>NC_133339.1:53203198-53534865 GCF_030506205.2 Paramisgurnus dabryanus
CCAGCAATGATGGAAGTAAATAAACACCGACTTTTGTTGCAGTTTGAGTTAAATCACTCCTCAACTTGGCTCATCTTTGTTTTCACCTAACCGGCGTAGAATTTACGCACGACTATAAATCAGGCTTTACTAAACTTGATGGAAAAGCTAACCAAGCCAAAGTGAGGATACTTGACCCAAACCAAACCGTGGGGTACTATGCAATGGAAAAGCGCCATTAGTTGACACGCTGCTCTTTCTCAATTTTTCTTGATAGGTAAAGTGTGTGATTTATGGGTTGTGATTGTGAAACACTTTCTCCTGTGTACCTGCTCAAAAAGCAATCAGCTCCCTAGCTTGTGAATCAGTATATTGTGTACAACAATAAGCACACTGGATCACTGTATATTGGGCCACTTGATGACTTATTTTACAGTAATGTGACTATGAACAACTATCACAAAACATTCATTAACAAAGTTCACTTAGTTTTCCGCATCACTATCAATGTGAAATGGGATGCGTTCCATAAAAATGATTAATTGCTTGCATAATGTTAGTTTAAGCACATTGTGTTGGTGTAAAAATGAGGACATTTGTTAATGATAATAACCAGGGGTGAAAATTTCATCTAAATGTTGGGGGGACGATAAACATAACATTTTTCAAGAACAATTTTTGAAGGGGACACCAATAATACAGACATAATTGTACTTGTAAGGAAATGTGTACAGATAGAAAACGTTTCTCTTTCTCTATGAACAGACACAAATTTAATTTTAATACAAATGAATGCAGAGGTGGAAAGAGTAATTAAATTTTCTGCTTAAGTAAAATTAAAGTTACTTTAATAATATTTTACTTAAGTAAAAGTAAAGTTACTGGTCTAAAAATCTACTCAAGTAAAAATAAAAAGTATTTTAATTTTACTCAGAGTAAAAGTTACTTTTTTACAGCAGGGAGAGGTGGAGGATTCTAGTATAGTTAAAGAGGACAAGGGAATATAAATCTCAAATTAGTTGTTTTTTATTGTAGGAACATCTTTACAATTAAAGGGCAATAATAAAAAGGTAATAAAACAAAAAGCTTTTTTATAACTAAGAAACATTTATGGAATTACCGTAATTCCTTAAATAAAGACCGGGGCCTTTATTTACCTAAATTGCCAAAGGTAACAGTTTTTTATTTGAAGCAGGCTTTTATTAGAGACAGGCCTTTATTTCAAATTCTATCTGTTTGATAAAAAATTGTTTTAAATTAGCTGTTAAATTAAAAGCGATAGCATTCTAGTGGATAGAGATCATTCATTTTTTAACAGTATATTTTTTCAAGGTAGTTGAAAAGTCCGTCACTAGCATTAAATGAGACCCATCCGATGTAGCTACTGCCGTCTACTGGCAGCTGTGCATTATGATGAACTTGAATGCATTCAGGAGATAACACCGCGCCCACATTATCCAAATCATGCCCCAGCGCGATCGTTCCCCCTTCCACTTTCATCATTAGAATGCATTTGTTTTGAGCAAAGCAGGAGGTAAAGCACTCTCCTAACACTGGAACCCATCGTAATGTTATGTCTGTGTTTTTTATTTAGTCGTATGAAGCCCTCTCAGATGCCTATGATATCGCTTAGTTAATCTGTAGCGTGTGCACCGTAGATATTCACTAGCCCTGCTGCACGCATTAAAAGGTTTAAGGCAGATGAAGGTGAGTGCTTGCGCAGTTGACGTCTCTCCTTTTGAAACGGGCTCTGGTGCGAATACGCTCACACTGCGCATAAGCTAAGCTTTGTTTATACTCGTGCTTTGGTCCGCAACGCAAGCCTCTGCGGATTGCGCACGTGTCTCACTAAACGGACGAGGCGTTTATAGTTGACGCGCTAAGCTCTCACTCATTTCCCCCCAGCACTCATCTTTCCCCGGCCTTAACTTGAGACTGGCCTTTATTTGAATAACAGCTTTTATTTGAGGAATTACGGTATTTAATGATTTTTACAGATGAGTTATGCACTTTTGAAGCAAAAATAAAATGAGGTCAGCAGCTAGTAAATACAATCACTATAGTAAGGTTGTAATTGATGTATTGCTGGTAACATACATTATTTTATTAAACTATATACCTAGTTTAAATGAGCATATAATGAGATGAGTGCCAAATACTTTTATCCTTTACACGTTTATTGTATTCTAGCTTCCCAGACCTGTGTATCTGATGTCTTTCAATCTCTCTCTCTCTCTCGCTGTCTCCCTCTCTGCAATGTCTAATGACCTGCGCATTCTCGAGGACGTTCTTAAGTTGTTTGACTTGCTGCAAAGCTGCTAGACCTCGCAGGATAATGCGCATGTATTAAAAATGCATTGTGCAAATTAGCGGTAAAAACACGGTCGCCAATTCCGTACTCAAGAGCATGAATCCTACTTGAATGAAACAATCGCTTCGCGTCAATGGCCAGGGGTTTCTTTCATAAAAATTTAATTGAGGGTCTGCATTAGCTCGCGCCTGTCTCGTCCCCTCCATGGCTCTTTTTGCGCGTTCCCCCGCCCATCAATCAATCATCCGTGGCGCTTCTTTAGCACCTTGCTTTTTTTTTTTTACTCAGTAACGGATATGATTTAAAATGACAATGACAATGACAATTTATTTATATAGCACAATTTAAAACAACAGCTGTTGACCAATGTGCTTTCCAAATAGATAAAATAATAAATAAAAGACAAAAGAGAAAATAAGATAAAATCACATCAATAGATAAAAGACACAGGAAAAATAAAATAAAATCACATTAATTAAAATTTTCCTCAAAGGCTTTTGAGAATAAAAAAATGTAGCGAAGTATAGCCTACAATACTTTAAACAAAACATACTTAAGTAAAAGTAAAACTACAGATTTTAAACCTACTCAAAAAAGTAAAAGTACAAACAAAAAAAACTCAATTACAGCAACGTGAGTAAATGTAATTTGTTACTTTCAGCTCTGCCTCACCTCTGCATGAATGCATAAAAATGTTTTCTTGTTCGTTTATCTGCTTCTGTTCTCATAAAACGAAATATGTTCATGTTTATATGTCCAAATAGTCCAGTTTTAAAACATATGAGGTTAAACTGATAAGTGATGGGAAACGTTGGTTTGTAGGTATACAGCTGATTAACGCGTCGGCTCTGTACACTTCTCAACCACCCGACTGTGTGGCGCTGGCAGTGGACCAAACCACTGTGAGGCAAGGGAAGGGGGAACAAAATGTTTACGTTTTTTGTTGTTGCTCCATTTGCATTTGTATTGTTTAAATCATTAAATTATTTTCAATTCACATATTTTAATGACATTTTAGGGGGGGACAACCCTCAGATAGGGGGGTCCTGCCCCCCCTCCAACCTCCCTGGGATTTCCGCCTATGATAATAACATCATCAAATCACATTTTATGACCAATTAATGTAGAAAAGAAACTAATTCAATAGTGTTCACATCCCAGGTGAAAAAGTAGTACACTTTCATAGTGTACTGAAAGTGCTTTATTCTTGTGCACTAATTTTTAACTAAATTTACAAAAAATTCTTTATTAGTACTAAAGATAATGTCACGGAGTGACTTTGTGCCGGCGGAACCAAAATGGCGGAAATAGTTCCGCCCTGACCGACTTCAATGTAACACCTGGTCGGTTCCGGCCAACTCCGTTCAAAGAAATCAAGGATAATAGGGATCAGGTGTGCTAAGCGAATGTGGCGATCGGACATTGTAGGGAAGAGGAGACCCATAAATAAGGCTTCAAGGAAACCAGAAGCGTCAAGGAAAGGTGGAAGCTACTGGTGTGTTTGGAGAGACGTGTCTGTGTGGTGTCTGTAGATTATAGTAATTCCCTTTATTATGGGATGAGACACAAAAACCTAGAGAGATTACAATTAGTGCAAAATGCGGCCGCTAGACTTCTAACAGGCATGCAGAAATATGATCATATTACACCAGTTCTGAGAGAATTACATTGGCTGCCGGTCTCTTTTAGAATTGAGTTCAAGATTTTATTATTTGTTTTTAAAGCACTACACGGTACTGCTCCAAAATACCTAGTGGATTTAATTCAGGTACAAAAACCTAGAAGAGCGTTACGGTCTGTATCATCAAATCTGTTAATAATTCCACGGACCCACAGGAAGATGCGGGGGACCGCTCGTTTGCCGTTGCCGCCCCTAGATTGTGGAATAATCTTCCACAGTATGTTCGGGAGTGTTCTTCTCTTAATGAATTCAAGCGTAACTTGAAATCTTACTTATTTACTGTGGCATTTGATTGTTTATGATTGGTGGTGAAATAGTTATAGTTATATGGCCAGTGTAAATAGAGAGATGGGTTTTATAACGCATTGAAGGTTTTAGCGTTTTACTATGTATTCCTGATGTTGGGCCTGACGTATTTTATCATTGACCAAACGAGAGGTAGCAATTGTGTATTCTTATTGTCTTATTTTAAGTTTTTATTGTGTAACAATGTTTGTTTTTAAATTGTATTATTATTATTTTTATGTACAGCACTTTGGTCAACTTCTGTTGTATTAACTATGTGCTTTATAAATAAATTGAACATTGAACATAAGTGTTAAATCATTCATTCAAAGCAGTGTTGTGATTGGTTCGACTGTGTGTCTTGAAGGAATCTTGTATGTGGGAAGTTCACCGGAAACGGATCTAAGGGGAGAAATCAGTGTCAGAAGAGAATGGAGTATTCTGTGTGAACAATGCTTCGGATATATGGGGCATCGGTAATGAAGAGTGAGGTATCAAGCTGTTAAAGGAACAGTGTGTCACGTTTGGGACTCCCCATGTTATTGTATTGCCATTTGCATTGTTTCTAATACTATCGTCCCAGTTCACCTCTGTCTATCCGATTAAGTGTTGTTGACCACCCAGTTTGTTTTGAGGCCCTGTTGACGTGCTGGAGCTTGCCAAAGAGAGGAAGGAGGAGCCCTAGGATCGTGGCCCTAACGCTTTCACGTGTTCATCCTCTGCCTCTGTCTTTCGACTATCTAGGACCCCGAGCCTGTGCAAAAGTTGTGACCCTGATCTTATCTCACTGAGTGTGTGTGGTGGGTGATTCTTTTGAAGTGTGTGTGCACTTGGACAATTGTAGAGCTGTGCTATTGTCAGTGTTTGTCAGTGATCACATCCTATGCCGAAAGAAAGAGCCCTGTTAGAGAAGAGCTGAGTGGTGGCTTTGGGTGGCTGTTTCCTATACATACACGACTGGGACCCTTCCAATCTTCTTCCCGGCTTGGTGGTGGCGCTACGGCTGTGGAAAGTAAGGATTGACTGTAACTACTATGTTTGGCATCGTAAGAGGGAGAGCTTGTAATTACCTGTTGTGTGGGAGAAGTCAAATCGCTGTCTTTGTGTATAACTACGCACATGTTGAGTGTTTTCAGATACCAGCCTATGTCCGCACCCCTCGCCCCGCTGTCTGAAGAGGAAGAGATTTGAAGCGGTTGGCCACTCTCTAGCAGTACGCTGTACAGTCAGACCCTCCACTTTGACATACACACCGTTGTGTCTACTTACATTGCTACCGTTCTTTGGGTACGTGTGCTTGTCCAGAAGCCGAAGCAACATCGCCCTGTGTTCTCCTCTTTCCTGTCCTGCCTGTGTAAAGAGGTGTCGTATCCCCCCTCGTACGTCTAGTACTAATATTAGTGAAGGAAATTGTGTGCTCTCTGTTGCCAGCCTGCAGGTCCGAGCCAAGGGCTCCGTATCGTCCGTATGTTGGGAAGTCAACGCCTGGGTGTTCACTGAAGTCTACCTGTTAGTGGAAAACGAGAAGTTTGTTGTGTGCCCACACGTCTCCTCCAGCCGCCTGAGTCTTGAAGGGCTAAAGTCATGTGTATTCGCCCACCCACTTGCCTGTAAGTTGAATGCACCTGAACACCCATCTGTATCCTCCCTGTAAGCCCAAGAGCTAAAAGGCCAGTGTACTCACTTGTATACTTACCTGTACGCCCAAAGCTAAAAGCCTAGTGCACTCACCTGTATACCTCCATGTAAGCCCAAGAGCTAAAAGCCCAGTGTACTCACCTGCATACTTGCCTGTACGCCCAAAGCTACAAGCCCAGTGTACTCACCGGTATACCTCCTGTACGCCCAAAGCTACAAGCCCAGTGTACTCACCTGTATACCTCCTGTACGCCCAAAGCTACAAGCCCAGCGTATCCATCTGTGTACCTCCTGTACGCCCAAAACTGAAAGCCCAGTGTACTCATCTGTGTTACTCACTTACCTGTATGCCCTCTTGTGAGTTCAGGAAAAGGATTCTGGAATACTTACCTGTAGTTGACATGTGATTCGAGAAGAGAGGAGGCTGGGAATACTTCCCTGCAGTCCACGTGTGAGTCAGAAGCGACTCGGATCATCATTCAGTTCTCCAAGTTTCAGAAGCTGCCCTTTTAAGAATCTCTTCCCTTTCCCCTGTTTTAATTAATAAACCTTGTTATATTTTATACTTCTTGTCTGTCTGGTCATTGGGGTGTTTTGGGACCTCCTCGAGGTGGAAACAGAGGGAGGAGCGTGACTCACGATAGGGGTGGTCCGATCTGACCTGTGACAATAATCTTAAGTGTACTTCTCTTTGCTATATTGAGACAACTTGTATATTAACTAAAATGTGCTTAAAAATTTATTTAGGTACAATTTGTAGTAAACTTGAACCCTTCTTTGTATGAAAGTTTAATAGAAGTGTTAACTAATTTTTTTAATGCAGAGACAGTATGTTGAAAGCGCATTTTAGTTCATATTTATGGGGTCTCAAAATAGCACAGTGAAGTACACTTAGATGATCTTAAGAACATCTTAAAAAGTACTAAAGAAGATTTTTTTGTATATTAAGTACAAAATGAGTGCATGAAAAACGAGCATTGGGGATTGGGCATTTCAGGGAAGAGGAGGCACATACTGTAAATAAGACATCCGGAGAACAGAAAAGGGGAAGTTTGATTCCGACCAACGCTGTGGGTGAGACAAAGTGATTGGCGTGTTTGTAGAGACGTATTAGTGCGGATATTGCAGACTGGGCGAAGTTAAAACAGAGGATTGGGCTGAAGAAAGACGGAGTTAAGTGGTAAAGCATTCCTTTTGAAGTATTTGTGTTGACATGTGCTACTTACCTTGAAGAGATTGTGTGCATTGGGAAGTTACCGGAAATGCATTGAGAAGAGGAAGGAACGGAGAAATTGTTGTACTATCGACCTCGGATACACCAGACTTCTGGAAAAGAGAGGGAAGTTACAAATGTCAATGCAACTGTGAGCTACGTTGGAAATGTTGTCTTGTCAGTGACATCTCTGTTAATACTGTGTCCCAGTGTATCCCTTGTGTGTTCGATCAGTGTGTGAGCGGCCCCACCTGTGACGAGGATTTCGGGGGGTGAGCCGGAACTGACCAAGAAGAGGACGGAGTGGGTTTTGTAGATCGTGGTCCCGACGTCTTCATATGGTTGTCCTCTTCACCAGCCTTCGTCTATTCAGGACGATAGTTTTCCTTGGAAGTCTGTCCTAGTGAGTAAGACTAGAAGTTCGCTGTGTGCATATACGTCCTCTCCAGCCACCTGAGCCTCGAAGAGCTTAAGCCTGACATCCACCCATCCATGGGCCCGTGAATTGCCTCCATTTCAGCTAAAGCTTAGTATACTCACCTGTACGCCCAAAGCCAAGAGCCCTGTGTACCTCCCTGTATACTCACCTGTACGCCCAAGGCCAAGAGGCCAGTGTACCTCCCTGTATACTCACCTGTACGCCCAAAGCCAAGAGCCCAGTGTACCTTCCTGTATACTCACCCGTACACCCACAGCCAAGAGCCCAGTGTACCTCCCTGTATACTCACCCGTATGCCTAAAGCCAAGAGCCCAGTGTACCTACCTGTATACTCACTTGTACGCCCAAAGCAAAGAGCCCAGTGTGCCTACCTGTATACTCACCTGTACCCCCAAAGCTCAGAGCCTAGTTTACCTACCTGACCCAGTTATCTGTGTTCGTCCCTCTAAGTTCGGACAGGGAGGCTGTGAAGAACCACGAAGAGGGAGACAAAGTTAAGGATATCCAACCTAATTCACGTGTGGAGAAAGAAACCAAAGAACAGGTTAAGAAGACTTACCGGTGGTCTCCGTGTGAGTCAGAAGCGACTCAGAGCGATTCAAACCTCCAGAACCTACCTTTTAAGGATCCCCTTTTAATATTTAATAAAGATTGATATGTTTTATTCTATTTCTCGTCTGTTTGGTCATTGGGGTATTTTGGGACCTCCTCGGGTGGAAACTGAGGGAGGGGCGTGACTCATGTTAGAGGTGGTCTGGTCTGACCTGTGACACTTGTGCACAGTTCAGAATTAAATTAAGAATGACTCCTGAATTCCAATTCAATTCTTGATGTCAAAAAACAGGATCTAGAATTACAATTCTGGTTGGTGGGACATGGAGCTGGTGAACAGGTTTATGGAGACCGCAGGCTCGTCCAGGGTGGGCACTAGTGACTCTCAGGGCGGGCGAGGCCCCCCAGTGCCCTCCTATGGCGCCATGACTGGTTTTCTCCTTGTTTGTTTGAAATGTAAATAAATAAATAAATAAATGTACATAACTTAACTGTTTGGACATAGGCCATAGTTAGTCTGGTAATATGCTAAAAATTTGTTCCCCAGACAGATTTTAGCAGTTCAGTGGAAGTGACTGCTGGATAACAGTTTTAATGATTTACATTCAGTCACTATTTCAAACATGTTTTATTGTCTGAAATCTTCAGTGCATGATGCCATCTAGTGACATTCAGATACTTTCCATTGAAAAAAGTTGGCAACACTTAATGCTTTTGCAGTTGCTTCAATGCATTAAGGGGTGTGGTCCTGGTCAAGACAATCTCCTGAACTCCAAACTGAATGTCAGAATGGGAAAGAAAGGTGATTTAAGCAATTTTGAGCGTGGCATGGTTGTTGGTGCCAGACGGGCCGATCTGAGTATTTCACAATCTGTGAAGGTGTGCGGCAAAATTTCCCACAATCCCTTGCCTGATTTAAACACTCTATATGAGGCTAGGACTGTCAAGAAGGCACATTCAATCTTAGCTGATCCATGCCACCCATTGTACGGCTGTTTTATTTTGTTGCCGTCAGGTCGTAGATTCAAAGTGCCTAAATGCAGGACCAACAGACACAAACATTCTTTTGTCCCCGCTTCTATAGGTGGTCTTAACAAGTTAATGTGAGTTACGGACTTCTGTGTTGTATGTATTTAATTTATTTTTGCTGATTGTATGGTTGTTGTTTTGTGTAATGTGTATTGTAGCCTGCTGCACAACAAATTGCCCCTCGGGGATAATAAAGTTTCTTGAACTTGAACTTGATCTGCTCAGTTACTTGGATTTTCACGCACAACCATTTCTAGGGTTTAGAAAGAATGCTGTGAAAAGAAAAAAACATCCAGTATGCGGCAGTCCTGTGGGCAAAGATGCCTTGTTGATGCTTGAGGTCAGAGGAGAATGGGCCGACTGATTCAAGCTGATAGAAGAGCAACTTTGACTGAAATAACCTCAACCGAGGTATGCAGCAAAGCATTTGTAAAGCCACAACACGCACAACCTTGAGGCGGATGGGCTTCAACAGCAGAAGAGCCCACAAGGGTCTCCACAACAAATAGGAAAAAGAGGCTACAATTTGCACAAACTCACCAAAATTGGACAGTTGAAGACTGGAAAAATGTTGCCTGGTCTGATGAGTCTCGATTTCTGTTGAGACATTCAGATAAAATAGAGTAGAGTCAGAATTTGGCGTAAACAGAATGAGAACATTGATCCATCATGGCTTGTTTCCAGGGTTCTAAATTAACTTTTTTGATCACCAGCCAATGTGGCTGGTAACTTTCTAAAGTTACCAGCTAATCAACATTTCCACTAGCCAAATTTTCGGATGTCCACAGAAGCCAATAGTGATCGAGTCAAAATATCATTAACATTATAATTTAGAAACTTACTTTAGTTTGTCATGTTTTCATAAGCTAACTCAATCTCGTGGGTTCACCTGGACTTTTGAAGGCAGTTGTGCGTGGATGAATGCAAAGACGCGCGGACATGGATTTGTGCGTGTATGTGTCAGTGCGCCTGCTGCATCGCTTTTACAAGCGTAAATTGGGTAACTACATTGCATATAGATCCGTTTTTGTTGCTTTCATCTTGGTAAAGGAATACACTAGTTAACTGCTAAAATTTTAACTTTCGGTTTTGGTGGACGCTCTCCGTTCATTTCCATGGTTTCTCTTGCTGATTTCGTATGAAACATCATCACGTAGCATTATGGCACAGTGTTCATGAGAAATGTAGGAAGTTCTGCCAGAAGGATAAATGTCCGAGAACAGAGCATTTTGTATCATGCATACAATGCCACATGCATCACCGGCCAAACTGGCAAGTACGTTTTTATTAACATTTTGTTAATTTAGAACCCTGCTTGTTACCACTGTGCTGGCTGCTGCTGGTGGTGGTGTAATGGTGTGGGGGATGTTTTCTTGGCACACTTTAGGCCCCTTAGTGCCAGTTGGACATAGTTTAAATGCCACGGCCTACCTGAGCATTGTTTCTGACCATGTCCATCCCTTTAAGACCACCATGTACCCATTCTCTGATGGCTACTTCCAGCAGGATAATGCACCATGTGACAAAACTCGAATCATTTCAAATTGGTTTCTTGAACATGACAAGGAGTTCACTGTACTAAAATGGCCCCCACAGTCACCAGATCTCAACCCAATTGATCATCTTTGGGATGTTGTGGAACGGGAGCTTCGTGCCAACATTTCTAAAGAATGCTTTCAGCACCTTGTTGAATCAATGCCACGTAGAATTAAGGCAGTTCTGAAGGCGAAAGGGGGTCACACACACACACACACACACACACACACATATATATGAATGCTATATTAGTTTATAAATCAATTGTAATGTGTAAATAATTAATTAATTGTAAATATTATAAATTTTAGCATTTTTATTTTTAAATCAAATTTGAAACTGTTACAATTAGTTAATAATAATAATAGTAAACTTTATTTTTATAAAGCGCCTTTAAAAGCAGCTTCTCAAAGCGCTGTACATCAAATCACAATACAATAAAACATTCAGCAAGAATGCAAGAGTCTGTGCTTCCCTGAGTTCAAGAGGAAGAGAGTTCCAAAGTGTGGGAGCATACACAGAGAAAGTCCTATCACCCATAGATTTAAGATGTGATTGTGGAACGACTAGTAAAATACACTGTGAGGAGCGCAGGCTACGATTTGGAGAATAAGTGGTCAATAAATCAGATAAGTACTGCGGAGCTAGGCCATGCAGTGCCTTGTAGGTTAACATCATGACCTTAAAATCAACACGGTACCTGACTGGAAGCCAGTGCAGAGATTTCAGAACCGGTGTGATATGTTCAAATTTCCTAGTTCCAGTCAGGATCCGGGCAGCAGAATTCTGGACATATTGCAATTTACTAATTGTAGCTTTAGAGACTCCAGCTAAAACTGCATTGCAATAGTCCAAACGTGAAATCACAAAAGAATTAATTAACCTTTCAGCGACCGATATGCTTAACATCGGGCGTATTCTAGCTATATTTCTGAGATGGAAAAGGGACGCATTCACAGTACTCTGGACAGAAGAATCAAAAGTGAGGCTGGTGTCAAAAAATACACCAAGGTTCCTGATTTTACTTTGAGACTCTAAAACAGTGCCATCAACAGACAATGTCAGAGTTAACTTACATTAATTGCACTTTAAAGATGACGCACAGTCAAGTTATATTTTCTCAATAGTGGTGAAAACTAACTTTAATTGTGTGCTTTATGTCATACATAATGTGCTTAATTAGAGCGTTTAAACAGCTAAAACTCTGCAGATCCAGTTTCCATGTTATAGTTTGCAAGGTCGATGCGGCTGGTCATTAGCTTAATGCTTACATCATAGGGGCTTGACGAATCAGAGAAGGATACGCAAAGATCCAAGAGACCGAATAAGGACGAGAATGTGGGCACTCACACCTTCATTTACATGAGACTCTGGCTATGTTTCTCTAAACTGCAGTGCAACATTGAAAAAAAAAAAACATTCAACTATAAACCTCAAAGCTGCTCTGGACTGTTTTGGTTTGTGCAAACAAACTTAAAATCAAACTTTTACTGTAGTAATGCAGGACTGTAAATAGCCATTTATCAGGTGATCAATATCATTATCATACTGCTAGGCTAAAATGCTGAAAATGTTCTAATCAAGGTAATCATTCAAACTCACACCTATGACTCACTTACACACGCGCGCGCACGCGCACGCACACACACACACACACACACACACACACACACACACACACACACACACACACAGTGTTAGACTTTTTCACTATTATCCGTAATTTCCTTTTCTTATTATAAAAATTTGTTTTCGTTCACATGTTCATTTCTAATCAAGAACTTACAAGACGAGCATACAAGTTAATATGTTTGTTTATTTTTTTATGAAGAGAACTGAACAAAGACCGTGCATCATTTTACATGTTTATCATCACATGAATCAGATGATTGAATGATCTCACAGTGACAGACAGCTGAGGCGATAAAACACGCAACCTTTGTGCTGAACAGGCAAATATGATCAAATCACAAAATATGATTGCGATTAAAAGCCGTCTTTGACAGACACGTGATTCTGCTGCGTGTGACGTCGCCAAAGCGCCATTTTGGTGGTATCGTTACTGACTGTGAGCAATAGAAAAGATTACAAGTAGAGAGATTCTGAGCAAATAAATCACTAAACTTCAGAAAATACCTTACCAAGACAAGTTCTTGTTAAACTTGTTATTTACCACACTCTCTTAACTAACAGGTATAGAAAATGTACTGTCAGCTACTTATAGGACTTAAATATATTCAGTTTATGTATCACTGCAGATTGCTTTTGTAATGAAGTATCATCACCATATGACGAAATGTATCAAATATATATAAAACGTAACTACACTAGTGTCCCATCCTGCTATCAGAGGTGTATCTGATATAATACACTTCAAGAACATGGAAAACCTAAAAAATCATTCCCTGTGGGAGATCCCTGCACGGGCCTGAAATCTAGGCCCTGACCAGCCCAAGAAGCTTAAGCCCTAGCCAGGCCTTTGTCCGACACCTTATCAGAATCCCAGAGTCCGACCTTTTTAATATTAGTCACTGCATCGCGTGCGTGTGTTTGTGAGTAGAAGCGCACAATGAGAGAAAGCACAAACCATGTGATCTTTGATATGTAAAACTTGAAATAAAAGAAGTTAATGAGAGCTCTATCGTCTTTGTTGCTACGTTACGCGACAATTATTTATTATTTCAAATCCATTTACAAGATGGGTTGTATAGACAGACACACACACACACACACATATTGTGTTGTAAAACTGATTAAGTCATCTTGATATACACTACATTCATTATGAGAAGCCTTTTCTTTTTACTGTTACACTGAAGACAATAATATATGTATTTGGTATTTCATATAAAACTCTATGGTCGTGACAGCGCATTCTCCATTATCTGTTGGTTCATGTTGGTACAGTTTAATTCAGAGTAATCCTTAAATAAAATGTATAATATAAAAATAGTTTATTGTTTTGTAATATTCACAGCCCACATTCTCTCGTTTTAAAACATTTTATATCATTCCGCTAAATTCCACATAGATTTTGCAAAAGATATCTGCAGAAATAGCAGAAAATACTACTCTTGCAGCAATTAAAGCAGTTCAGTTTTGTTTTAAATGGCAAAATAGTTGGAATAATATTTCTCTTTTTTACTTACATTACTTTGCATTTTTGTTTGTTAAAGTTTTTTTTTTATTATGATAACCAAGCGGTTAGCGGCTGACAGCAAATTGACAACATCAACACTTAACTTGCCTACAATAACATCTATATAAAAGATATATTTTCAGCATATGACCACAGATTCTATCCATCACCCTCTGACACTTTTGTCTCGTTTATATTCGTTGATGAATAAACAATGAAGCGAGTAACGGTAAGTGTCAGCTCAAAATTGAGTAGAGAGTAAAAGTTGCTTAAATTTTTGACACTCGGTACAAGTACAAAGTAGCCCAAAAAATTCTTAAGTACAGTAGCGAACAAGGCCGCCTTAATGCACGGGCTTACCTGGGCTGAAGCCCAGGGGCCTCCGAAGTTCAAGGGCCTCCCATGTTCGCGTTCATGATGAGCTGAAAATGTCATTTTGTTTTGTAACTTGTCAGGTTTTCTGTCAATCACTCTAATTTCACGTTACATGTCTGCTGATTGGTCCGTGGTAACTTACCGTGAGAGAAAATGTCAGACGTAACAGTCAGATTTTTCTATTCCGCATAATGTAATTAAATGCGCATTGTCAACTTGGCATTTCTGCATGTTAGACTGAGTGTGACAGAGAAACGGGAAATAATCCACCAACAAATGAAAGAGTAATTTCTGAAATTTCATAATAAGCACCAGTGAGGTGCAGGTCTCTCTCTCTTTCGCCCGCGTGCACGCTCGCTCCCTCTCTCTTTCGCGCGCGTGCTCGCTCTCTCTGTGCTTGTGCAGCTGAGAGTCTCTGGCATGCAGAAGTCTCTCCAAACGTGCGCAACGAAACTGTGCCGCCAAATAAAGAAAAGAGTTCCCGCACATAATGCTGTTAGTTGTTATAAAGTTTAAGTTTACTCGCGTTTATATCAGTGACGCGTGCGCAGCTGGAGCGATGCAGTTTGACGCGACGTTAGCTCACAGTACACACATCTGTTGGTTTAGATTAGAAAAACGACAAAGAGACGCAACGGTAAAGGTGCAAGTTTAGAAAGTAAAGAGCGACACGACCATCTCAAATGATCATCCCCTGATAGCACCATTCATATTTATAATCTCCTTATCTAAAGATCTTATATACAGGTATGTTCCCTGTCTGTTTTGTGCATATTCATGCTTGTTCGTTTTACATGCTTATGTATGCATAAATACTAAATACAATGCATACTATATCTTCAATAGCCTACAAAATAAATAAATGTTTAAAAAACAAGATTTTGTCTATAAAGACTTATCTTTTGTTATCATTAATGCATTTTCACTTTAAAACTAACTTTAACTTATTTTATTTTTAAAACTGTGCTGAGCATTTGGTTAGTGAGTGGCAATGAATTTTCTGCAAATTTGTATATTCCAAGAACTATATAAACATAAAGCTTATAAACATATATACTTTCACACATTTTGGTTTTATTATCACCACAAGTAGCTGTGTGTGGTTGTTAAATAAAGTGTCTTGTGTTTATGCTCAAGTGGGCTCAGTGATATGTTAATAATGATATCATGGTGTTTTCTGGGTCAAAGAGGGAAAACTCACTGTTTTATGTCTCGAAAGAAACTAATGCATTTTGTGATGTAGATTACCTAGATATACACTTAAAAAAAAAAAAATGAGACTATAAATTGAGGGTATGGGGGGCCTACAAAACCTCTCAGCCCCAGGGCCTCACATTAGGTTAAGGCGGCCCTGGTAACGAAGTACATTTGAAGAGTTTGGTTCCAAAACGCAATAAATCCATTTTGACAAATTTCGGTAAAAACGTGTTTTCTATACCAAGAAAGTGACAAGATGAAAACCACTATTTTCTGTTACAAACTTTCACATAGCATCTTTAGGTTATAAAAACATAAAAAATTCAAATCCATAACTTGATTTTCAAAGATTTATTATAAAAACTGATTATTTTTTCCACAAAATGCAATAAATCCATGACAAGTTTTTATTCAAAGTGCTATAAATCTATTCAATCAATAGCCTATATAAATGTGCATTCATCTTTGCCATGTTATATTCATTTAGTTGACTAGTTGTACATACTAATTAAAAATATAAACATTAATGGCATTAATCAAAACACTTACTTTGTCATATTAAGATGTCATTGCTGCGGTTATACTTGACGTCGTGGCTTAACGTTTTTCACATCGATCAGCAGTAAAATGTTTTGGTCCTGCTCGATTTTCATTGACTTTGAGTAAAATTATGGAAAGTTTTTCATAAGATCCCCTGGGGTCAATGTGTTATCATGACAGAAACTTGATGCTGTCGGCCCGGACAAACAAGCACCCGTCTCTTGCGAAAATTATTAGATGTTGATGGCTTACGTTTCTTTCCCGTCACAGAAAACCATCACAGGTTTATCAATGCCATTAAAGTATTATTTTGTTTTTGTTTGTTTGCTGATCAGGAAGTACATAGTAGATGAGGAAAACTAGGATTCCGTGTACTCAGCGCTCCGCCATTGTTTGTTTACATTGCGTGAATGGTGCGCTGCAATCTGTGGAGTGGATTTATGGCATTCTGTAGAAAAGGGGGAGTGGCGTTTATTGCATTTTGGAAAAAAAGGGAGAAAAGATGACAGAATAACATGGCGGATAATGGATTTTGCGTCAAATTAAGAATTTACTTTTTAATACTGACCTGATATAATACTGATTCTGGCAGTAACTCATTTTTTTCAAAAATGGCGTTTATTGCGTTTTGGAACCAAACTCTTCATTTACTCCTTGGCTTACGGCTGATTGGCAAAGCGTTTTTCAAAAATCATGCACCCCGCCTTTAAGTTAAAAAGCCTTTATTTAACTACATCTCTCTGTATGGGAACAAAACAGAATTATACCTTATCCTCTCTGTATTGCCAAATAATGCCAAAATCATTCATGTATCATGATCTTCTCTTTGAAATATATTTGTAATGAGAACAGTCAAAGAAAGTATTAAGGCATACAGGCATATATACATTAGTCCTGATCAGCACCCATGTTCGCTGGGGTTGAAGTCATGACCATTCCTTTGCCACCTCAAATCTCTATTGGTTGAGCTGCAGTTACACATTCATTAACTTTATTTCTTATTTCAAGTACAAAAATCTTGTTCACTGTCACAAGATCTCCAAACCTCTTCATCTGAATAAATCTGTCATGACTGAAGATCAAAGATAGAAGACAGGACAAAATATGAGCAATACGGTGCACCCTAATGCCTACGTATTGACAACATAAAATATATATTACCACAAACACACCCAAATATTCAGAACATTTTAAAATCAAAGTGAAGTACAATAATGCAAGATTTTTCCAAAAAGGCATAGTAGCACATGTGAACCATCACATACTGTGACCAATAAATGTCCATTCATCTTTCAGACATGTACGGAAGCTGAGAGTGGTCCTGTAACATATTTATTTTTGCTTGCTTGTCATTTAAATGGAATGACTTAGTCAACAAACAGTCAACAAAACCAACTGTACAGTGTTCATGTATTTGTCAACTATAATGCACACTTTTTAGATTTTTGATATTTAAATAAACTGTTAAATGCTATTGAAGATAGAAATGTGTACATTATTACTTTTAAGATGGCCCCTAAATCCAAGAACATCAAACATACAACTTTATTTATTTATTAAGTCTTGGCTACACGTCTGGTAATGGCGAAGACCCCAAATCATACGCATCAGCAGTCCACTTCAAAACAAACGAAATATTATGGACAGGAAATTACATTATGACATTTGGATTATCATGTCAGGATAAAGAGAAAACAAGCAAGAAAAAATAAAAAAATGGATGACCTCTCTTGGCTTCCATATACCTTACTGCAGGATTTAAAACCTTTAAAATGCTTTTTGCTTTGTGTCTCTATCAAATCTTATTTCTTGCTGATGAAATCTTAAAGTGCTGAGCATAACTCAAATATTCCCTACAGAAATGGTTTTAAGATCTCCGCAGCATTTAAACCGTCCCTGACATTCACACAGCATTGCTGTTAAGGTCTTTACACAACGGGACGTTTTTTGTGCGCGTTTATCGTCGAAGTTTAACATCTTGTGACTCAAATAAACAAAAAAAAAGTTAATTTTATTTAGAGAGTTCTGATATATTAACTGATGATAAAAGAATCGAATCAAATAGATTTGATTTAAAAAATGTATTCAAGTTCACAGAGATATTGTTTGTAGAAAGAATATATACATTCTATATTATAAACACACCGTTTTCAAAATGGTAATTATAATTATAACACTAATCCCCAGTTTTCTTTTATCTGAAAAGATGATGGTTCACATGATATAGTAGCTGCTCCTGATGGTGAGTTAAAGTAGTCTTGCTGCTGTTAGAAATCGAGCTGCTACTAGTAATATCCATGTTTTGTTCAAAGCATGTGACTTGTTATTGACTAGCGTGTAAATTCCATAGGTAAATCCCACTGATCTATATAAATGACTGGATTGCGCATGACGTCACACTTGTGAAGCCACCTCGCCGCCATGTTGGTATACCCAAACGTTCTATTAAATCAATGGACGCGACCAGATATTAATGATAAAACATCACTTTACTAGTCTCTGTTTTTATATCTGAAGTCTCCCTGTACATTATTACAACATAAACGTCAAAAGCATGTAAATAGTTATTTACTGAAAGTTGTACATTTTGAGACAGACCGCAGCATATTTAGTATTAATGACAATAAACGTGCTCATTCTGAAATCTAAATAAATAATCATGCTTTGTACCGTATGTGCATGCAATCATTTGCTAGTTTTGTAATTATGTTATCTAAACTTACAAGTTACCTAAACTTATTTAGAGAAATAACGCTGACCGTCACAGTGTAGCTGAATGTCAAACAAAACTTTATTTATACCCGTGTCATTAACAAATGCAGCAGACACACTCACCTAAACGTTTTTTTTATAAATCCATTATCCTGCCCGATTAAAACATAAACATTGCAAATAACAGCAGAATTAACAAATAATTTACAGTAAAACTTCCAATAATAGCCCGGGCTTTTATTTTCCCAAACCTATCATCACACCAGGCGTCTATAAGAGACAGGCTTTTAATTTAATTGTTCCAGCATGACAGCAGGAGGTTACCACATATTACGTTTTATTTTTTATTTGAATGTGTTTAACAAATTAGTTCGTGTAATAACAACAGTCTTAAATTAGTGGCAGTATAAATAAAGCAAACAAGGATATGTTTTTTTATTGGTTGTTGCATGAAATCTTACCCAGATACAACAGTGCTATTTTCTGATTGGCTATTGTGTAGCCTCTTTCTCTTTTTTTTTGGATGGGCTCGCTGACTAGAACTCCAGGAGAGACGGGCTTGATAGAGAGAGAGAGCAGTGCGGCCAGATACATTTTGGGCGCTGCAGCATATTAAATATGATAAATAGTGTTTCCGTGCGAGAAATACAATGTGTGGTGGGAGTGCAAAAGACTGAAAGCCGGCTATTATCAGCGGCCTCAAAACACTACCGGCCCACCAGGAAAAGACTCTCCCGATTGCCACTTCGCTACTGTCATCATCACTTCAATCATGGCGACGAAGCTTGTTGTGTTGTCATAGTGATGAGCAGGGCAGGACTTAACAGGGTGGAGGCCCTTGGGCTTGAATACATTTTGGGCCCTACACTATCAGAACAAAAGCCGTCACTGGGACGGTACCCTTTAAATGGGTCCTAATATTTACTATTTAGGTACAGATATATACATTTGTTCCCATTATATGCACTCTTTAGGTACAAAGGTGTACTACTTGAAAGGGTACCACCCCAGTGACAGCTTGTGTAAATTATCTTCTGAGAGTGCACATACAGTAAACAACCTAAAATAAAAAATATATCATAGAACTACATTTTAGGGAAGTTTCCCGACAGGGTTTAGATTAATCCAGCACTAGGCCTATTGCTAGGTTATATGAGGGCATTCAAGTAGTTTTTACAAACAAACCTTACAAAAAACATTACTGGTGTGCGTCAAACATGCATTTTAGTCTGGGACTAGGATAAGACCTGACTAGGAAACTGCCCCTATGTCTCTATAGCAGAACATAAGCCCAGTCTAAAATTAAATCATGTATTTTTAGGGATGTCACAAATCCAAATGAATCATGCACATTAAAAAATACCCCATAACAACATTTAAAATCATTGTGTAATGCCGAGTTCAGACTGCACGATTTTAGCCCTGATTTTGACTCGCCGACAGGTTTTGAGAAATCGCCGACAAATGCCCGAAATCACAGGCAAATCGAAGCTCGTGCACGCGAGTGACAATCACACAGTGTGAATTATAAAAGACGCGTTCTGAGAGGATCGCCGACGAGTCGCCGACACCCGTGAGATATTTGGCATGCTAAATATCTGGACCGGTCGGCGATTCAAAATCATGCCGTGTGAAATGTGTTTTGACTGACAATAACATCGGCGATGACCTACATCCAATGAGAGAGCAAAATACAGGACAGCTGGAAGTTCGGGGAGGAGTCTCTCAAAACATTTCCTCCTTCATAATTTTTATTTCTTCTTCTTTCTGCTGCAAATGAGCGCACATGCAATTTGTATGGTAAACTTCTTGTGGGTGACCATTTTAAATAATAATCCCAGTCTCACGTGAGAACTCCGGTCTTGCACGCGTGACCTCGCGTTGTTTCATTCGCGTCACTTCTCGCGTGCGTTTGGTTGTGAGACGGACCGGGAAACAGTTATCGGCGATTCTTCTTACGGTAAAGTCATGCAGTATGAAAACCCCTGTCGCCAATCCATCATGCAGTCTGAAACAGCAGCGACTGAACCCTTCCCCAGATAATCACGCAGTGTGAAACCACAGGTGACCCGACTAGTTTGAAAATCATACAGTCTGAACTCGGCATAAGACTTAGCTTAAGAAAAGAATGATATGTCTTGATAAACATTCACCTTATTACACACCATATAATGTTATAACCATAATCAACAAGTGTATTTTGTGCATATAGCCTAAGTGGTGCAGTGTTTAACAATGAAAAACAAAAGATTTTAGGATGTTATTTAATAATTATGACAAGACCATCATGTAATATTAGACACCAAAAACCAAAGTGGAGAAGATGATCATTAATTGATTTTTGCGTCTGATATGAACGTAATACATTAAAACCTTGAAGGTAGATATAAAAATGAACACTTTTCAGAAGTTTAAACTGTGATTCTGTTAGCAAACATGCTGAAAGAGAAACTACAGGAAAGTTAGGCTAGCTAGTGGATTATATCAAAAACCATCAGGACATCAACATGGCCATAATTTAGTGAATCCTCACCTCCAGATGAAGTAAAACTGGACTGATGATTTAAATGTTGATATAATCATGTGCGTTGTTTTGTTATGTTTCGTAGCTCTGCTCCACTCGTTTATTTCCCCACAGGGACTGTTTGGTTAGTGTCGTGTGAGCTGCAGACTGCGAGCAGATTGGATTTCATTTGGCGCTACGCAGACCGCTTGGTGATGTCAAAGTACCGCGAGAGCGATTAAAAAAGCAGACTTCTCTGTGTGATTTCTCGAATCGCTCTCGCGGTACTCTGATTTCATTCTTTTGGCTTTTGTTAAACAACATGAATACACCCGTCTGCTTTACAGTCACTTTTGCGCCGTGATCATTTGATTTCGATTGAATCGCGCAGTGCCGCATGAAGTCAAATGCATCAAATACCAAATGGCCGACTGTATATGAGGTTAAACCCGCCAAAGTAGCAAGTGGAGCATGCGAATGGTGAGTGATTCAGATGTCAATTTATGAATGAAAGTGTCCAAGGTTTGTCACACACTTTTAAGTATTTTCACGCTTTTTTAAATGGGTATACGGAAATCCTTGACCATTAGTGGGTAAATTGCGTATAACGGCGTATCACGTTAGATTACAAACAAACAAGAAAAACAGATTTACAAGACCATAGCCTACTCTAGTAATCTTTTTCATACTGAGCGCCAGAGGCGATTCTAGGGTTAGAGCTTTAGGGGTGCTGAGCACCCAATGAGCGCCGCTGCCACCACCCACTCTTTTTTCCTACAGAAACCAATAATATGTATATTGTAAAATAACTATCATTTTAACATTGGTTCAACTAACTCCAAAATCCAGATTTTTTTGGAGACCTTTCAGGCATGAAAACGGGTCAGGGGTGAAGAAAAAAATTACCCCTCTAGGGTCCGGGAGCATGCTCCCCCTTAGAATTTTTTTAAATTACATATTTTAAAGCATCAATCTGATGAGTTTTGAGATGCATTTTTTTGCCAACCTTTTTATTACTAATTAGTGGGGAGCTAGCACTTTTTTTGCCATTAATGCCATATTAAAATATCAGGACAAAAGGTGGGCTACAGCCACTGATCTATATAAATGACTGGATTGTGCATAGAACGCTTGACGTAACTGCGTGAGGTGAAGCCAGCGCAGATTTCGAGCCGCCATCTTGGTATACCCAACCGGCAGAGAGCGTCATTGACTTCCATTCAAAATCATGATCAAAATGTACCCCCATTACAGCGTATCAGTTACACAAGGTTAATTTTTAGGATATGTGTACTTTAATTATTTGTTAATTCTGGTGTTATTTGCAATGTTTATGTTTTAATCGGGCAGGATAATGAATTTATAAAAAAACGTTAAGGTGAGTGTGTCTGCTGCATTTGTTAATGACACGGGTATAAATAAAGTTTTTTTTGACATTCAGCTACACTGTGACGGTCAGCGTTATATCTCTAAATAAGTTTAGGTAACTTGTAAGTTAAGATAACATAATTACAAAACTAGCAAATTATTGCATGCACATACGGTACAAAGCATGAATATTTCTTTAGATTTCAGAATGAGCACGTTTATTGTCATTAATACTAAATATGCTGCGGTCTGTCTGCTGATCTGATACTGTAATAAAGATGAATGTATAATAACTGTTTAAAACGCAAACTGTACAACTTTCAGTAAATAACTATTTACATGCTTTGGACGTTTGTGTTGTAATAATGTACAGGGTAACTTCACATATAAAAACGAAGACGAGTAAAGTGATGTTTTATCATTAAAATCTGATAACGTCCATTGATTAAATAGAACGTTTGGGTATACCAACATGGCGGCGCGGTGGCTTCACAAGTGTGACGTCATGCGCAATCCAGTCATTTATATAGATCAGTGGCTACAGCAGCAGTGTGGGTATGGTTTTATGTGGATATACAGTGTGTCGTTTTAAGCCTTTGTCAAAATGTCAAATCTACTAATTTATAACTTTTATGCCTACAACATATGGTATGTTAATTTATAGTTTAATTTGCAGCTTTTCTTTTAACAGTCCTTTAATTGAACCATTACCTTTACTATATGTCTAAAACAAAACACTTGTGACTCCTGCACTAAGGGTTAAAAACGTTATCCCCTTCATATTAATCTACATGTGACAAACTAAAAAAATAGTTATTGTCTAGTTTGATAGTCAGACAGTTAGTGATTTCACACATAACTTACCGGTACTGGTGGTATAGTGATATGTAGTTTGTTTTCACTCTGTTCCAAACGCCATGTTTTCATGACGACTGACCAGAAAAGACGCACGTGATGTCATGTTTACATGACTCCCCATTGTTAAAATAAGTCTCAAATTAACGATAAATCATACAATAAACTTTAACAACGGAGACACACGCATGTAACTACCCACTGAGACGCACAAAACTGCATGCGTCTTGCGGAAGTACATTGTAACCGGCACTACTTCTCTCCGTTTAAGTCTATGGACGAGTCACCCAGGTACTGTACTACTCCGCAGCGCGCGGGTACCCGCCGGACTAAAATAATCCGAAAATAAACAATACTTATACGTGTACCATGGTGATTCAGTATAAGACAAAAACACGGCTTGAAAGATTGATTCGGGATGTACTCGCTCATTATAAACATAACGTAAACATTTTATAAGATTTGAACAAAAAAGTTGCATCACAACACTTTTAACTGATTCTCTCTCTGCGTGTGTTTCGCGCTCGGGCTAAGCGATGGTACAGAGAAGTAAAAGAAGAGGATGACACCATTTGCTAAGCGGGGAGTTTTTCATTTTCTACCTTAACATATACATTTTAAACCACAAACTACGGAGTATGTTTTGGACATTATTTAACCTTGTCAAAGACGAACGAACATTTTAGAATAAATAAATTTCTTGCTCCAAGTTTTAGGGGTGCTGAGCTCCTTTTTAGGGGTGCTGAAGCACCCCTAAAAAGGGGCTAGCCTCACCCATGCTGAGCGCTTCATTTTCGCGTTGCTCTTATTATCTGTAAAGCTTATTCATGACTCCCATTTCACGTATTCGCTATTATACAAGCATCTATGGTTTTCAAAAGCGGTAAACTCAGCGCCTCATATTCAGCACCAAGATGACTGACATATATATATATATATATTAACGAATTAAATGCAGCACCAAACAATTCCGCACCAACCAATAGGCTCTTAGGCTGTAAAATAAAAAATGAAAACGACTGAACAAATCAAACGAACGCAAGCAAGCACAGAGGCCCCTATTGGCCGGGGCCCCTGGGCTCAAGCCCAATGGTAAGTCCGGCCATGGTGATGAGTAACGGAACGACTGCGTCTGTCACGTGACATCTACGGTAAGCAAAAAAAACTTTAGCGTGTTCAATCTGCACCATAGAACTGTCTTAAACAGACTATCTGACGGGTTTTAGAAGATTAAATACAACCCGAAACTAAAAAACAGACCAGGCCTTTATTTACCCAAACCTGTCGTCACACCAGGCGTCTAAAAGAGACAGGCGTCTATTTGGGACTCGGCTATTATTTGAAGTTTTACGGTATGTACACATATCCTAAAAATTAACCTTGTGTAACTGATACGCTGTAAAGGGGGTAAATTTTGATCAGGATTTTGAATGGAAGTCAATGACGCCCTCTGCCGGTTGGGTATACCGCTCGAACTCTGCGCTGGCTTCACATCACGCAGTTACATCAAGCGTTCTATACGCAATCCAGTCATTTATATAGATCAGTGGTAAATCCTGGCTTTCTTCTTCTTTGTGACAAGTGAGTGTCAGAACAGACGAATAACGTCTCGCAGCACCACCTTGTGTACCGGCATATATCTATGTAGTATTAGGCGCCATCTAACGTCCAGGGAGTGAATTTGCACCTCACTCGGCTCAGTGCCAGTACAAATCGTTTGGGTGTGAAATCAGAAAAACGTCACGTAAAACGCTGACGATAAACGCGCACGAAAAACGTCCCGGTGTGTAAAGACCTTACTCTGTTTAAATTCAGAGTCTCTTTAGGTAAGATGAGCCCATTTCTCCTGACAGACAGTTCAGAGTGTTGAACGTGCCTATAGTCCTCTGCTTACCTCATAAACTCAAACCAGTACTAGTTTCAGCACTGACGGCTCAGGTTAAAGGCACAATTTTCAGTACAAAATGTTTTCTCATTGCTGTGATAAAAGCGGCTCAATTACACCCCTCTCTTCCTGTGTCACGTTCCTCTGTTCTAATGCGTTTTGTTATTCACTAAAACCCAACAACTATGCGTGTGGTCATTTTAACAGGCCGACACGCTTTCTACACGCACGCATTCTGTCCTGTGGCCTCTCACCTCCGTGACACCTTCGGCTACACCCGACTGCAGGGCATCGAGGGGAAGGGGAAACTTCAAAGTGGCCGGAGGGGGAAGTGCTCCATTTTCCTGCCCTTGTCATCATCTAAAGGGTTTTGCCGCCTCCCTTATTACTTTAATCAATTCCAACTGCTTCAAGAGGCTTTGATGGGGGAGCGCGGCCGAGCATACTGGAAGCACCTGCTGCCGGGTCGAGCACAGGTGGCAATACAGAGACATAACAGCAGACGTTACAACAATCACATCACTATACACTACTACCATAAGAACAAGAACACAAAAGAAATCAAAGAAAGAAATACAAGTGTTTTATTTCATCCGTCACACGTATAATACAAACAAACATCAACAACATGAGATTACTGCACTGTACAGAGATGTCTGGGATGTCCGTGTTCAGTACAACAAGGTAATGTCGCCATCTGCTGGCTAAAAATCAAGAAGCTGTGAAAGAAACTTTAAATTAAAGGAGAGACATGGATCAGATATATTATTGAAAACACAGATAATAAAAACAAACCGCCAACAGAGTACCTAACACATCACCTGTTTGATCACACGCTGCAGACCAATGATTTGTATTTAATGCACACTACGTAAATAGATTTGTCCTTCTATTATTCTATGTAAATCTTCTACTTTTATATGTTTGATATGTTGACAACAACAGAAACAGCGCCTGTAAATTCATTATATGCTGATTTTTACAATGACAATCAGGTTTTCCTTCATTCATTAAAAACAGGGTAAATAAAATAAACATTTAGAGTAGGGGTGGGCAATATGGAAAAATATCATATCATGGTTGTTTTAGGGGGAAAAAATAATGGTTTTTATCACGGTTCTGTTTTTTTAAAGAAAATTTTGCCATAACTGAGCCTTAATACAGCCATACTAATGGTCCTATTTAAAATGCAGTCCTACAAGGTAACAAATTTGCATGGACAGTAAGCGTACAACAGCGCATGCGCGAGAAAAGACAGGACACTCCACTACAAAAACTATCGTTTTCTCTTCTTTTCCCTTCTTTTAACCCTCTGGGGTCTAAGGGGTTTTTAGGGCCCTTGGGAAGCTTTGACATGCACTGACATTTGTGCTTTTTTCAGTTGCTTAAAAACATATTAATGGCAAAAGTCTCATAACACTGTGTTCAGCACAAACTGGGCTACAATATCATATAATCAACATGTATGTACATGTTTGTATTTTTGAGAGAAAAATGTTTATGCGTGGTTTTTGAAAAAGCAAAATTTTTAAGTCACTGATATAACACCACAAAACTCATTCTAAACATGTTTTCCCAAGACTTTCCAAACTGGATCTAGTAGTCTAGAGTTTTTTCTTCAAAATGATGTGAAAATCATATGGCCTACTCATTCACATAAAGCAAGATATTGATTTACAATTTCTAAGACACTTTTGCTTGGGAAAGGCTGTATGCATGGAGGCGGGAAAGCTCCTGAATAATCAGTGATTGACAGCTGAGAGACAAAAGAGTTGAATAATGAGCCACTAATGAGCCTTGTGGGGATGTTCAACAGGAATAACTTTCTCTGTAGTAAAACCATGATAAGGTTTACTTTTCAATATAATGTAAATACACACACACACACATTATATATATTTATATATATTTCTATTGAAATATTTTCTATTAATTTCACAAGTATAAGTTACCTTTTAAAAACCATAGTAGCTTAATCCTGGTAAAGATACTGTTTGGCCATCGTAAAATGAACACACTTCAACCCAGGGTTAGTGTTTGGTTGGCCAGCGAGAGGTTTACTTTTGTGCAGTAAAAAGCTCAAAAGAACAACTGCCTATCGTTGTCTGGACTCTTATTTGTGTTTTTGTAATCATTATAGTAGAAACACAACAAGGGACAAGCGTGATAAACTTATCAATGTTTGTTTGCAGCCGCCGCCATTACCTCACGTGTTGATCATGAAAGCAGTGAATGTGTGCACACGCGAGTGATCCTGTGTTTAATAAACTTGCTGTGCGGAGATATGCGCTTAGACGCAACTAAATAAGGATTGTACTGTTTGGAATCGCGCATTATATAAGAATACCAAAAAGCGCGTCGAGTTTCCTGACTCGCGTGTTTGTGTATGTGTGTTCCAATCGCGTGAACTGTTTGATGGAAGAACAAAGAAAACACTCGCGTCTGGAGATACTGACACACATACGCAAGGAAATAAGGATTTATGTCATGTTTGGTGCAATCGGAGGGAACAACAAGGAATGGAGAGACTGGATTGTGGATTGCATATCCATTGACTGCAGGAGGCACGAGTCATGCATATGGATGTTTCTGCTCATTCACTTCAATGGCGCGGGGGTGTGGCGATCCGATCTCATTACAGATAATGAGGTAACTGGCGAAATACGGTACTTCTCCTCCTTCTCATACAGTTTACACCGAATGACAATATCTGTTTTCAATTTCACTTATATCATTTAAAAGGAGACATTCCAAGCATTATGTAGACATTTATCTTTTGTTTCTACACCAAGTATTCGTTAAGTTACAGTTTATTTTTCTGACGCGTTTCTGAAAGGACTTCACTGAGGGAGAGAGAACAGAACGTGCATCATGTTTATTTTCTTAATTTTGCGAAAAGCACAACATTCTGTTTTTATTGGGAGTGGACAGAAAAAAACTAGACACTTTAACGTTTGAAATGATGTATAAATCATATCTGCATGTCAAAAATCAGCAGAGTAATTTAAGTCTCTTTGCGGAGTGATTGAAAAATAAAGAGTTTGCGGCGCCCGCGCCACCGTCGACCCCAGAGTGTTAAAGCTGTGGAGCATGTTCGTCACCATAATGTTTGATTTCTGTTCTTTGTTTTCTTGTTGTTTGTTCTAAACTTTGTTTGCAATGGTGGATCGGCTACTTTACTTCTCTTCTTCCTTTTATTTTTAATGTACTGTAAATGTTGCAAATCAGTGATGATGCCCTGATGGACTGGTATTTGAATAAGAAATTATTTGTATTGCGTACGTGTCGAACACGGTGAGTACACTTTGAAAGCTCAGTGGACACGTGCACGCGCTAGCCGAAAGCGGAAAAGGGGTGCCTCAGTTTGTCGCATACTTGCACTTGTCGCGTACTTGATGAAAAGTGGATTTTAATCGCTCATGATCAAATATCTTCTTGAAAATTAATAAAAAGCAAATAAAAACTTGCATTGCTTTTTTGTGAGTTATTAAAATCTCCACGAAATCTGCTCTTCAAAGAAAATCTGTCCTATGACATCTCATCTACAGTTGAAAAAAAGGAGGATAAAGGCCAAATATCATTTGTTCATTTTATTTGCACTGTGCTTATAAAAGATCTACAACTATTATATATAAATACTCAATGTACTGCAAATATGAGCTCAAATTAGGGGTGGGCAGAATGGCCAAAAATCTATTTCACGGAATGAGTCATTTTATTTCACGGAACGGAATATTTCACGGTATACATGTTTTTCAGTTTATATTGTTTTTTGATAATAAAAATGTACAGAAATACACCACTCACTATAGCTTTTGACTAAATGCTCACCACAGTTTTAAAATATGAGCAATTTAAAGTTAATAATGTTAAAGTGAAAATGTCCAGAAGATAACAACAGATAAGTCTTGATTAGACAGAATTTAGTTTTTAATTGAGTTATTAATTTTATAGACTATTGAAGCTATAGTATGGCTTCATTGTATTTTGTATTTATGCATACATTACATTAAACACATGCAATATGTCAAATGAACAGGTATAAATATATGCAAAAACCTACAGACAGGATAAATACCTGTATATGAGAGAAGAAGCTCTAGATATTATAAATGTGACAGGTGCTATGATGTGATGATCATAAAGTTTGTTTTAAGGTCTTGACGCCCTTTACTTTCTATTATACCTTAACATTTGCATCTCTTTCTCGTCTTTCCGATCAAATATGTTTGTATAAGCAAATGGCGCCACAGCAGCGCACGTGTCACTGATATAAACGCGAGTTCTGTCTTAGCTTGCTTAAAGTTCAGAAAACTTCACAACTATTAGCATTATGTGCGAGAAGAACTCTTTATTTGGCGTCGCAGGCGCAGCTCCTTGCGCTTGCCTAGAGAGACCTCTGCACGCGAGAGACTGGCCGGCTGCTGCATGAGGAGAGAGAGAGAGAGCGCGCACGCGAGAGAGAGAGCGTGAGAGCCAGCAAGACAAGAGTCTCGCTGCGTGACCCGCGGTGGATTCACTGGCACTTGTTATTAAAAAATACACAAATAACTCGTTCATTTTTTATAAGTGAACTATTTTACATGTTTCTCGTCACAGTCAGTCTAACATGCTGGAGGGCAGAGTTAGCCACGCCAACATATTTGCATTCCGCGGAATAGACGGAATAGAAAAATCTGTTACGTCTGACATTTTATTCCGCGGTAACGGAATATACCGTCATACCGCCCAGCCCTAGCTCAAATTAAAATACACAATGTTCTTTTCTTCACGTATATTTACTGTATTGCAGAAAGACCAGGGCCCGGTTCCCCGATAACGTTCACTCTTAGCGCGCTAAGAAGACTCAAAAAGATATATCTTAGCAAAGTTGTTTATGTCCCTAAGTGTGTTCCCCGAAGTGTCTCTTAGGAAGCTTCTTAACACGCTGCCTCTAAGTTCGACGTAACAATAGCGCTGTCCCAAGTGATGGTGCTGAATTATTTGCGATCGATCGCTCAGGGATCGATTTTCCACTTTACGCGAAGGTGCATTACGGCATTAATAAAGACAACACGTTCTATGCAAATGGAACATTACTCAAATTATTCCAGTAACTTTTATTTTATCATAGTTTAAGTTATCAGTAAAATATACACTATTAATTAAATTATCAAATTGTCGGTAATACGGGTAAACGAACCGGGTATCCCTCGCTAATCCTCCACCCTCCTTATCCCGTTGTGCCACTTGTGCCGCTTCTTGACATGGGTTTAACGACTTTTAAAAATTATGCAATACACTTTTATACTAATGGTAAGGTACTTTACAATCAGCAAGCAGCTGCAGTTACTTCTGTTTAATGCGGTATTGCTTGCCATTGGTTAATGTTTTCAATAAAAAGCAACCTATCTACAATGAACAGAGAGAGAATATGGTCTGAGAAGATCTAGAAGCGCCATAATGAATTGTCTTGGGAGGCAAAATTTTTCTAATATAGCCACGTCAGGCAAAATGTCAGAGGGGCTTAAGTTTTGCCGAATAAAAAAAATGGCATGGACTAAACGGTTACGCGGCCAGTGTTTTGTCGAAGTCTGTTTCCCCAGTGTCGTGTTTTTATACTGAGATGTATGTGTGCATTTTTGTCATGTATTGTTATTGTTCTTAATGGTAAGTCGATTATTTTTACAGTAATCATATTATATGTATAATATATATTTATTATGTATGCAAACATAACATTTTTAAAACAAACAGTAGAGAGCCTTATGTTAAAAAAAATATCAAACTGTAACATGTATGAAATATTTAATAAATTGTATTATAAAATACATGATATTATTGCTTTTTAGTATAACAAATTCAAATCTTTAATCATTCTAAATAAATTATAAATGTAACGTGATGAAATGCTATTTTTATTTGCACAGCGATAGCGTCTTGCGCTCAAACAACGCTAAGAGAGAGCTTACGAATGGTCCAGACCAACCTTACGAAAGTGTGACTTACAGAAGATATACTTAGCGTAAGAACGTGTCGGGAATCGTGCCATAGAGTTAAGAGAGAGGTTAAGGAAAAGGTTAAGAACTACTTAGCGATAAGAACGTTTTGGGGAACCGGGCCCTGAACTTTATCATGCATGAAATCAAAGATCTGTCAGTGGACTAAACTCACCAGCTGGGGTAAAATCTTTTCATAGTGCTCAATATTAACTGTATCACAGTCTTCATTCATGGCCTGTTTCACTGATCGACGTGTCGCCTCTGAAACATAAACATAAATACAGATGAATAAAGATGAAAGAAATAAACTAGATTAAACTGTAGCAGAACAGTGAGAGTCATCTTACCTTCTACAAACACTTTCAGAATCTCACCCACCAGTATAACAGCATCACTACTGACTGTGACAGATTTAAAACTCATCAATTATCTTCCACAATAAACTAAAGTACTTACATTTACCTACATTAACATAATAATTATATTTGTTGATTGTGATTCATTAGTATTAGCATGTGTTTACACAGAATCTGTAGTTTTATATCAACACTATCGGTTAAAAACTCATCAGCCTTCAACAAATAACGTTATGGGCAAATATCTGATCCTGTCTGTCTCTCTAAAAATGAGATTAAGATCATCCAAGTTTGATTTCTATCATTGATTTGCATGTTCTTACGCTCAAGTCAATATTACAGATATCAAGATTATGTTTTCACTAAATCTTCTTTACATTACACAGGATGAGTTTATGTAGTAAACAGTAAATCACACCAAAGACTTCAGCTGGGCTGAGTTTAAACAAGCACAGTCACATATCTAATATCCCTTTATAAACATCTATACGTATAATGTGGTGTGAGGACAGTTTCAGGTCAGAGAAATGGTAAAACAATAAAATATAAACGGGAAACGGCTTTAAAAGCCAGTTTTTCCTATGTTTTCGAAGCTATGATTGTGATGTTTGTGTGTGTGTGTGTGTGTGTGTGTGTGTGTGTGTGTGTGTGTATACAAAATGTATACGTTATTAAAAGTTGCATAAGAACTAAAGCAAGCATAAGAAGTGTGTTGATGGTTTTGAAGGATGAAACTTCGAGAGCTTTTATATCTTCTGTCAGATATCAGGAGGATAAAGAGTTGATATGATGGCTGTATGTGATATATAATATAAAATCACCACCTACTACTAAATTGATTATAAATGACTGATAAGATTTTTATAAATATTGACATCACTGATCACACATGAGCTTAACACAAACATGTGTGGACAAATAATAAAACCTCACCTTTAGTTTTGTCTTCTTTGAAAAACAGTGTCAAAAGTTTACTGATGGTTTCCTGTAAATGACACGACTCGACTGTTAATCACTGAAAATCATTATCAGGTCAACAAGAAGAGCGTCTGTCAAAACAATCAAATGACCAGAAGATCTTCAACTTCATCTAAACACGAAACCTTTAATTATAATAATCTCTTATAATGTCATCTCTTAACGCACCTTTTTAAACACGATCTCATTTGCCGCGCTCTCCATTCTGTCACGCTCTCAGTCATCCGGGCTCCCGTGACGTCACTGACGGAAATGACTTCAACGTTTGCTGCACATAGGCCGTTGCTCAATCCGAAGGCTGCAGCCTCCGGAGGTTGCATTTGTAGACTTCATACGTCATCAAGATTGTCTTATTTCAGAATATTAACAATTATAAAGTTGACTATTATTCTTACTTTATCGTAAATTGTTGTAATATGCTTCTGCTTTGCGAATGTACTACTCATTTAACTTAAATGAACCAGGCTTAATGACGTATGCAGCGTGCATACTGTGCATTTGCGATCTCAGAAGGCAGCACCCTTCGGATAGAAAAACGGCCACTGCTTCGTGAGGTTTCGAAACCTTTCCGATGGTTCACCACTAGGGTGAGTTGACAGGGATTAGACTAACGTTAGTCCTAGACTAAAATACATGTAAGAACTGTCCGAACTGAAAACAATTGCGCTGACATATCTTAAAATACATCAGTGCCCTTTGTTTGGCTTCAAAATGCACACAAGAAATGTTTTAATAAGGCATATTTGTTAAAACTAGTTACATTTCCTAATTAAATTAAGGCCTAGTCCAGGTTTAAGATAATCCCTGTCCGGTAAACCACCCCATAAACTCATCAATCAATGTCTATATGCTTCACAAATTTTCGGGTGAGTTTTATTTTTATGAACGTTAATAAAAATGAAGTGTCTATTGTGTTTGCTGGTCAAATTAACCATGGCTTTACTACAATAAAAAAGCCATAGTAAAACCAGGTTTGCTGATAGTAATCAATACACAAAAAACATGGTTACTACACTTACCACAATAAAATCATGGTTAATTTTCGTAAGGATGTGGCATTTAAAGTTTTTTGTATAATGAGTGACAAAAAAACCAAGGACAATTGTTTGGGAACATTAAGAGAATTTAAAAAACAATATTATTTGGTCTATGTAATCACTTGACATACCAGAATAATACTAATATTTAATGATATTTCATGATTTGTAAATTATATTGAAAGCGTTACACTGTGACTTTTGTGAATATGCAATTTTGTAGAAGGTGATTATTAGATTCCGATGCCTTTACACATTTTGACCAGCAGGTGTCGACAGCGTGTATGTTGTTTCGAACGCTTCGAAGAGTGAATCATTTTGCGAAGCAATTGGTTCAATTGATTCGAAGCTTTTCTCCCATCACTAGCTGTACAGTGATATGGGCGTGCTTGTGTGATCATGCTGACATCAAACGCAGATCTACTGCAGAACAGCAACACTTCAATGAACCTTCAGTCCGTCCATGTTTTTATCAGGTTGGCTATACAGACACAGCCAGGGGCGTCATGCACCAATTTTTTTAAGGGGGCACAGTGTGCACAGCTCACAGAAATTTGTGCATAAAAAGACATCAAACGAAATATTAAAGAGCTTTTAGTATTTTCCACAGCACTTACATTTTCTAACAATTTGTGCACCTCAGCCTTCATGCAATAACATCCAAAACTAGAAATGCAATTCCCAAGGAATTACCAGTGCATGAAAATGCAAAAAAGTTGATTGACAGAAATGTAAAAGAAACTTAGTCTAGTAGTTTACCTGGCTGTTGACATGTTTTAGTGTGAAGCTAGCATGATTTAAAAAAGTTATCATGATGAAATATGAAGCTAGCATGAGTTAACATGATTTACCATGAAGTTAACATGATTTATCATGAAGCTAGCATGATTTATCATGAAGCTAACATGATTTAGCATGAAGCTAACATGATTTAACATGAAGCTAACATGACGTTAACATGATTTAGCATGATTTAGCATGAAGCTAGCATGAAGCTAGCATGATTTAACATGAAGCTATCATGATGTTAGCATGATTAGCATGAAGCTAACATGATTTAGCATGAAGCTAACATGACGTTAACATGATTTAGCATGATTAGCATTAAGCTAGCATGATGCTAGCATGATTAGCATGAAGCTAGCATGATGTTAGCATGATTAGCATGAAGCTAGCATGATGCTAGCATGATTAGCATGAAGCTAGCATGAAGCTAACATGATTAGCATGATGGTAGCATGATTAGCATGAAGCTAGCATGATTAGCATGAAGCTAGCATGAAGCTAGCATGATTAGCATGAAGCTAGCATGATTAACATGAAGCTAGCATGATGCTAGCATGATTAGCATGAAGCTAACATGATGCTAGCATGATTAGCATGAAGCTAGCATGATGCTAGCATGATTAGCATGAAGCTAGCATGATGTTAGCATGATTAGCATGAAGCTAACATGAAGCTAGAATGATTAGCACGAAGCTAGCATGATGCTAGCATGATTAGCACGAAGCTAGCATGATGTTAGCATGATTAGCATAAAGCTAGCATGATGCTAGCATAATTAGCACGAAGCTAGCATGAAGCTAGCATGATTAGCACGAAGCTAGCATGATGCTAGCATGATGCTAGCGTGATTAACACGAAGGTAGCATGAAGCTAGCATGATTAGCACGAAGCTAGCATGATTAGCATGAAGCTAGCATGATGCTAGCATGATTAGCACAAAGCTAGCATAAAGCTAGCATGATTAGCACAAAGCTAGCATAAAGCTAGCATGATTAGCACGAAGCTAGCATGAAGCTAGCATGATTAGCACGAAGCTAGCATGATGCTAGCATGATTAGCACGAAGCTAGCATGATGTTAGCATGATTAGCACGAAGCTAGCATGATGCTAACATGATAAGCACGAAGCTAGCATGATGCTAGCATGATAAGCACGAAGCTAGCATGATGCTAGCATGATTAGCACGAAGCTAGCATGATGCTAGCATGATTAGCACGAAGCTAGCATGATGCTAGCATGATTAGCACGAAGCTAGCATGATGATAGCATGATTAGCACGAAGCTAGCATGATGCTAGCATGATTAGCATGAAGCTAGTATGATTAACATGATGTTAGCATGATTAGCATGAAGTTAGCATGATGTTAGCATGATTAGCATGAAGCTAGCATGATGTTAGTATGATTAGCATGAAGCTAGCATAATTTGCATGAAGCTAGCATGATGTTAGCATGATTACCATGAAGTTAGCATGAATTTAGCATGATGCTAGCATGATTAAGATGATGCTAGCATGATTAGCATGAAGCTAGCATGATTTAGCGTGAAGCTAACAAGATTTAACATGAAGTTAGCATGATTTAGCATCAAGTTAGCAAGATTTATTATGAAATTAGCATAAAGCTAGCATGAAACTAGCATGAAGCTAGTATGACTTAGCATGAAGCTAGCATGAAGCTAATATTACCCAAAGACCCAACCCCCATGTCTCTATGATGTTCGGATCCAGAGATATAAGGCTTTGTTTATTATGTTGCTAGGCTGCTCATATCTGGTTGCTAGGGGCGTGGCTTAATACCTCAATAAGGATGGTGAGAGACAGATTGGATGCCTGAGTAAAATGAGCCCACCCCCATGTCTCTGTGACACTGTGCTGCAAAGATATCCATCTGGGCATTTTATAATGGCAGTCTATGGGAAATGTTGCTAGGGTGCCCAAAATGGTTGCTAGGGGCGTGGCTTAATAGCTCAATAAGGATCCTAAGGGACTGATTGGATGCCTGAGTAAAATGAGCCCACCCCCATGTCTCTACGACACTGCGCTGCAAAGATATCCCATCTGGGACGTTTTTATTTCCTTATATGGGCATGATTCCTGCCCCATTATAAGTCTATGGGGAAATTTGGGGGCCTCTTACACCCCAGGGGTACAACTTACACCCCATTGTGAGGTATGTTCTTACAGAGCCTGCCAGCCTCTTCAAATGTGGCAAGTCACAAGTTTCTGTGAAATTCTAGGTCTGAGCTACGACTCGTCAAAGTTTGTCTCCATGTTAAGTCAATGGGATTTTTCGGCTGCTTTTTCGCCCCTGGGGCGAAGACCGTACCCCCGATCGCTTATAAAAGTCATAGCACACTATTCCCGAATAGTCCGCACGTTTGAGAGTTTGAATGAAGTTTCTAAGTTAAGCGGTTCGAGCCGTATTAATTGCGGAAATTTGGTTGGAAGAATAATAATAATAACTAGATATTAAAGTTTGAGGACAAACTTTATGTTGGCTTGAAAAAGCGTAGCCTGAACATTTAAAATGGTTTGACAGAAGTTTATTTTAGTAGGCTATCTGGCTGTTAGCATGATTAGCATGAAGTTAGCATGATTAGCATGAAGCTAGCATGATTAGCATGAAGCTAGCATGATGTTAGCATGATCAGTATGAAGCTAGCATGAAGCTAACATGATTAGCATGAAGCTAGCATGATGCTAGCATGATTAGCATGAAACTAACATGAAGCTAACATGATTAGCATGAAGCTAGAATGAAGCTAACATTTATTCCGTTGCTAGGGTACTAAGTTTGGTTGCTAGGGAGAAAATTGGCAATGCATAATGGCATAATGATCAACCTTCAAGCCACAAGTAAAACGGTCCAACCCCCGTGTCTCTATGATGTTCTGAAGCGGAGATATAAGGCTTTGTTTATTCCGTTGCTAGGGTACTAAGTTTGGTTGCTAGGGAGAAAATTGGCATCCCATAATGATCAACCTTCAAGCCACAAGTAAAACGGTCCAACCCCCATGTCTCTATGATGTTCTGAAGCGGAGATATAAGGCTTTGTTTATTCCGTTGCTAGGGTACTAAGTTTGGTTGCTAGGGAGAAAATTGGCATCCCATAATGATCAACCTTCAAGCCACAAGTAAAACGGTCCAACCCCCGTGTCTCTATGATCTTCTGAAGCGGAGAAATAAGGCTTTGTTTATTCCGTTGCTAGGGTACTAAGTTTGGTTGCTAGGGAGAAAAATGGCATCCCATAATGATCACACTTAAAGCCACAAGTAAAACGGTCCAACCCCCGTGTCTCTATGATGTTCTGATGCTGAGATATAAGGCTTTGTTTATTCCGTTGCTAGGGTACTAAGTTTGGTTGCTAGGGAGAAAATTGGCATCCCATAATGATCAACCTTCAAGCCACAAGTAAAACGGTCCAACCCCCGTGTCTCTATGATGTTCTGATGCTGAGATATAAGGCTTTGTTTATTCCGTTGCTAGGGTACTAAGTTTGGTTGCTAGGGAGAAAATTGGCATCCCATAATGATCAACCTTCAAGCCACAAGTAAAACGGTCCAACCCCCGTGTCTCTATGATGTTCTGAAGCGGAGATATAAGGCTTTGTTTATTCCGTTGCTAGGGTACTAAGTTTGGTTGCTAGGGAGAAAATTGGCATCCCATAATGATCAACCTTCAAGCCACAAGTAAAACGGTCCAACCCCCGTGTCTCTATGATGTTCTGATGCTGAGATATAAGGCTTTGTTTATTCCGTTGCTAGGGTACTAAGTTTGGTTGCTAGGGAGAAAATTGGCATCCCATAATGATCAACCTTCAAGCCACAAGTAAAACGGTCCAACCCCCGTGTCTCTATGATGTTCTGAAGCGGAGATATAAGGCTTTGTTTATTCCGTTGCTAGGGTACTAAGTTTGGTTGCTAGGGAGAATATTGGCATCCCATAATGATCAACCTTCAAGCCACAAGTAAAACGGTCAAACCCCCGTGTCTCTAAGATGTTCTGAAGCGGAGGTAAAAGGCTTTGTTTATTCCGTTGCTAGGGTACTAAGTTTGGTTGCTAGGGAGAAAATTGGCATCCCATAATGATCAACCTTCAAGGCACAAGTAAAACGGTCCAACCCCCGTGTCTCTATGATGTTCTGAAGCGGAGATATAAGGCTTTGTTTATTCCGTTGCTAGGGTACTAAGTTTGGTTGCTAGGGAGAAAATTGGCATCCCATAATGATCAACCTTCAAGCCACAAGTAAAACGGTCCAACCCCCGTGTCTCTATGATGTTCTGAAGCGGAGATATAAGGCTTTGTTTATTCCGTTGCTAGGGTACTAAGTTTGGTTGCTAGGGAGAAAATTGGCATCCCATAATGATCAACCTTCAAGCCACAAGTAAAACGGTCCAACCCCCGTGTCTCTATGATGTTCTGAAGCGGAGATATAAGGCTTTGTTTATTCCGTTGCTAGGGTACTAAGTTTGGTTGCTAGGGAGAAAATTGGCATCCCATAATGATCAACCTTCAAGCCACAAGTAAAACGGTCCAACCCCCTTGTCTCTATGATGTTCTGAAGCGGAGATATAAGGCTTTGTTTATTCCGTTGCTAGGGTACTAAGTTTGGTTGCTAGGGAGAAAATTGGCATCCCATAATGATCAACCTTCAAGCCACAAGTAAAACGGTCCAACCCCCGTGTCTCTATGATGTTCTGAAGCGGAGATATAAGGCTTTGTTTATTCCGTTGCTAGGGTACTAAGTTTGGTTGCTAGGGAGAAAATTGGCATCCCATAATGATCAACCTTCAAGCCACAAGTAAAACGGTCCAACCCCCGTGTCTCTATGATGTTCTGAAGCGGAGATATAAGGCTTTGTTTATTCCGTTGCTAGGGTACTAAGTTTGGTTGCTAGGGAGAAAATTGGCATCCCATAATGATCAACCTTCAAGCCACAAGTAAAACGGTCCAACCCCCATGTCTCTACGACACTCTAAAGTGAAGATATTCCATCTGGGACGCTTTTATTCCCTTTTATGGGCATGTTTCCTGCCCCATTATAAGTCAATGGGAAATTTTGGGGGCCTCTTACACCCCAGGGGTACAGCTTACACCCCATTGTGAGGTATGTTCTTACACAGCCTGTCAGCCTCCTTAAATGTGGTAAGCCACAAGTTTCTACAAGTTTCTCACTCGCAGCTATGACCCGTCAAAGTTTGTCTCAATGTTAAGTCAATGGAAATTTTGGGGTGTTTCAGCGCCCCGTTTAGGAATTCGGAAGGTCCCATCAGTTAGAAAAGATATAGCACACCTCGTCAGATCAGACCGAAAGTCTGTCCAAAGTTTGATGGCTGTAGCTTGAAAGCTCTAGGACGAGTTAGAGTTAGAAATTTTAGTCTCAGAAGAAAAAGAATAATAATAATAATAATAATAATAATAATAAGTTTAAGTGCAACAACAGTATGTTGGCTTTCTCAAGCCAACATAATAATAAAAAGCCCAGTAAGAACAGTACAGCGCATTTTCAATGCACTGTAATAAAAGTGTTAACTAACTTTTATATCAAATACTATTCAATCAGAATAATGACATATTGGCATCATATATACATCTGAAACGGCATGTTTTGTTTTTTAACGTTTTGTGTAATGACTTGTTTGTGTTGTTGTGCACAACAACTGCATATCCTATAAAATTTATGTAATTTTAAATCCATAAAGTAGTGTTAACAACGAAAATGACGTAAGCTATAGCCACGTGATTGAGTTTAATGTTCATAATGATTAAAAAAATATGTTTAGATCAATTTATTAGAGGAACGGATTTTTGCATACAATTTTACCTCATATGTGAGCATGTGTGATTCTGCGCCCCCGTGAACTCTGGTGAACGTTGGCATTGTACCAAGAAGATGAATCTAAAAATCTCTTCTAACATAACGTTGAGACGGTCACATTTTAAACCATACATTTTCTATACAGAGGAGGTTAACTGCACATCACCGTACTGGGGTTTGGAAATGTTGACTTGTGAGCGTTTCTTACACGTTTAATTCCTCAGATAGCGAAACGCAGCAGCAACAGTAAAGAGCTTATGAGCGCGCTCAGACGCTGATGACGTCTGAGACTGCGCTGACTGCAGCGCCTAGCTGCCGCCAGAATAAAGTAATGTAACACAATCAAAACACTATCAAAATGGCAAAAATCTCTGAAAGTGACAAGGATGCAGCAGAGAATTAATAATATTTTGCATATTAAACAGATTAAAAGACAAGTAACAGATTAATGGATGCTTCTTTGATTTTGAGGTTGCATGCAAAATCCATTTGGCTCAAAAAACCAGTTTGTATAGGCATTACGCCTCTGGACGCAGCCTTTGAAATATATAAGGCTACTGTGCAAATTTTGCTTTACTAGTTAGTTTCAAAGCTTTGCATTGTAACTGTAAATAATTATGCAGAGGAGCTTTAACAAAGACATAATTAACATTTACTCTTGCAAACAGAAACATATTTAATGAGTAAGATAAAGGTAAATCAGCTTTAAATGACAGGCCGTCTTTCACAGAAGCACTTACTCTGGACCACTGTAGCCAACCAGATTTTGTACATGTTGTAATAAGAAAAGACTCATCAGAAGTAGTTTAATAAAATAAAATGGCAAAAAATTACTTTGTTTTGTTTTTTTTCTGACAAGCTAATAGCACAGTTTTCACATCTGGGCAGAAATAAATTAGATGAAGGTGAAATAACTCCCTCTGTACTTCAGCATTAAATTAAATGACAACAATTAATTTACTGATTGACTGAATCACAACAAGGGTTTAATTCAAATTTACCAGATGACCTCACTAGATGCTGTCTGGTCTCATATACTGTGAAACATCTGTTGTCATTGTTAGTTCTCTTAAAGATCATGAATTATATCGAATTCTCTCTTAATGTGCTTTTAATCTCAGAAAACACATCTGACAACTCAAAAGTGTTGGGAGAATTCATTTACTAAACATTTCATGCAAACAAGTAAAGGACATGTCATAGGCATTGAATCATAATAAAATATCAAAGCAATATCAATGTAACTAAGTACAAAAATCTGACACTAAATTGTTAATATATACAGAATCTGTGAATGAAACAAGAAAAAAAGGTTTGATATCAAACACTTTGTACAGCATATGAAGGTTGATGGTGCATGATGATGATTCAGCAGCCCTGTAAACTGTTCAGGACAAACACGTTCTTAAGTTAAATCTGGAGAAATCCTAATTTCACATTAAAACATATCGCTGGAAAATGATGCTTACTTTAAGTTTGATTCATCTTAGGTGTACAAACTTTGCGGATTTTCACCTGAAAGCCTCCAAGATAGTGTGAATCATTTGTTAGAGGTGCTTCAGCCTGATCTGAAGATGAATATCTCACAAACCCCACACCCTTTGGACAACCTGATGACTCGTCTTTATTGATCTGTTCATCCAGATAAAGACAAGCAAACATTTTTTTATCATTTGAAAAAAGTCAAAGATATTTTAGTTCATTAATAAGAGAACTGTCGAAGTAAAAGATCATAATATGAACAACCAAACAACACAATATGGGCTTTTTGAGAATTCATTCCAGAACAATTAGCACTTTTAGGGTGCGTTCAGCCGTTCACACTACAAAATATTCGGGAGTGACAACCGTATTTGCTTACAGGTGTGAGTCTGCAAGTGTCCTGTTCAGACAGCACATTACGACACAAATAGAACACTGCCTGTATTAACGAGCAACGACCTCAAACCAGTATGCTACTCGAACGCGGTGCCTGTAACCATAGTGACGGACGTAAATATAAAAACGAAAGTATTATACAATGGACAAAACTTTAATTATGTAATTAAGAAAAACAGCTGGCGTGTGTGTAACGCTTACCATTGTGCAGAGAAAAATAAACAAGGGTGGTTCCATATTTAAAGTTTTAATCTGCAAAATGAATGAAGCAACTGCACGTTTGACCAAAGCAGATATATCCAGTACAAAAGTAATCCCAATGACTGGTGATATATTGACGTCTTGTGAAGCAAATCGATCAGTTTTTGCAAGAAAGTGAACTTTATTTACAGCATTATTAACGCAGTCACATAGAAAGTGCGCTTACGCTCCCGCTCTGTAGGTGGCACTGAGAGTATTGTTTGCCAACCGCAGACAAAACCAGCCTCTTAGCGCCGCCTAGAGCGGGAACGTAAAGCGCATTTTATATGTTTCCAAGGATGTGCATTAACGCTAATAATTTTATAAATAACGGTCAATATCCTGCAAAAACCAACGTTTTGGATATATCTGCTTTTTGTAACACAGTCTCACCCCATTTCGTCAATATTTGACGACACTTGACCATTCGTCATATGTTGACGTGAAGGGTATACCTTTCGCGTCATTTTTTGACGAACTGGGGACTTCAATACTATTACGTCCGTTGCATTCTCTTTCCTATTTTATTACCATTTGCGCGTCGGTTTAGGGTTAGATTACGCAAAATTAAACAGTGTACGCGAAATTAAACAGTGTACGCGAAATTAAACAGTTGTCAGCTGGCGTTGGGGTTAGAGTTAGGTTTGGGTAGGGATGTCATTATGTAAATCTAACCCTAAACCGACGCGCAAATGGTAATAAAATAGGAAAGAGAATGCAACGGACGTAATAGTATTGAAGTCCCCAGTTCGTCAAAAAATGACGCGAAAGGTATACCCTTCACGTCAACATATGACGAATGGTCAAGTATCGTCAAATATTGACGAAATGGGGTGAGACTGGGTTGCTTTTTGAGCTCTCAAAGTGGTGGTTGACTTCCATTCATATATGAATCACAGATGGGTTTTCTGCAAAATATCTAGGGATGCACGATATAACTGCTTATTTTTAATATTATCGGTTAACGGTCTGATAGCAAAATTAGGCCGATAAATGAAAGCCGATAAATGATGGATTATTTCAGTTGGTTGAACCACTTCACTTGCTCATTGCTGGCCATGTGGAGTTTTGATTGGTGCTTTCTGTGACATAGCACGAAGATGACACGTGTTGCGGGCTCAAGAAGAGTATGCTAGTCTAGCGCAAAGACAAGATGTCCGCGGTCTGGGAGTTTTTCATTGTGAAATTAATATGAATATTTATCGGCCTATATATATATATATATATATATATATATATATATATATATATATATATATATATATATTTATATATATATATATATATATATATATATATATATATATATATCGGTTATCGGCCCCCAAATATAAAGAGTTATCGGTTATCGTATCGGTCAAAATTTCCATATCCGTCCATCCCTAAAAATATCTTTTTTATTGCTGTACTGAAGAAAAAGATGAGTAAATAAAGAGCAAAGTTTTATTTTTGGGTGAATTATCCCTTTTATTTTACACTGAACATTATATTGTCCACTTTAAGGATTTATTATTTTGCTCTCACTTACTGGGATACACGCGATTTAATGTAACTTAATATGCTCTGTGGCGTCTATGAAGGTAACATATATCTCATTAACCTTATGGAGCAATCCTGCTGCTTAGTTTGCAGTCATATCATGCAGAGAGAGCACTGGATGACGTGCCAGACAACTGGTTGTCCAGTGCAATTCCGTTCACACTCCACAGCTTTTCTGTAAATACGGTTGTGAAACCCGAAAATTTACGGCTGTGAGGCCGGTTGTGGAATGCGGTTGTCAAACCCGTAAATAACCGAACTGCGTGTGAACGGAACCGTCTTAAGGACTCAAATACGGGTTTGACAACCGTATTATAGCACCGTGTGAATGTAGCAATAGAAAGTTTCACAATTTGCACTTACAACACATTCTGTTATTGTTCCAAACCTATGAAAGTAGGCACGAAGATCAACATCTGTCAAACATGGATTCAAATCTGTAACAACAATCCCATAGTCCTATAAAAAAAAACATAACAGATGAAATAAACTTCAAGTTAAGCTTACAGTAACTTCTGATAAAGCTAGAAATTTTTGCATGACACATATGACTACGAATCCAAATCCAAATGTTTGTGTATATCCAATAGGAATCCGATCCTATTTAGCAAGTTTGAATTGTAAAAAATTGCTTCAGATATTTAAAGATTCATTTTAAGCTACATTCATATGTGCTTGAAATCTCCTTCAAATCACATTTCTTCTGTAAATCTATTTTGTTTTGAACGCTCTGATCAGATCTGACAGCATTTTGTTTATGTCACATTCACACGTAAAACATAAACATGTCGTCAGTTGTCATTGCTGAAACAATGTCCCAAATGTCACACTCTGGCCTTTTGGTCTATCGCAAGGATTTCTGGGTAGGTAACTTGTGTGGAGTCTGCAACAGTGCGGTGCAAAGGAGGCGCTTATTGGCACAATTCTGACCGCTAAAATGACAAATAGGACACCTTACAGACTCATAGGATCTTTTTAAGTCCACTTTTAATATCCTTCCCTCACTGACTTTCTCCTTTCGTCTTGTTCACTTGGATGTACGTCGTTGCGCATGTTTACAAATGCACACTACTGGTGTCACCCTTGAAATGGGTTCAAATGGTATGCCCTAACCCCTTAATCTAGGGCAACCATATGTCCTCTTTAACCTGATCTCATGAAAATCCGTGTTATAGTCACTGCAAACACCTCCATGCACATAACACAGAAACCAATTTCAGAAAATGTTACACAAATCAGATCTGTACAGTTGCGAAACACAGCGACAACAATAGTCAGTCATTCAAATCAATTTGATTTTGACTAACCGTATGTGTGAATGTAATGATATTGGGCTAATTTGATATAAATGTGTTGCCCTCCTCAGGTCATGTGACCAGCCCTGCCTCAGTCAAATATATAATATGTAACTGTACTGGCATAAACTTCCCAATACTTATGATAAACAGTAAAGTGAGAGTATGGTGAGTATACCATGGTGTTTACCCCTGTTAACCCAATAACAGTTAGTTTACCCATTCTCCAAATTTTTCTCCAAAAGTATCCTCATGTTCTTTCGGGAGGCTGATGTATAAGCGACATGTGGATTCCATTCCTGAAAAAAAAATCTGTCGAACATCAGAAGAACGACTCAAGCAAGTTTCATTCATACAAATACAAAAACCACTGCCTGACTTTTAACAGATATTTAAAAGGATAAAGATAAAAGTTTGCATTAGTAAATGCATAAGCTAACACCCCTGCTGAAAAAAACAGCTTAATCCAGCCTAAACTGGTTGGCTGGTTTAAGATGGAAATAGCTGGTCTTAGCTGCTTTCCCAGCGGGACGCCAACGTTTACTTCAGTGTTTGCATGTGAACACTTATTTAATCACGACAAACTATATATCCTTTGAAAGCTCTAAAAGTGTATATTTCATATCATCACCATTTTGGTAAAGGAATGACATAGTGAGAGACACTTTTTAATATGCCACAGGTATACAGGTGGGCCCAAGTTGTTATTATATATTTGTAACACTAATACCCTGTTCTAAACCTAAACCATCTTGACAAACTATATATCGTTGGGAAGCCCAGTGTGTAGTTGACATATTTCCAAACCTTTTTGCCTTTAATAACGCAGTGACAGTAATTTATTCATTTGTGACAAGAGTATGCAGCAAACCGTGGACACCTTTACACATTTTAACTTAAAATTTGGATCACAACTACTTGAGACTTATGGCTTCATGTTAACATTATTGCTTTTGTGAAATATTTACATTTTTATAATTTTATTTATAAAATTAATATGTACAAAAAAAAATCACCTCCAGACACTTCTGTGAAACCCCTAAAGTGACTCTTTAAAACAAGACCAGATGCCAGAGTTATATTAATTTTGCTCCACATAAGGAATCAAACCAGCTAAGACCAGCTCAAACCAGCCTCACCAGATAAGACCAGCCATCCTCACCAGCTAAAACCAGCCAGACCAGCTAAAAAAGTGGTCAAAACTCCTCTTAAACTAGAATGATAAACCAGCTATGATCAGGCTGGGAGACCAGCTAAAACCAGCTTGTTTTAACTGTTTTTTTTTCAGCAGGGATGAACTAACAATGAACAATACAGTTTATCAGCATTGATTTATCTTTGTTAATATTAGTTGATGTAAATTCAGTTATTTATGTTAGTTCATGGTGCATTAACTCATGGTAACAGATATAAGTTTAGATTTTAAAAATGTATTAGTAAAAGCTGAAATGAACATAAACCCGTAAGTGTCACCAAAACAATGACTAATATATCCATTAGAAATGTTAATGTGAAATAATCAAACCCACGCTGTGGAGTACATTACCTTTATCAGATGAGTGAATGACAGATAGTGCACTGAATCAGGTTGAAAGTACTGCTTTTATAAGGTGAATGAGTGACTCCTCCCACAGAGAATCAGTAGATAGATAAGATCAGATTACATACACCACATATCCATCATCTTTCTCTCTAATCCATTTCTTACATGACATTTGTGTTTGTTGTTCTTTTCTGTTTCCTGTATGATTCTCTTCAGATGTTAACCCATTAAATCATTGCGTATGTTATATGTCATTTGTTCAGTGTCGGGTCTTCTTGTTCTGTAGATGTTATTACACAGCTCTCAAAAATGCTTGATCCTGATTGGCCAGTCGTGACACTCCAAGGTTTTTTTCTTTTCAGATAACTACAGCCCAAAACCAATAACACACGGTAACCCGGATGTTTTAGTTTTGCTTTTACAAATACATTTTTAAAATCTAAAGTTGTATCTGTTACAATGAGTTAATGCACCATGAACTACCATGAATAACTGTATTACACAAACTTAAATATAAACATGTCTTTTAAAAACATATATGAAATTATATTTACAATTGATTAAACCAAACAGTGTGTTTGTGACATTTGAAAGGTCTTGTCTTATCTTAAAAGTGAAAGTAAATGGGTTTTCCTCACTGAAGGTCTGCATTTGTTAAAAATGAGCAAATAAAATATTTCACATACATATTAAATGTTACTTACCTTACTTATGAGGTAAAAAAGGTTATGCCATTACAAAGTTTTAGATTTGAGCTCAGACTGAGTTGAGTTTTGAAACTGAGATTCAGCACGGCATGTAAGGGATAATATACAGTCAGCAGGTTGTCAGGGCTTATTTCTGAGATAACAACCTGCGCCTGTATATTATCCCTTACATGCCGTGCTAAATCACAGTTTCAAAACTCAGTCTGAGCTCAAATCTAAAAACTTTGTAATGGCATAACAGTGCTCGTTGATTTTTTTTTATTCATCATCACCAGCATAAACAAGGACGATAAAACACAGTACAGTAGGATGATCATTATCATTGCAATACACACCTCACAATACACAAAACTAGACAAGTCCTTAAGGTTAAACATAAACAAAACCATCAGCTTTCATTAAAAAATGTACACAGTTACAAAGCAAATGCTTAAACTTTCAGATTATTTTAGGTCTCATCATGTTTCTCTATCAGGAAACTTCAGTTTCAGTAGAATCCACAACATACAGCACATGCCTTAAACAAAAAAAAAACAGCTAGATCTAAATCTCAAAGTTATTCAAGATTCATATACAAAAAGTACATATCCAGAATCTGGACAAACCGAAATAAATCAAGCAGAACTGTGAGGAATAAAGAGACAGAGAGATTGCTTTGACTTCGTGTCAGGTTTCCATGGCCTCCTTCAGTTTCTTTACTAGGGACTTCTTACCTTTATTGTCCTAAAAATACAAAGAATTCATGCCACCAAACCCTCACATGTACACTGTATGAGTATTGCTGCTGTTTGCTAATTGGATAAGCATTATTCGTGTATAAAATCTGGCAGAACATAAACAGATATATTTAGCCACTGCTCTGAAATGCTTTTTGTTCATTCTCAGTTATCTGTTGTGGTATAACTCACAGAATCAGATCATAATACTTACATACTCCATGTGTTTTTGTAACATTGACATTAATTCCTTTTGGCCAGCCAAAGCTTATGTTTGAATATATATGATGATGCTGCAAAGAGACAGAGATTAGCATCAGAAAAGAATGAATCAACAGTGTACAATGCTTAGAAGACAATAAATCCTCACACGATAAGGCCTACGGCGATGAAGAGCAATAAATTGTTGTCCAGCACATAAATATAAAGCCAGCTCATCCAGACCAGACTGGGGATCGAACTCGCTTGACCGCTGATCCACTGTTTGCTTAACAGGAATATCTGAGGCAGGTTTCTGAAGGGTCCACAACCTGATGAAGGTCTGTTCCTGAAACAGACCCATTGAACAAATCCTAATCAGATTCTCTACCTGTGATCGATCATTTCGTTCTTTTGGACCAAATATATGATATTGATCTTATTTGGAGCGTGAATGTAAAAAATTGTCACCGGTGAATGAAGGGACAAACAGAAGAGTGATAAAGAGAGTGTTCATCTGTGAAAAGCTCAAGTACTTCTTGGATGCTTGGAAGTTTATTATTAAACTTTTCTATAAAGGGAGTAAACAACAACAACACCACATCAGGTGAACTTACCCCCATATAAACTCGCCAAAGATGACGTAGAGCACGGCAAATATAAGATCCATCAAAAATAAATTATACATTTCTTGACCGACAAACGTCTCCCAGCACTGCAGGTAAACACAGAAACACTTGTGTCCTAAACAAGGCTGGTTCATATAAAATATTTCTTTATATGTTTAGTAAGTTTTAAATCATCATTCACATGCACCCTATACAAAACACATTGACAAATGAACTGTTCAACCGGTTGATTTTTAAATCTTTAGATTTCATGTTTTCTTTGGTTCATGTATTTTGTTTATTGCTTGCTTGCCTCCAATTTTCCCCAACCAGTGGTAAACCAGAACACTGAAAATGCAACCCATCAACAAAAAGTTCCTGGGAAACAGAAAGAATGCAAGAAATTACTGCTATTTGCTTGACATGATAACTTCTACTGTTGTCTTAAGCTTTCCTGAAACCATGTTTAGGAATCTTGAAGATTTTACTAATGGTGCTTTTCCATTGCACGGTTTGGTTTGGTTTACTTTTGGGGGGCTTTTCAACTGGTTACAGTACATAGTACCCAATACTATTTTAGTACCATCTTTTCCTTATGAGAATTAACCATGGTTTTATTGTGGTAAAAGTGTAGTAACCATGGTTTTTTGGTTTATTGATTACTTTCAGCAAAATCATGGTTTTACTACACAAACCATGTTTTTTTTTTGTTTTAACTGTAGTAAAACCATGGTTTATTTTTGTAAGGGGGGGGGGTTTCCAAGCAAGCTGAGCTGATGTTAAAACATGACGTGAGAACACTGTAAATCACTGATTGGTCCGAGAGAATCGTCACTACCAGCGTCACCGCTATGATGCAGCAAGATTAGCTTTACCTTCATGCTTGCGCTGTCTCAAGCAAGCATGTTGTCGTCTGTGCAAACTCCCTTAATGCCATGGGTCTTTGGACAAAAACTGTTATGTGATACAGAGGTACTGATAAACGCAATGTGCAAACATCTATTTGTGGTGGTCAATGTGGTGGCAGACCCAAACTGTGGGGTACTAAGCAATGGAAAAGCGCCATTAGAAACTGTATCTATAACCCATACCTGACAGCCTTATCAAAAAATCATGAAAACAAATGTAAAGTTGTAAAATCGTGAACCTAACCCTAACTCCAATCTGATTGGCCATGAGATATTCAACCATTATCGTTATAGGAACCGCTTCACCATTTGTATAATTCTGCCACTGGTCGTTGTAAGGCCAATTCACACTGATCCAACAGACGCGTGTTGGATCAAAGTAAATGAGACTTTAGAATATGTGACAATCACCAAGTAACAAAATTACCAAATTAGAATCAGTTCATGCCTGTGGGATTTAGATTTTCATACTAATGCAGGTGACCTTTATTTTCACACCACCAAAAGACCAGATAAAGATAAAGGCAAATGTAATTTTTATTAATGTTCACCTTTCTCTGTGCGTAATCGCGAAAAAGATGTGAAAAGATTAAAAACATGAACAGTGTCACATTTTGTCTGAACAAGATGTCTAAATGTCCTCTAATGGTAACTGACACTAGGACTAAGAAATCATGTATATGTGAATTTTTAAAAAAAATCAGAACAGCAACCATACAAGAAAACACAATGCATAATCACTGAGAAAACCTTGAAACCCCTAAACTATAGTTATTGTTAAAGTATACAATTATTGATGAACATGGTTTGTTGTCACAATCGGTGTGATTAGTAAAAATAAAATAGATTAAAACTTTTGGAAAACTAAAAACATATAATGTAAAAACATATATGCGTAAGAGGTACCACAGGCACACACATTGTTTTAAATTATCACCAAAACTTATGATGTTGTCTAGATACCATAGAAAGTGTATGCATGCACCAAGACCTTTGTTAAACATAGTTAACAGCGATTTCAACAATTTCACACACATTAATTTGGATCCTGTCTTTCTTTACAATCTTAGCAACGCATACATCAATTACAAATACAGACATGATGATGATGATGTTAGCAATGTAAACTCTTCATCCCTATCATAAAAGTCCTCTAGGGCTTTTCTGATGGTCACATTGATCGCTTCGCTGGTGTTAATAGCCATTTGAACCATCTTATCCCAAAATTCATCCATACTTTTCACGCCATCTGTTTTTTCCTTGAGGTTGATTACACATTCGGCATCAGTTTCACAATAATTTGGTGGCAAGCCCACATTGGCATCATTGAATTTTAGTGTGCACAATAGGTTGACCATCTCATGCTTATAGCGCTCTTGAATCAATCAATCAATCAATCAATCAATCAATCAATCAATCAATCATTTTATTTATAAAGCACAATTTAACACAACTTTTGATGACCAGAGTGCTTTACAGAGAGAACAAAACAAACATAATGCAATATGATACAGCGACAACAATAGTTCAACATTTAATTTTGCATACGACAGATCAAATAAAAATGTCTTTAACTGCACGAGTTGGTGCAGCTCTAATTTCAGGAGGGAGGCTATTCCAGAGTCTAGGTGGGGCACCAGAAAAGGCCCTGTCCCCTCTAGTCTTGTTCTCGTAACCACCAGCAGGCCTAGGTTTGCAGACCTAAGCGCTCTTGATGGTTGGTGAACAATCAGTAAGTCTGTGAGGTATGATGGAGCCATCCCATGTAATGCCTTAAAAACTAATAATAGAACTTTAAAAGTAATTCTATGGTGCATTGGCAGCCAGTCAGAACTCTTGCTGCAGCATTCTGGACTATTTAAAGGCGGTTAATGGATGATTCACTGATCCCCATATAAAGCAAATTAGAGTAATCCAGCCTTGTGGAGATAAAAGCATGTATAACTTTTTCAATGTTAGAGACAGAGAGTATAGACTTAGGGTGTTTTCACATATATAGTTCGGTTCATTTGGTCAAATGCCAAAAGCAAAAAATGATACATTGTAGCTTTTTTAGCAGTTTTGGTTCCTTTTCACACCACACTGATCATTACAGTATGTTCCGCACCAGTTGAAACGAACCAAAATGCAGTCATGTGATAACATCCACATCACTCACTGGCCACATGTATTTGCACGTATTTCCTAAACTGCTTCTCGATTAGTCAGAATAAACGTGCAGGAAATTCCAACAAAACTAAAACAAAAAGGAGGAAAATACCTATGGAAAATACAGCAGACACCATGTAGAGACGACTGCGCGCTGTAATTGTTCGTGGTTGTAATCTACTACATCGCTTGTATACAGCACTCTATGCAAAGTCTTCATTTTCAGAATGAAGCGCGGATGCAGCTTGAAAATATCATTTTAATGCACTGCAAACGGCGAAGACGCATCGCAAGACACTTCAGGAGGCGGCGAGCATTACTTTTGCGAAACTGTGACATGCTCATCTTCCGAAAATATTGCCAACGACCCAAGAGGTAATATTATGTGTTCTCTTTCTTTAAATTGTTTTCTGTAACCTTCTGTAAAGCCTCCAAGGTCTCATTAATAGCATTCTCACTGTGTTATTAACCCCTATATTATGCTACTGCTTTCTTGTCAATAAACCGTTGTTATCTGTCCACTATGCCAATGCATTTAATACTTTTATTGAGAGTGACAAACTTTATTAAAAGTGTAAAATATTCATAGCAAAATGACATTGACCTAATTCATCTAACAATATAATAGTTTACATATGATAATATTAATGAAAATTAAGATATCTTTTCTTGAAAATTATCATAATGACAGATGTTTTTCTAATGTCACCAATTTCATCTTTTTTAAACCCAGGAGCATTTGGACACGTGCACGTAATGATAGTTGGTGGCCCCACATCAACGCAACCTGAACAAATGATGAATGGCTGAAAAACTTCAGAATGCGAAGAGGCAGTTTCAAACCACTGTGTGACACTCTCCGGCCCTGGCTGACCCGACAGAACACGAAATACAGAGAGGCTGTGCCAGTAGAGACTCGTGTTGCGATTTGTATTTGGAGGTTAGCCACAAACCTGGACTATAGGTCTATCTCACAACTGTTTGGTGTTGGGTTATCAACTTGTTGCACTATCACCCAAAAGGTTGTGACTGCCATAAATGTTGTAATGAAGCCTCTGTACACCAAGCATCCCTCCGCAGCTGAGTTCAGGCAGATAATACAGGGTTTTCGAGACAAATGGAGATTCTCTCAGGTGGCAGGTGCAATAGATGGAACCCATATCAAGATGAAAGCTCCACCTGACAACTCCTCTTGCTATTACAACCGGAAGGGAGACTATTCCATCGTTCTGCAAGGTGTGGTGGATTATAGAATGAGATTTTGGGACATTAATGTTGGGCGACCAGGCAAGATACACGATGCCCGTGTTTTCTCCCTATCTTTACTATATGAGCATGGCAGTGCAGGCACTCTTTTAACTCATTGGACTGAAACGTTTGAGGGGGTTGATGTTCCTCTTTTCCTTGTGGGTGATTCGGCTTACCCTCTACTAACTTGGCTCATGAAAGCTTACCCAGAAGGAGGAGCAGTAACACAAGAGCAGCTTAACTTTAACTACAGATTAAGCCAAGCCCGTATGACAGTTGAGCGTGCCTTTGGGTGCCTGAAAGGATGCTGGCGTTGCCTTCTTAAAGAAAATGATGCACACATAACGTTTATAAGCCGCATTGTGTCCGCTTGCTGCGTGCTGCATAATTTCTGTGAGGTACAGAAGGAGGAATTTCTGGAGGGAGAAACAGTTGCAGAGGAAGAGGGACCTGTACCTGATGAACAGGGGCCTGCACAGCAGCAACACGACATTAGAGATGCACTGTGTAGCTCTTTTGCGAAAAATGTGAATGACCAAGCCTGTAAATAATTTTGTTTTTAGTATTAATAATGTTAAAGAATAGTAGAAATGTTTAATCCCCCTTAAAGGCGTTCTAAGCGAATCTGCGAGACGTTCGTTTTTGTTGATGTTTGAATTGTTTTCAAACAGACGGAGCGTAGCTAACTCCTCCCCCTCCCTTCCGTGCTTTCATGAACGCGCCCAACCCCCACCCCCAAATCCTTTTTGTCGTTTATTGGCTGGAATACTTTGTTTTGTTTTGTGGTGCTAGGTTTGGCCACTATGTTGATATTGCCGTTTGTGAAGCCTGGGCTGTCTACAGAGAACGCGTTTTTTTACAGTTTGATCAGCGGACAGGCAGCAAGCAGATAGTGAGGAGATGTTGCCGGTATGTAACAAAAAATGTTTTATGGTCTAAAACGTGTCAATTCGCTTAGAGCGCCTTTAATGATATGTCTTTTTTTTAAGAAAAGTGCTAGTATTGGAACCACCTTATATTGTCTGATTTAAAATGGATTAAAAGAAAGCATTTTTGATTTAAATAGTTTTATTTTCTGTTTAATTTGTAACAAATGTACAGTTGACACTTTTTAACAAACATTCTTTTCTCCATGTAGTAAGGATCATTTTGATAAAGTGCTGTGTCGTATAGAAAATAAGAAATTACAATAAAACATTTTGCTTGTGATTGATTTTAACCTCCATTTAACACGTGAAAGGCAATACACAAACACAGTAAGCAAAGGTACACTATGTTATTATTTCAGTAAATAAGTGGTGCCCTTTAGGGTCTCATTGAGGTTTAACTGCCTGCTAACAATAGGCACTGGATTAGCCATGTTACACTTGTAAACACACACTATCAAAAAAATAAATAAATAACAATAACATATTTAACTCTAAAACTGCCTGTTTAACTTCAGACGAATGTAACCTTGCCATAACTGTTGGCTGAAAACATTAAGAAATATACCACATATTACGTGCAATATGTGTAGTTTAAAAAAAAATTTTTTTCTATATTATCCTTGTGTATCCCACAAGTTGAAAACAAATGAGGTAGCATATTTCTCAGAAATGTAAACGCAGTAGTACTTGTTGCTTATTCAGAACACTGAATGTAAAGCATGACCATTACCTTGCAATTAAAATGAAAAACAAAAGACTGAACATTATAAGCAAAGCCTTTCCTATATTAAAAAAACAACAACTACAAGTTGTAGTAGTGTGCACTATGTATAATTGATGAAGTGCTAGGATGCTCATCTTGGGTGGATGGAGATTCTGATTGCCGATGCTGATGTGGATGATTCACTGGCAGCAGGGCAGTAGACTGGGTTGGCTGAAACTGCTGGGACATGGAACAAGCACTAGGGATTGATGTTGGTGGGATTAGCCATTAGTTGGAGAAACATTTGGTTAGTGCCCTGTTGCTGTATCTGCATTACCTGGAATCTTCTCTCCTCGGCTTCCTGTTGTGCCTTAAGTATTCTCTCAAAAGAGGCACAAGAGCCACTTGGTTTTCTTCAGCTTTTTGCAAATCTGTCAGCATCCTTTTGTTGTCCATCATATATGACTGGACTTCATCATCAGCTTTACAAGACTTTTTCTTTCTTTTTCGAGCTTTGGCTCCAGGAATGGGCAGTTTCCCTCCTCTGATGCTTTCTTCGTTGACATTGCTCTCTGTGCTTGGATCATCAGACGCTCCTTCATCAGCAACAGCAGTGATTGAGATATTAGTATGAGATGATACGTTGCTTGAATATCCCACTGTTTGGAAATACACAATTTCTCAGTGTTACTCATGTCATTTTAATGCGGATGAAAATATATATTTCAATGCACAGTGGAAACTGTGTCTGTGTGCGTGTGTCTGTCTGTGTGTGTCTGTCTGTGTGTCTGTCTGTGTCTGTGTGTGTCGATGAGGATAACCGTTCCTCAAAAGGAAGGCTGCATCCATCTGGAAGTCGCATATGCAGGCTGTTTCGTCATCAAACCTGGTTTATTCAAGTTAACTGAGCATTACTTTTGCAAGTCATAAGCATATTACAACAATTTACGATTAACTAAGAATAATAGTCACCTTTATAATTGTTAATATTCTGAAATAAGAAAGTCTTGATGACGTATACAGCCTACAAATGCGACATACAGAGGATGCAGTCTTCTGTTTGAGAAACGTACGATATAACATGAAAACTTTAATGTGAAGTAAATTGATGTAATTTTGGCATTGCGAATGTATACCACCACCATAGATAACTAGTTACACCATAACTTTCGAAAAGTGGTAAACTCACCGTCAATATCTGTGTCAGATGCGGTAGCCCGGTCACCTGTGTTAGCATCATTGGAAGAGGACAAAGTTGAATTTTCATGGGACTCAACAACATCCACTGGATCAACGTTTTGTCCCAAGTATTTTGTCCAGGTCATCGTACCAGGGCAACATGTGTTTATCATTACCCAAGCTGCCTGTTTTATTAATTGCATCTGGCACTTGGATGTACTGCTGGCGGAGTTTTTTCACCTTAACCCGGCACTGCTCCACAGACCTATGAAACCCCCTCTCTCTGAGCTGTTTGCTAAATAAAGAGAAAACCGTGCTGTTCTTGTGAGTTTTTGAAAATTGTGATCTAATATGTTCATCAGACCAAATTTCTTTGAGGTTTCGCACCTCCTCGCAAAACCAAGTCTGTCCGCGACCTGCCATTGTTGTGCTGATAATGTTACTGCTAATAGAAACTGTCAACAAGCTTTCCTCATCCCATAATGCACAGCGGCACTGACTACGGCAGCTGGTTTAGTTTAAAATGTGCAATACTTTTTGCAGTTAGGTCTGTTCAGTCTTGGATCCTGTTCTCACCACAAACGAACCGCTCCAGAGTTCGTTTGAAAGTGTTCCGAGACCACCTCTTCAAAGAGGTCTCGGTCCGTTTGTTTGGTCCGCTTTTGGTGTGCACCAGAGTTTGATTGCTGCATTCTCACCTGCCTACACGAACCGCACCAAATGAGCAATCCGAACTCTGGTACGATTCAACCGAACTAAACAAGGCAGGTGTGAAAACACCCTTAATTTTTACCAGGGTTCGTAGCTGGTAGAAGCTTGATTTTACAACTTGATTTACCTGTCTATCAAGCTTTAGGTCACTGTCCAGTACCACGCCCAGGTTTTTAATATATGGCTTCACATATAGTGTCAAAAAAACAGATTTATATTTGTTTTGTCCCGTGAACTGGAAGGTGTAAACAATATAATCTCAGTCTTTTCCTCATTCAAACGTAAACATTTTTGCGACATCCATGCTTTCACATCCTCAAGGCACTCAGCCAGCTCTTCTAGATTCTTTCCATGGTAAAGGGGAAAATACATTTGAGTGTTGTCTGCCTAGCAATGATAGCTCAGGTTATATTTTCTAAGAATAGTGCTCAAAGGAAACATGTTTAATGAAAATAACATAGGAGCCAGTGTGGAGCCTTGAGGAATTTCACATGTTAACTTACTCATGTAGATTGGTAGTTACCAGTGTTGACTGAAAAACTCCTGTTTGTAAGGTAAGATTGTAACCAATGTAAGGCCTGCAGGGCCTCCAATGCCCACTAAGTGTTCTAGGCAAGATAGCAGCACATTATGGTCTACCGTGTCAAATGCAGCAATTAAATCAAGGAGTATCAAAACCACAAAATCTCCAGAGTCAGTGGCTACAAAAATGTCCTTAAGCACTTTAACAAGTGCCGTTTCTGTGGAGTGAAATTTTATAAAACCAGAAATGTTATTTTCGTTAGAGATGGGAGATGTGAAATAGGTCTAAAATTTGATAGATTAGAGGAGTCTAAATTTGGCCTCTTTAGTATGGGTTGCACTGACGTTAGGGTTACGTTACCCTAGAGGGACGTTACCCTTACCCTTTAAGCGTATCCTTAAAAGGTCGATACCATACACATAGGGGTGGGCGATAAACCGGTAGACAAAATTAACCGGTAGAAATTTGTCAACCGGTAGAGATTTTGGACTATCGTTTCTATCGAGGTTACGTGCCCACGTCACGCTCCTGTGCGTATGGTCGCGAAAACGTAACGTTTGTACACGTATTTAAGCACTGCAGTTTTAAAACAAGTTATTTTAAGCCATTGAAACACAGACAACAGATCTGTATGCGTGCGTTCTTTCTGTGTGTCAGGAGCGGACAAGTCGCGCAACCGCTGCTCTTTCTGTCTGTGAGGAGCGCGCAAGTCGTGCGACCTCTGCTTATTAAGCTCGTGAGCATTTTTCCCGCTTTATTGGCCTTAAATACACATATGCGTCAAAATTCCCGTCTTTGCAAGCATCATCATAAACACGACCAGTAAGGTCTTAAGAGAAAGTAAACAGCTAAAAGAGAAAGCGCATGTGTAACAGTGTATTGGATCTGGACTTTGGTCTTAAAGGGGAAGTTACCTAATTTTGCTCCTGTCTGTCACTCGTGTTAATCAAACAGGATTGAGAAAAAAATCTCTCACTGCTCCTGATTAAATCACTTTTCTACCTTAAATAAAAATATATATAGGCCTATACATACATGCATAATTATTTATTATCATTCTTATTGACTGTGTATCTTCAGAGAGCTTGAGTTTTGTTTGTTTTTATCTTCTTTCTATGCTTGTATATGTTTTTTGTGAGAATTATGAACATTTCTATGGTATTAAAGATTTAAACATTATTAAAACATAAAAACTCTACCAGGATACATATAGTTTAGGGGTGACCCCGAATAGTCGAAGATTCGATGCATCGATAGGAGAAGCCTGATTCGACTACCAATCTCATAGTCGAATCGTCGCAGATGTATTATGAAATGAGGATCATTCAATTTTGGCCGTATATGGGTGCACACATTATCTGATTTCACATATAACAGCTTTCTCCCAATATTAATATACTGCATATTATGATAATGCTGCAAATAATATGTGAAGTAGCAGCTTTCAATAAATATTTTTAAAATGCGTTAATAAATCCAACAACCCCTGTGACCGGGCTTCACGTCCATAAGAGGTCTCTATGTTAATAACTACCCGTTCAAAGCCTTGCCTCTTTGTTTCAACATTTAAAAGACAAAGCTGGCAAATTAAACTTTGACTTTCGTACTTTTAATAATTTCTATATTTTATTTTATATCACTTTGGGTTTAAATCACTTTGGGTTATCTGATTTAACTATTTGGCTTGTGTTTTGTTTCCGTGCACTTGAGGCATTTTGCATATTTGTTCTGCACTTTGTTACTTCTGACCTTATTTTATTAAAAAAATTGTATTTATTATAAACGTAAATTCCGATCTAATTTAAGTATGTAAATTTTGGATAGCTTTTCGTTGTTTCGATGTTGCGTGCTGGCCATGCTTGCGCATGTAATTTAGCTGAACGGGCTAGGTAGGTGCTCTGCGTCTCATATTTAGGAGTTCATCAAACTAAACATTAAAAAACGGATGTTTTTCGACGAGTATAAGTTTTTAAAATGTATTTAAAACAGAGTGGTTATATTGTCTATCTTAAAGTTAAACTACAAAACAGGTAAGCCGTTTTTTTATTTCGGTGATGAAACGGAAACTAGTATCTGCACCGAACCTATTTCTGCCTGACACGAATGTCTTTCTTTTGATTTAATATTATGGTCAGTCGGTGTTCACTTTCAAATGATAGCAAAGAGATTCCTGAAATAAATAATATCATCCGGTCTTTCTGTATCTAAAGTGAATACAGAGATGATCAAAGTCAAAGCAAGCAAGCAGGTATTTCTGTGCTAAATAATAACGCGTAGTGTCTATAAAATCATTAATTTCAGTGTTTTCTTGTTATAAATTAAAATTTAATGAATTGTATATAAAGATTCGTTTTTATCATTTACAGTCACAATCACAAATTATTTGTCATTTCTCATTTGTCGGGTTTGTTTGGTCATGACTGCTTTGACGCGCTATCTCCAAATTAAATAAAAACACTTAATTGTAGCCGGAGTTTCCAAGGCAGGATCACCTTTGTTATTCTTTTAGGTTTAGTTATCAAAATGTATTTTTGTGTGATGTTCTGTAGATCGTGGCTTTAAAATGTTATGAGGAATAATTAAACAAATGTTGCCTTACATTTTACCTTAAAAATGTATGTATATATATATATATATATATATATATATATATATATATATATATATATATATATATATATATATATATGTATATATATATATGTATATATATATATGTATATATATATATATATATATGTATATATATATATATATATATATGTATATATATGTATATATATATATATATATATATATATATATATATATAAATGCATCGTCAGTTTTGTCTTCGTTTATTACTTGAAAGACAGTTTTGGTCACTTTATCAGACAGTTGTTTATGTGTGCTGCTTTTGAAAGAAAATAAAAGTTACCAATTTGTACCTGGTCTGGCCCCCTCCCAACCCATGCACACAAACATAGATGATTCGACTATCGGTCGACTATGGAAAGATTCGAAAATTCTGATTCGAATATGTAAATCCTTAGTCGAGGACACCCCTAATATAGTTATCATGATATAAAATTAATCCTATCGTGATAGAAGATTTTGGTCATATCGCCCACCCCTACATACACATAAATACCCCATCTTGCCATTGCGAAGACGTTCGAGTGACCTTTGTGCCATCTTTTGTTGTAGTGTTGTAGCCACCTTCGCACAGCGTTTGTCCACAAGATTGTTTGTAAGTTTGGTCAGTTTTCCTCCAATAAAAGAATTGTTCCTTTGTGCAAAATATCGCCGTCCTCAAAACCTGCACAGTTGAGCTATACCGTGTTTAAAAATACAAATTAAATTTTGGTAAAGCTCATTTAAAAGTGTTTAAAGAAAAGACGTTTGAACAAACAATAGTGCTGTTTCCGAGCAGGCTGGTCCACTTCACCAATCCCATGGTGCAGTCTTTTGGTTCCTACAACGTGATAATTACCAAACCACCCCCACACATACCCCATGGGGTTCATTGAGAAAGGCCTTTCCTTGTAAAACGCATACAATTCAGTTTTATAATGCACACTCCACATGTGGATCAGGTTAAGATGTTAAAATAGTATATTTTTTATTTTATTTAGTAAAAATAATGTTTATATAATCTATTTAATGTAAGTATTTGGTTTAATGTTTATGTACAAACTAAATGAGTATAAATGATGTTCAAAGAATCACCTACATACTAGACTGTTTATCTGATGTGTGAAGCACAGTGTACGTAAAGATGCACACATGCATATTAAGGGTATTCATACAACTCCCCTGCCTGGATTAGTTAGTTGGTATAGATTATGTCTTGTTAAATGTTTTTGTCTTGTTTGTAATTATTAACATTTATAGAAGAGCACAATCATATCACTTGTCTCGGTGTGCACGCATAGTGTGCGTAATTTTACGTGACTATGTTCAGTTTAAATTAGTACATTATATATATTTTTAAATCAAATTAATTAAACTGAAAAGTAACTTGCACTACTTTTTAAATAAAGTAACTCAAATATTAATGTGTGCATTTATAAAGTAATGTGTTACTTTACTCATTACTTCAAAAAAGTTATATTATTACGTAATGCACATTACTTGTAATGCGTTAACCCCAACACTGCTTGTATAGTCTGTCTTATGTGTATGTACAGTCAATTATTTATAGTATATGTGTACTTAGATTTTCCGCTTTGCGCTGTGGTTCTAAGAGACGCAACATTTTGTTCCACTGTATGTTCACACATGTAGCAAAATGATAATAAAGCTTAACTTGAACTTTAACAGCTATCTGTACCCTAATCACTCCACCAACTATTAGTACAGACTGTAAAGGCTTACCAACTTGTTTTTTAAAATGATCATATTACACTGCTAAAAAGCACATTATTTTGTGTATTTGGTGTAATTCAATGTGTGGTTTATCGTTCAAAAAAAAAAAATTTTCTACAGTACATACTGTACATTATTGCTCCTCTATGCCCCACCTCACTAAAACGAGTCGATTTCTACAAAGCTCATCGTTCTGAAAAGCGCAGTGTTCTCCGACCGGCCAGCTATCCAGTGTGTTGTTATTGGCCAAATACCTCAAGAGTGTGATGCTCTTTACCAGGAAGATCAGCTCTCAACAGGAGATAATGGCCGTTTCTTAATAAGAAGGCTGCAGCCTCCGTAGGTCAAATTTGTTGGCTCATGCGTCATCAACACTTATATCAGAATAATACCATTTTTAAAGTTGACCATTATTCTTAGTTAATTGTAAATTGTTGTAATATGCTTATGACTTGTGAATGTAATGCTTAATTAACTTAAATAAACCAGGCTTGATGACGTATGCAGCATGCATATGTGACCTCCAGAGGCTGCCGCCTTCAGATTGAGAAACGGCCAATATGGTCTTTACTACCGTACCTTATTTTTTCATGACAAATCTGATCCAGAGAATGCAGATGGCCAAGCTGAAGCGCTAACACGAGTTTCTGCACTGCTCAAAACTTGTGTTAGAATAGTCAGTATTACATTTTCTAAAGGCTTAACAACAGTTTGCATACACACTCGAGACAGCCAGCCACTTCTGTTTCCTTCAGATTCCAGTGCATTTTCGAGCACTGTGACGGATCGTGATTGCTGCCCAGCTATCTGTCGGCCTTAATTGGCGATTGGTCATCTCATCTCTCCCCAACACTGCTCTGTGGTTTTCTACGTCCAGCAAGGCGGCATTGATCTCCAGTGTTTGCTATTGACTTTATCTCTCCCTGACCGGCATGGCGGTTGTTGATCTCCAGTGTTGATGTCACACGGTGACGAATACATGGGGCGGAACCAAAAACTCTAGAAGCAGTTAAGTTCCACCCAGCGGCATGAGCGGAAACACCGGAACTTCCGGGAAAAAAGCTGCGACCAAAATCAAGCTGATTATACACAGGTGTGACAAACAAACGCGGCGATCAGGGATTGGAGGAAGCAAAGGAGTATAAAGAGGAGAGGAAAACCAAAGGTTAGTGTGGTTCGTTTTGCCCATCGGGTTTGTTGTGCTGGCGGGGTTCATTGTATTCGGTGGTTGCTGTCATATGTGGTGGTGAAGTGGATACTGTGCTGCTGTGGTGTACCGATGGAGGATTAAATGTGACGCGAGCTGGAAACAGAAGAAGAGGAGAAATCGTTGGCTGAGTATATTGAAAGTTATTGATGCTGTGAGACTATTTGACATGCATATCCTTAGTGAAATCGTGGGATAAATACGACTGGATTACATACAACAAGGAAGGAATTAGCCCGTGTGGATACCACGGAGACCAAGGGAGAGAGTGTGACAACTTACCGTGAGTATAAGGAAATTACTGCTGGATGTATTTATTGAGAGTGCATTGTCTCATGTGTGTGTAAGCCCCCAGCGAACGAAGATAGCGGCCCTGTCACGGAGCAGAGTGGTAGGCGAGCCGGCAGTGCAGCATTATAAGAAAGGAGGATCATTGCAATAGCTACTTTTAACCATCAGCCTTCGATTACAACGCCCCGCCGGTCCACAGCCGACTCCGGGAAGATCTTGGCCTGACCTTACTGTTTGTCACTTGAAGTGTGTCGTGGGTGAGTCTTGACTTTGCTGAGTGTGTACACTTGATGTCGTGCAGTATTGTGCTGTGTATTCGTTGTCAGGAGCCATTATAGTGAGTCGGCCGTGAGTGAAGACGCCGTGCGGTGGGCGAAGTGCTACTAAATCATATGCTGTGCAGTGTTTCAGTGTGGAGACGGGCGTGGCATCAAGAGCCCCTGTTGTGGAGAAAAGTGGAGTCGGTGGTGGATTATATGGAAGACCCAGACCTTTGCGTGAGTAGAGATTTGAGTGCTGATGTATATGTGAAGGAAAGCACAGTGTGTGTAGAAACCTGTCTGTCACGGAGCCTCTTCAAAGGTGCGCCCCTGTCCAGATCTCTGGAGCTACACGTACGGAGAGGAGAGGGCAGCGTTCGGTGACAGTATCCTACCCCCTCGTTGTGACTGAGGCCTTGGAGGTAAAGACCACAAGCAACCATCTCACCACGGGAGGTCTGTGAGTAAATCCATCCACTGCATACACCGTAGGCTATCAAAAGTCCCATATAGTACGAGTTGGATGTCAGAGAAAAATCTACCGTGCCCGTTGCCACCAGCCCACCTGTAAGAGAGAGAAAGTCATAGTTTAAGGTGCCGTGTGATCTTGTGTTACAGCCCTGAACCCTCTAAAGGAGGAAGACTGCGAACCAGTTACCTGTAAAAGTACTCACCATATCCACTGCTACCAGCCCACCTGTAAGAGAGAGAAAGTCACAGTTAAAGGTGCCGTGTGAACTTGTTTTACAGCTCCGAGCCCTCTAAAGGAGGAAGACTACGAACCAGTTACCCGAAGAGTACTTACCGTATCCATTGCTGCTAGCCACCTGCAAGTAAGAGAGAAAGACACAGTTAAAGGTGCCGTGTGATCTTGTGTTACAGCCCTGAGCCCTCTAAAGGAGGAAGACCACCAACCAGTTATCCGAAGAGTACTTACCGTATCCATTGCTACTAGCCACCTGCAAGTAAGAGAGAAAGTCGCAGTTAAAGGTGCCGTGTGATCTTGTGTTACAGCCCTGAGCCCTCTAAAGGAGGAAGACTACGAACCAGTTGCCCGAAGAGTACTTACCGTAGTTTACTGATACCAGTGACCTGCAATTCTGCCTCCAGGAGAACGGAGGGTGCCACGGATGGAAGAAACCCCCAAAAGGCCCGCCCCTCCCCGTTCTTTTAAACTTGCCTGGAGGCCAGAAGAGGCCTTTATTTTAAGTCCCCTTCCCCCTTCACTCACCATTCTATTTAAAATAATTTAATAAAGTTTCATTTGAATTTACTTGTACCTTGTGTGTCTGGCCATTGGGGTGGCTTTGGGAACCTCCTCGAGGTGGAAACTAGGAAGGGGCGTGACCCTTAAGCTATCACGGGTCCGCTCCGACCTGTGACATTATCTAATATGTTGTGCTCCCTGACTCTTCCAAGTGGTTTTCTCTGTACTTTATTTAAGCCTTTATTAAAGTTTGTTTGATCTGCATCTGGATCCTCGCTCAGTGTATTTCTATGTACAAATCATTACAAATTTTGAAATGTAAAATCATGAAAATGATAGGGGGCAAAATAGGGGCTTTAACACGTTTCCTGATAAATATGTACAGTGTTATATACAGGCATGTGATTGGCTAAGGACAAAAAAGCAGGAAAATATATTGAGACCCCCCCCCCCACACACACACACACACACGCCAATCAAACTGATGGCGGATCTATACGGATAGTAAAGTAGGACCCATAACAACTTATTTGAACAAAAAAACACATTTTAATTTATTTTACAGCTAGATGTGCAACATGCAACTTTTTTTGTACAGTATGACACATAACAACTTATTTGGTGGATGTGTAACAGTGGGAATCAAAAGCAAGTGTCTTGTCCACTGCTCCATCACCACCTCTCTCTATATCAACAACCATGATAAAAAATATGTTTTAACTTGTTTTTGTTTTGCATTTTTACACAACTTTAACAGCTAAATGTGCAACATGCAAACGTTCATGATAAAAAAAAAAGGTCTATTTTGCCGACATCCAAATAAAATGTATGCAATGGCTTATAAAGAACTAAAGGCATGGATACTTTGAATTTGATACTTTAATTAAATTTCCAAGCCTGTACTTTAATACTTTTACTTGAGTAAAGAAGTTAAATCAGTACTTCTATTTTTACCAGAGTATTTTTTTAATACAAATATCTGTTAAATGTGCTACACAGGACCATTAGTTATAATAAAGTGTCTTAAAGGTCTCTTTTTCTAATTTTAGACCCCTGTAGATGAGTAACTTTGTTAGCTGTTAAACATGAACAATAGAAGGTTGACACTAATAAATAGAAGTAATTGTACAAAAAAGTGCAGGTGCTATTAATTTTAATCAAACTGGTCAACCTTAAAACTTTAAACACACGAAACCTTTGAAACAAATGATGATACAGAGGCCGTTTCTCAATCCTAAGTCTGCAGCCTTCCGGAGGTCACATTTCTAAGCTGCATACGTCATCAAGACTCATCAAGAGTCACAATATTAACAATTATGAAGTTTACTATTATTCTTAGTTAATCGTAAATGGTTGTAATACGTTTATCAGGGCTTGACATTAACTTTTTGAGGAACTTGTCCTTCGGACAAGTAAATTTGTGTTTCACTTGTCCATGCACAAAAGTCACTTGTCCGGGTAAAGATTTATAATATAATGTATTTTTTGTATTTTGCTAATCAGTGGCAGAGCAAGGGATTTTTCATAGGGGTGGCCAGGCAGAGGCCAGCAGTTACTCTGGGGTTGCACATAAAATCTCTATCATTAAACCTTAAAATACTTTTAAGTATTATAGTGTGTTAATCAGAATAATGTAACATACAATTGCTACAATAATTTAATTTTTATTAAAATGAATTGAGATTAACATACAATTTATAGTCATAATTCAACCTCCATGTTTTTTAAACTATTTAATCAAATAAAACTTTTGAAATTTACTTTGAAACCAGAATTTATATCTCCCATTGCTGAAAAAACTAGAGACCAGAAAATCATGTGAATTTTGAAGGCTACTTTAATGTATTTTACTAAGATTTGTTTGGCTGTTTTTTGCTACTCTTTCTGAAGAAGGATGCTATATCTGCTGCCTTTCTCTTCATTTTCCCCTCATTTCAATGATTGTCTGACATTAAAACACTAAGGCAAAACATTAAAACATTACCATGTTTTTAAAAACTTATTAGGGTAAATGTATCTAGATTATCTGTTATATATAAAATCAATCTTAATCCTTGCATTTACGCTGTAATGTTCATGTGGGATTTTTAAATGTACAGTGACGAACTCTGTCAGATTCAAATCGGCTGTCACGTGGCGCAGACACACACAGAGGCGCGCTGAAAGAGAGATTCTCATTATAAAACAGATTCTTAAACAAGAATTTAAGCCATTTATGTGTTTTTACCGAACTTTAGAAGAGAAAACGCAGTGATGAAAACGCGGTTGAAGTGGCTGTCATTTATATTCACGCCGGAGCCTGAAGAAACATCACTTAGTCTAGACTCCACTCCGTCCCGCGATTCCCGCCCCTCCGTGTTCGTGGATCAGGTTTCATGCACGAATGTAATGCTCAGTTAGGTTAAACCAGGCTCGATGCGGTAACTTATTTCCTTGCCTTTTTCGGAACCAATATTGTTGCATCGTCCCTCTCTCAGTCGCCACCAGGATTTTCTGCAATGGCGCTCGTTTTTCCTCTCATTTCTGTGAAAATTGCTGCTCCAAATCCACCAAGTAAACCGACGTGTATATGTTTGCCGCTTTGTTTCGCGTCACGCGAGTGACAGCCAAACGTCGCAAATGAGGAGAAGAGAGGAGAGAAACGATCGAGTCTGATTGGTGAATACAATCATACTTCGCCATCCGCCATTTGCGAACGGTCAGAAATACGTCCTTGTTGATACTTGGAAAGGAAGGAAAATGTATCTCTTTGTCATCTGCCACCGGTGTGGCCCTGTTGCGCGGGGACGGCGATTGTGGTTCCGTCCCGGGTTACCATGGCGACGGCTGTGAGATACCCCCCTCCCCCCTTATTTTTTTTTTACATATCTGCATGATTCACGTAGGTCACATTTTCAGGTCGGAAAATCCGGAATTCCGGATTAATCCGGAAAAATCTCATCCCTGTATATAACAGTTATTTCTGGTTCTCGAATCTGATTGGCTAATAGCCATGAGACATTCCACCAGTATTATGGGAACCACTTCACCATTTGTATGATTCCACCACTGGTGATTTTAGTGATGGAGGCTTGTTTAATCACTTGAGCTGTACGGTCACTCGCATATCTGTGACTAGAATAAGCAGCCACCAGAGCGGACGCTCACACATTCACCGGCACAAACGCTGTTTTAAAAGACTGTGTGTCTCAATCAGTTCCCCAGCTCCCTAGGTCATGAATCAGTGGTTGAAGTGATTATCCCTATGTCCTAATCCCTTCGAAAATCAGAGCTGTAAACTTTTCAGGGAGTTGCATAATGGTGTCACGATTATAGCTAATTAAAATACACTTGGCGAATAGGACAATGAAAAAAATTGTCTGTTTACTTATGTCCACTTCCCGAAGTGCCCTTGAAAGGGTCCAAAAATGCAGTATATCTTGTACAAGGGCTTTGGCACTGGTAAGGACACTGGCTCACTATACATTGGGACACTTGAATAACTTATTTTCAATCTTGTAGTTGTATGATATGGCTCCATATCATCACAGATGTGATTGCCTCCTGTACTCTGCCTGTTGCCTCTGGCATAATCACAGCCATGATGATATAGAGCCGAATCACACTTCGACTCCAGTGATATTGCTTTAATATCATCTTTTGTAACACTACAGCACAAGCTGGACGACTTCTTATTCTAACCAATTACAAATATTGTATTTCGGCATCATGAAGTTATCTTGTTACTGTCTCAAGAGGTTTAGCTGGGTTGGATGTAAGAAAGTAACAAATTAAGTAAACTTGTAAGACAAACACTGAGACATTTCTTAATATAAGAGACATGATGTAAGAAATCAAATTTACTGTAGGTCATTGTACTATAAAAACATCCTATACATTATGTTTCACCGGCTTTTATTGAAGACAAGCTGCCAAAATGCTTTGTGTAGTGCAGGGACTGTGAGGATTTAAACAAGGAAATGAACCCAAATGCAGACAGACTACAAAATAATAATTTATTGCACAAACAGGGGAAAAACAAAGACCCACGAGGGGGTAAAACAAGACAGGATCACACTACACTAAACTAACATAAAACTAAATATAAACCAACATTAAACTACAGATACAAACTAGACTAATATACGCAATACTCACAAGGCAAGACTCTGAAATACGACAGGGAAGGTATCAAGACGAACGCGCACTGAACAGCAAACACAAGGACAATAAATAGGGACAAAGTAAATTACATACACCTGGAAATAATTACAAGTAAGGGATCAGGGAAAAAGTGACGAGACCCGGGAAATGCGTGGTCAGAATAAACCAATACTAAAACCACACATTTCCCACATAAAACATGGTACTGCCAGGACCCCGAACACAAAGACTAGATGTAATAAAACACATGATTTCAGACGGGTCCTGACAGGGACTCCCACAAAGTCCCAAAGTATATATATATATATATATATATATATATATATATATATATATATATATATATATAGTAGGGCTGTCAAAAATAGCGCGTTAACGACGTTAATTAGTTGTTTGTTGTTAATTACGTCAATTTTTTTAACGCATTTCACGCATGCGCAGTGTGACAAATTATTCAGGTCAGGAAAGTCACGGAAGTAGTTGGGAGCTAGAGGCGAGATGGAGCAAGGTGAGCAAAGTGGGCCTATTGACGGATTCAAATATAAAAAGAATGATGATGGTACAGTTAACAAGTACAAGGTTATTTGCAAGATTTGTAACAAGGAGTTTCAATTTCACCGGAGCTGTTCAAGCTTGAAGTACCATGTCAACGCCAAACATGCATTTGCTGGGCCGTCAGGTTCAGCAAGTGGTTTGCGCCAGACCACGCTGAATGTTCGCAGGCCATTAACAAAATCAACCTCAGTTAATTTGACCAACACAATAGCAAAATGGATTGCAAAGGATTGTAGACCCATTAGCATCGTAGAAGACGCAGGTTTTCTTGATGTTTTGCAAGTGGCGTCTCAAGACTCATACTATAAGCCACCGTCAAGAGCCACAGTTATGACGAAAATCCACGAGCTCTATGATAATGAAAAAGAAAAAAGGAAAGCGGTCTTGGCTCAAGTAAATCATATCGCCCTGACAGGAGACCATTGGACATCAGTAAGTAACAACAATTACCTCGGAGTAACTGCACATTTCATCAGTGACACGTGGGAACTGAAGTCTTTTGCGCTGACGATATTAAAAACTGAGGAGCGTCATTTTGCGGAGGCTTGTAAAGAACAGTTCCTGTCTGTTGCACGTAAGTGGGACATCGAGGGCAAGACGACAACCATTGGGACTGACAGTGCACGTAACATGGTTGCCGCAATTCGACTTACACGCTATGAACACATGAGCTGTGTCGCTCACATGGTGCAGAGAAGTGTCACAGTGAGTCTTGCTGACAGCGGCTTTGTAAATGCTTTGGCCAAGGCTCGCAAAGTTGTCGGTCATTTTAAGCACAGCCCAGCAAATGCTACGGAGCTTCAAGCACAACAAGTCAGCCTGGGAAAGAAGCAAGAGCCATTGATCCAGGACGTTCCAACACGTTGGAATTCGACGCTGGAAATGGTCAAGCGCTTGAGCAGAAATAAAGAGGCTGTCATCGCAGCCCTGGACAATCAGGAGCACAAACTCGTTTTGCCGACCGCAGCAGAGTGGGATAAACTGCAGAGGCTGGAGGCACTTCTAGAGCCATGCAGGTAAATCAGTCACTTATCAAATATCATTGCTGTGATTATTTTCGGGAATGAATTAAACCAAGTCAAATATCAATAACATGTATGCATGCGTAGTGTTAATTTCGTCAGACAAGACGAAATATGTTCGTCAACGACCTTTTTTTCATGACTAAAACGAGACGATGGCAAGACTTGCACCACTGTCCAAAAACGCTCACTAAGTCTAAATTAACATGAATTTGACGAAAAAGACAAGACGAAAATGTTTTGCATAAAATAAAAACTTAAGATAAAATCTCTACAATCGTCTCTGCTTTTTCATCAGCTGTTGCACCTTTAAAATATTCAGAACGAGTTCGGATCCTGCTTATTACATTGCTACCTACCAAATAAATCAATAATTTGACACAAAATTATTATTTAAAAAGGAGTTTATTGATTTAAAAATGATTGTATTGCTTCCGCTTAAGAAAATACTGCGCTCCGTCTCTACGGTTAGAATCCTGTGTGTTCATGGCAACGCTCTGTTGTTCATGGCGACGGTGTGTTATAGTTAGCATCGGTCTGTTATCAACAAAAAAAAGATATGTAATTTAAATGACTAAATATGACTAAAACTAACAAGGACATTTGGCACAAGACTAAGACTAAATTAAAAATAGGTGGTGAAATTAACACTATATGTAGGTATAATGATAATAATGATAATATGTTGATAACCACTGTTCTAATAATAAACTGTCTCTGTGTGCATGTGTGTTTGTGTGTGCGTAGGTATGTAACTGAGCTCCTGGGTGGAGAGGCCTATGTCTCCTGTTCTGTGGTACTACCTTCTCTCTGCCACTTGCGTCTCAAGATGGAAGCCTGTGATGAGGACCCTGCATATGTGGTGAGATTCAAGACCAAGTTCAAGGAGGACCTAGCATCCCGCCAAGAACATCTCAACAATGCATGGCTCCAGATTGCTACAGTTTTGGATCCTCGTTTCAAAGACTTGAAATGCCTGCCCAAGACAGACAGGGAAGCGGTGTGGACCACACTTGAAGGGATGCTGCAACAAGAATCACCCAGAAAGTCTTCACAGACACATGATGATGGGCCACCCAGGAAGAAAATCAGCCTTCTGCAAATGGGCTCAGATTCAGAATCAGAAGATGAAGAGGTCCAACCTGCCATACAGAGGTACAGAGCAGAGCCCACCATTACATTGGAGGACTGCCCCTTGAAGTGGTGGGCATCTCATTCAGGAGCCCATGAGAAGCTGGCCTCACTAGCTCACAAATATCTAGCCACTCCTGCAACCACCGTTCCCTGTGAACGACTTTTCTCAGTTGCAGGTCACATTGTGAACAAGAAAAGGTCAGCTTTACTTTCAGAAAATGTGAAAAAGTTAGTTTGCCTCAGCAACTGGCTGAAAGATGATAAAGCTCAGTAGATTTGAAAGGTGATGTTCAAACAAAAAGACCAGTTTCAGTGTAACATGTTATAGTAGTTAGCAACTGGATTTTTGAGCAACTGGATTAAAGAATGGAGGAAAAGGTAAAAGATTGTTCTTTGGTTTGATTTAAAAGTTTTATTGAACATGTTTTGTTCCACATAAAAACGCAACAGATGACTCAAATTGTGCAAAAATGTGGTAGGCCACTGTTATGTGGTTATGTGTTAATGTGGTAGGCTACATTTGTTGCTTTCTGTTCAATTTAATACTGTAAATTGTACATCCTGGTTAAGAGGAATGCCAAAGAGGAAGCGATGGGACATTACAAAGACAATTAAAACTGCAAGCAGTGATGGAAGGGCCCTCGCACACATGACACCGCCACGCCGTGGCATAAGAATGAAAGGGAACAGTATTAAATAGGCATTTAAGCATGTAAACATAGGTGAACCATTTAAAAGTGTAGTATAATGTGCCACATTTCCGGTTGCTAATTACAAATGACAGCGAGGTAGCATTGTGTAAGATAGCATCAGAGAGAGAGAGAGAGAGAGAGAGAGAGAGAGAGTGAGTGTGAGTGAGTATGAGTGACTACATGTAAATATTGGCACGTAGATGTGTTCAGTCCAGGACTCTTATCAATCATGTGAAGTTTGGGACAAATCCGACATTGCATTATCATTGTAAACATGTTACTTCCTGTTACCAGCTGGTGGCGCTATGACCATAACTGACTATTGGCATCATAAGTGACTATCAGTGATGGGAGTAACGCGTTACAAAGTAACTGTAACTGTAACTCCACTACTTTTAGCAGTAATGAGTATGTAACGAAGTATTTTTTTAAATCAAGTAACGCAATTACAATTACTGAAATTTAAATGAGTTCGTTACTCGCGTTACTCTATTTTGTAAAAAATAGACAAGACATATCTGACGTCGCAGGACCGTAGTTGGCGGCGCAATGATTAATTACACTTCATCATAGCTGACAGTGCATATAGAATGAACATGAAAAATCTAAACGGGACAACATACCTTTGTTCTGACTGTTCAGTACTGTTCATATTTACATTTAAAAAGCAGACATAAAAGTAACTTAAAAGTTACTTTTTTAAGTAACTAATTACTTTTGATATACAGTAACTGGTACAGTAATTCAGTTACTTTTAAAATAAGTAACTAGTAACTGTAACTAATTACTAATTTTCAGTAACTTGCCAACACTGGTGACTATTGACATGTAGATGTGTTCAGTCCAGGACTATATTAATCATGTGAAGTTAGGGAAAGATCGGACATTGCATAATCAGTGTAAACATGTCACTTCCTGTTGCCAGCTGGTGGCGCTATAACCATAAGTGACTATTGACATGTAGATGTGTTCAGTCCAGGACTCTTATTAATCATGTGAAGTTTGGGACAGATCAGACATTGCATAATCATTGTAAACATGTCACTTCCTGTTGCCAGCTGGTGGCGCTATAACCATAAGTGACTATTGACATGTAGATGTGTTCAGTCCAGGACTCTTGTTAATCATGTGAAGTTAGGGAAAGATCGGACATTGCATAATCAGTTTAAACATGTCACTTCCTGTTGCCAGCTGGTGGCGCTATAACCATAAGTGACTATTGACATGTAGATGTGTTCAGTCCAGGACTCTTATTAATCATGTGAAGTTTGGGACAGATAAACATGTCACTTCCTGTTGCCAGCTGGTGGCGCTATAACCATAAGTGACTATTGACATGTAGATGTGTTCAGTCCAGGACTCTTGTTAATCATGTGAAGTTAGGGAAAGATCGGACATTGCATAATCAGTGTAAACATGTCACTTCCTGTTGCCAGCTGGTGGCGCTATAACCATAAGTGACTATTGACATGTAGATGTGTTCAGTCCAGGACTCTTATTAATCATGTGAAGTTTGGGACAGATCAGACATTGCATTATCATTGTAAACATGTCACTTCCTGTTGCCAGCTGGTGGCGCTATAACCATAAGTGACTATTGACATGTAGATGTGTTCAGTCCAGGACTCTTGTTAATCATGTGAAGTTAGGGAAAGATCGGACATTGCATAATCAGTGTAAACATGTCACTTCCTGTTGCCAGCTGGTGGCGCTATAACCTTAAGTGACTATTGACATGTAGATGTGTTCAGTCCAGGACTCTTATTAATCATGTGAAGTTTGGGACAGATCAGACATTGCATAATCATTGTAAACATGTCACTTCCTGTTGCCAGCTGGTGGCGCTATAACCATAAGTGACTATTGACATGTAGATGTGTTCAGGTCAGGACTATTAGCAATCATGTGAAGTTTGGGACAGATCGGACACTGTATGCCTGAGTTCCAGCAACCTGTTTCATAGCGAAACATCAAACTTTGGCTGGCCGAAACAGACACAAATTTTAATATAGAATCAAATCCTTCGCAATTTAACATCACAAAGGCCTTAAGATGAGACTCGCCAAATATGATGATGATCCGACGAAAACTGTAGGAGGAGTTAGTTAAAGTATGACTGCTGGAAATGAGAAAAACTGAGCCAAAATCTGAGAAATAATTCAAAATAGCTGACTTCCTGTTTGGTGTAGGGCGTTGCTCCAAGAGACTTTTTTGTAGGGCTTGTAATAATACATGAGCATACCGAAATTCGTACATGTAAGTTACACACAGTCCAAGGGCTGTTTCATTCAATATTTGAAAGTGGCGCTAAAACATGTTCCTTCAGGTTGCCAGCTGGTGGTGCTATGGCTATAAATGAAAATTGTTATGTAGATGTGTTCAGGTCAGGACTCTTAGCAATCATGTGAAATTTGGGACAGATCGGACACTGTATGCATGAGTTTCAGCAACTTCCTGTTTCATTGGAAAACATCAAACTTTGTCGGGCCAGAACCGACACAAATTTTTACGTAGAGTCAAATCCTTCGCAATTTAGCATCACAAAGGCCTTAAGATGACACTCACCAAATATGAAGATGATCCGACGAAAACTGTAGGAGGAGTTAGTTAAAGTATGACGCCTGGAAATGACAAAAACTGCGCCCAAATCACAAAAATAACTCTGAATAGCTGACTTCCTGTTTGGTTTACGGCTTCGCTCCAAGATACTTTTTTGTAGGTCTTGTCATGCTACAGAAGCGTACCGAATTTCGTAATTGTACGTCAAACACAGTCCGAGGGCTGCTTCGTTGAAAATTTGTAGGTGGCGCTATAGAGCCATTTTCCCACGCCTAATTCTAAAGCCTACACCACATGTAAATTTTCATCACTCTTGACATCTGTGCAAAATTTCATGAGTTTTCGAGTATGTTTAGGCCCTCTAAAGTCCCGCTGAAGTCGGAGAAGAAAAAGAAAAATAAATATAGCTGCAAGCAGCAATGGCGGGCCCTCGCACGTTTTTTTACCGCTACACGGTGCGTCCGAGAAAACAATGCACGGTGGGCAAGGGCATCAAGTGGGTAAATATCAGTGGGCTATTTAATGTTGTTACTGAGCCATTTGGGGACTGTAGGTAAAAGAAACCCCACATTTTAGACAAACGGGGGCGCTAGTGAGCCACTAAAGAGACACGCCTTTGTCTGACCTATTTGTCCACTCTGAACAGCCGACAACTCTGATGTTTGTGCCGACTTTTAGGTTAACCTAAGCACGCCAAGAGTCCTAAATATGCCTGAAATAAATGTAAAGTTTGGGGCGTTGCCATGGGAACAGCGTTCGAGATATCAAAAATCCCTTCGCAATTTATCATCTACTATGTCTCGGCATCATGTTGACCGCTTTTGGTGTCAATCGCATGAATATCCTAGAAGGGGTATTTAAAGGAACATCGGCGTCAACTGAAAGGCTTAAATATGCCTTTAAAATGAAAGTAAAATCTGACGCGTTGCCATGGGAACAGCGTTTGAGATATCAAAAATCCCTTCGCAATTTATCAACTACAATGTCTCAGCATCATGTTGACAACTTCTGGTGTGAATCACATTATTTCCTCAGGAGGAGTATTTAAAAATTTACCGCATGCAGCTGTAAGGTTTAAATATGCCTTAAAAATGAAAGTAAAGTTTGACAGGTTGTCATGGGAACAGCGTTTGAAATATCAAGAATCCCTTCGCAATTTATCATCTACAATATCTCGGCTTCATGTTGACCACTTTTGGTGTCAATCGCATGAATATTCTAGAAGGAGTATTTAAAAGAACATTGGCTTCAACTGAAAGGCTTAAATATGCCTTTAAAATGAAAGTAAAGTTTGACACGTTGCCATGGGAATAGCGTTCGAGATATCAAAAATCCCTTCGCAATTTATCATCTACAATGTCTCGGCATCATGTTGACCACTTCTGGTGTTAATCGCATGAATATCCTAGAAGGAGTATATTAAAGGAACATCGGCGTCAACTAAAAGGCTTAAATATGCCTTTAAAATGAAAGTAAAGTTTGACGCGTTGCCATGGGAACAGCGTTTGAGATATCAAAAATCCCTTCGCAATTTATCATCTACAATCTCTCGGCTTCATGTTCACCACTTTTGGTGTCAATTGCATGATTTTTCTAGAAGGAGTATTTAAAAGAACATAGCATGGAATTGTCAAAAAAAATCCAGCTTTGTGACTGATACACTTCCTGGCGCCTGGTGGTGGCGCTATACCCGGGAGTCACAAAAGGCACATCGATGCGATCGGAATCTTCAGACGAACAAACACCCTGCATGGCATCACAATAAGATATTTTTTGCCTTAGAAATTAGACACTTCCTGTTTCTCTAAATTCGCCATAAATTCGTCGCCTCGCCATGGCAGAACCGTTAGAGATATCAAAAATCCCTTCGCAATTTAGCAAGTACAATGTCTCGACATCATGATCACCACGTTTGGTGTCAATCCCATGAATCCACTAGGAGGAGTATTTAAAAGTTCAACGAATGCATTTTTTAAACAATCCAAAATAGCCGACTTCCTGTTGGGCGGAGCTTAAATGTTAGAGGGCGAAAGTTGTTCGGGTCGATGAGATCTATATGCGTACCAACTCTCGTACATGTGCGTAAATTTTTGCCCGATCTGTGCATCAATGTTTTTTTTTGCATTACAGGGGGCGCTATAGAGCCCCCGTGCCACGCCCGTGTTCCAGCCTTTGGATTTCTGCGATGACGGACGACTCTGACGTCTGTGCCAATTTTCAAGAGTTTTCGAGTATGTTAAGGCCCCCAAAAAGTCCAAAAGTGTTAAAAAAAAAAAAATAAATAAAAAAAAAAAATAAAAATAATAATCCGAGCAAAAACAATAGGGCTTCGCACCTACGGTGCAGGCCATTCTGGCCTGCTCCTCGGTGCTCGAGCCCTAATAATAAATATAGCTGCAAGCAGCGATGGCGGGCCCTCGCACGTTTGTTTATCGCTACCCGGTGCCTCCGAGAAAACGATGCACGGTGGGCATGTGCATCAAGTGGGTATATATCAGTGTACTATTTCATGTTGCTACTGACCCATTTAGGTACAGTAGGTTAAAGAAACCCCATATTTTAGACAAACGGGGGCGCTAGTGAGCCACTAAAGAGACACGCCTTTGTCTGACCTATTTGTCCACTCTGAACAGCCGACAACTCTGATGTTTGTGCCGACTTTTAGGTTAATCTAAGCACGCCAAGAGTCCTAAATATGCCTGAAATAAATGTAAAGTTTGGGGCGTTGCCATGGGAACAGCGTTCGAGATATCAAAAATCCCTTCGCAATTTATCATCTACTATGTCTCGGCATCATGTTGACTGCTTTTGGTGTCAATCTCATGAATATTCTAGAAGGAGTATTAAAAAGAATAAAGGCGTCAACTGAAAGGCTTAAATAAGCCTTTAAAATGAAAGTAAAATTTGACGCGTTGTCATGGGAACAGCGTTCGAGATATCAAAAATCCCTTCGCAATTTATCATCTACAATGTCTCGACATCATGTTGACCACTTCTGGTGTCAATCTCATGAATATTCTAGAAGGAGTATTTAAAAGAACATCGGCCTCAACTTAAAGGCTTAAATAAGCCTTTAAAATGAAAGTAAAGTTTGACGCGTTGCCATGGGAACAGCGTTTGAGATATCAAAAATCCCTTCGCATTTTATCATCTACAATGTCTCGGCATCATGTTGACCACTTCTGGTGTCAATCTCATGAATATTCTAGAAGGAGTATTTAAAAGAACATTGGCTTCAACTGAAAGGCTTAAATATGCCTTTAAAATGAAAGTAAAGTTTGACGCGTTGCCATGGGAACAGCGTTCGAGATATCAAAAATCCCTTCGCAATTTATCATCTACAATGTCTTGGCATCATGTTGACCACTTCTGGTGTCAATCTCATGAAAATCCTAGAAGGAGTATTTAAAAGTTTCCTGCATGCAACAGAAAGGCTTAAATATGCCTTTAAAATGAAAGTAAAGTTTGACGCGTTGCCATGGGAACAGCGTTTGAGATATCAAAAATCCCTTCGCAATTTATCATCTACAATGTCTCGGCATCATGTTGACCACTTCTGGTGTCAATCTCATGAAAATCCTAGAAGGAGTATTTAAAAGAACATTGCATGGAACTGTCAAAAAAATCCAGCTTTGTGACTGACACACTTCCTGGCGCCTGGTGGTGGCGCTATACCCGGGAGTCACAATAGGCACATCGATGCGATCAGAATCTTCAGACGAACAAACACCCCGCGTGTCATCACAATAAGACATTTTTTGCCCTAGATATTAGACACTTCCTGTTTCTCTGATTTCGCCACAACTTTGTCGCCTCGCCATGGCAGAACCGTTCGAGATATCAAAAATCCCTTCGCAATTTAGCAAGTCCAATGTCTCGACATCATGTTCACCACGTTTGGTGTCAATCGCATGAATCCCCTGGGAGGAGTATATAAAAGTTCAACGCATGCATTTTTTAAACAATCCAAAATAGCCGACTTCCTGTTGGGCGGAGCTTAAATGTTAGAGGGCGAAAAGTGTTCGGGTCGATGAGATCTATAAGCGTACCAAGTCTCGTACATGTGCGTACATTTTTGCCCGATCTGTGCATCAATGTTTTTTTTTGCATTACAGGGGGCGCTACAGAGCCCCCGTGCCACGCCCGTGTTCCAGCCTTTGGATTTCTGCGATGACGGACGACTCTGACGTCTGTGCCAATTTTCAAGAGTTTTCGAGTATGTTAAGGCCCCCAAAAAGTCCAAAAGTGTTAAAAAAAAAAAATAATAATAATAATAAAAATAATAATAAAAATAATAAATCCGAGCAAAAACAATAGGGCTTCGCACCTACGGTGCAGGCCATTCTGGCCTGCTCCTCGGTGCTCGAGCCCTAATTAAAACTGCAAGCAGTGATGGAAGGGCCCTCGCACGCATGTGCACCGCCACTCTATGGCCTTAGTAAAGCAATGAACCAGGGGGATTGAAATTTCAGTGGGTAAATATAAGCGGATATTCAAAGGAACTTTGAAGTGCCACACCTCCTTTGTGCAGCAGGTGGCGCTATGATTGTAATTGATTGTTGTAACATTGATGTGTTGAGGCCAGGACCCTTGTCAAACGTATGATGTCTGTGACAGGTCGGACATTGCATGCCTGAGTTACAACAGCTTTCTCATGGCGAAACATCACTCTTTGCGAGGCTGCCACGGACACGCCCTTCAACGAAAAGTCAAGATCTTCGCAATTTATCATCGCAAAGGGCTTAAGATCAGTCTCACCTGATATGATAATGATTTGATTAAATCTCTGAGAACAGTGAATCACAGCGTAAAACAAGGCATTTCCTGCTACCTCTAGGTGGCGCTAGGACTGAAGCTGAATATTGGCATTGAAGTGTGTTCAGGCCAAGACTCTTATCAAACATGTGAAGTGTGGGGCAGTTTGGACATTGTATGCCTTAGTTATAACAACTTCCTGTTTCATGGCGAAAACGCTGAACTTTGTCAGGCCGCCACGGACACACCTTCCAACGAAAAGTCAAAAGCTCCGCAATTTAACATCGCAAAGGCCTTTAGATGAGATTGACCAAATATGATGACGATCTAACAAAATTTCTAGGAGGAGTTCGTTAAAGTACGAAGCCTGGAAATGACAAAATTTGCACAGAAATCACAGCAAAAATTCAAAATGGCTGACTTCCTGTGAGGTTTAGAGCTTCGCTCCAAGAGACTTTTCTGTAGGTCTTGGGGTGACATATGACCCTACCAAATTTCGTATCTGTAGGATTTTCGTAGCGGCGGGGCTGTTCTCTTGAAATTTTGCAGGTGGCGCTATCGAGCCATTTCTGCACGCCCACTTCTGGCGCCTATGCCACATGTAAATTTTTGCCACTTCTGACGTGTGTGCAACGTTTTATGACTTTTTGAGCTTGTTTAGCCTGTCAAAATGCGATTCATTTAGCGATACTTTGCCAGGCCGCCACGGACACGCCCTTTAATGAAAAGTCAAGGTCGTTGCTTTTTATCATCACACAAGGTCTTGAGATTACACTGGTGAAATATGATGTTGATATGGTTAAATACCTAAGAGCAGTAAGTCACAGCATCAAACATGGTATTTCCTGCTGCCTCTAGGTGGCGCTATGAGTGTTACTGAATTATGCCATGTTGATATGTTCAGGCCTGGACCCTTATCAAACGTGTGAAGTCAGGGGCGGATCGGACAATGTATGCCTGAATTACATCAGCTTCCTGTTTCATGGCGAAACATTACACTTTGCCAGGCCGCCACGGACACGCCCTCCAATGAAAAGTCAAAAGCTCCGCAATTTAGCATCGCAAAGGCCTTTAGATGATACTGACCAAATATGATGATGATCAGATTAAATCTTTAGGAGGAGTTCGTTAAAGTACGACGCTTGGAAATGTCAAAAAATGACAGAGAAAATTCAAAATGGCTGACTTCCTGTGGGGTTTAGAGCTTAGCTCCGAGAGACTTGTTTGTAGGTCTTGGAGTAATAGATGACCCTACCAAATTTCGTGTCTGTACGTTTTTTCGTAGTAGGGGGGCTGTTCTCTTGAAATTTTGCAGGTGCTATAACCTTAAGTGACTATTGACATGTAGATGTGTTCAGTCCAGGACTCTTATTAATCATGTGAAGTTTGGGACAGATCAGACATTGCATAATCATTGTAAACATGTCACTTCCTGTTGCCAGCTGGTGGCGCTATAACCATAAGTGACTATTGACATGTAGATGTGTTCAGGTCAGGACTATTAGCAATCATGTGAAGTTTGGGACAGATCGGACACTGTATGCCTGAGTTCCAGCAACCTGTTTCATAGCGAAACATCAAACTTTGGCTGGCCGAAACAGACACAAATTTTAATATAGAATCAAATCCTTCGCAATTTAACATCACAAAGGCCTTAAGATGAGACTCGCCAAATATGATGATGATCCGACGAAAACTGTAGGAGGAGTTAGTTAAAGTATGACTGCTGGAAATGAGAAAAACTGAGCCAAAATCTGAGAAATAATTCAAAATAGCTGACTTCCTGTTTGGTGTAGGGCGTTGCTCCAAGAGACTTTTTTGTAGGGCTTGTAATAATACATGAGCATACCGAAATTCGTACATGTAAGTTACACACAGTCCAAGGGCTGTTTCATTCAATATTTGAAAGTGGCGCTAAAACATGTTCCTTCAGGTTGCCAGCTGGTGGTGCTATGGCTATAAATGAAAATTGTTATGTAGATGTGTTCAGGTCAGGACTCTTAGCAATCATGTGAAATTTGGGACAGATCGGACACTGTATGCATGAGTTTCAGCAACTTCCTGTTTCATTGGAAAACATCAAACTTTGTCGGGCCAGAACCGACACAAATTTTTACGTAGAGTCAAATCCTTCGCAATTTAGCATCACAAAGGCCTTAAGATGACACTCACCAAATATGAAGATGATCCGACGAAAACTGTAGGAGGAGTTAGTTAAAGTATGACGCCTGGAAATGACAAAAACTGCGCCCAAATCACAAAAATAACTCTGAATAGCTGACTTCCTGTTTGGTTTACGGCTTCGCTCCAAGATACTTTTTTGTAGGTCTTGTCATGCTACAGAAGCGTACCGAATTTCGTAATTGTACGTCAAACACAGTCCGAGGGCTGCTTCGTTGAAAATTTGTAGGTGGCGCTATAGAGCCATTTTCCCACGCCTAATTCTAAAGCCTACACCACATGTAAATTTTCATCACTCTTGACATCTGTGCAAAATTTCATGAGTTTTCGAGTATGTTTAGGCCCTCTAAAGTCCCGCTGAAGTCGGAGAAGAAAAAGAAAAATAATAATAAATATAGCTGCAAGCAGCGATGGCGGGCCCTCGCACGTTTGTTTATCGCTACCCGGTGCCTCCGAGAAAACGATGCACGGTGGGCATGTGCATCAAGTGGGTATATATCAGTGTACTATTTCATGTTGCTACTGACCCATTTAGGTACAGTAGGTTAAAGAAACCCCATATTTTAGACAAACGGGGGCGCTAGTGAGCCACTAAAGAGACACGCCTTTGTCTGACCTATTTGTCCACTCTGAACAGCCGACAACTCTGATGTTTGTGCCGACTTTTAGGTTAATCTAAGCACGCCAAGAGTCCTAAATATGCCTGAAATAAATGTAAAGTTTGGGGCGTTGCCATGGGAACAGCGTTCGAGATATCAAAAATCCCTTCGCAATTTATCATCTACTATGTCTCGGCATCATGTTGACTGCTTTTGGTGTCAATCTCATGAATATTCTAGAAGGAGTATTAAAAAGAATAAAGGCGTCAACTGAAAGGCTTAAATAAGCCTTTAAAATGAAAGTAAAATTTGACGCGTTGTCATGGGAACAGCGTTCGAGATATCAAAAATCCCTTCGCAATTTATCATCTACAATGTCTCGACATCATGTTGACCACTTCTGGTGTCAATCTCATGAATATTCTAGAAGGAGTATTTAAAAGAACATCGGCGTCAACTTAAAGGCTTAAATAAGCCTTTAAAATGAAAGTAAAGTTTGACGCGTTGCCATGGGAACAGCGTTTGAGATATCAAAAATCCCTTCGCATTTTATCATCTACAATGTCTCGGCATCATGTTGACCACTTCTGGTGTCAATCTCATGAATATTCTAGAAGGAGTATTTAAAAGAACATTGGCTTCAACTGAAAGGCTTAAATATGCCTTTAAAATGAAAGTAAAGTTTGACGCGTTGCCATGGGAACAGCGTTCGAGATATCAAAAATCCCTTCGCAATTTATCATCTACAATGTCTTGGCATCATGTTGATCACTTCTGGTGTCAATCTCATGAAAATCCTAGAAGGAGTATTTAAAAGTTTCCTGCATGCAACAGAAAGGCTTAAATATGCCTTTAAAATGAAAGTAAAGTTTGACGCGTTGCCATGGGAACAGCGTTTGAGATATCAAAAATCCCTTCGCAATTTATCATCTACAATGTCTCGGCATCATGTTGACCACTTCTGGTGTCAATCTCATGAAAATCCTAGAAGGAGTATTTAAAAGAACATTGCATGGAACTGTCAAAAAAATCCAGCTTTGTGACTGACACACTTCCTGGCGCCTGGTGGTGGCTCTATACCCGGGAGTCACAATAGGCACATCGATGCGATCAGAATCTTCAGACGAACAAACACCCCGCGTGTCATCACAATAAGACATTTTTTGCCCTAGATATTAGACACTTCCTGTTTCTCTGATTTCGCCACAACTTTGTCGCCTCGCCATGGCAGAACCGTTCGAGATATCAAAAATCCCTTCGCAATTTAGCAAGTCCAATGTCTCGACATCATGTTCACCACGTTTGGTGTCAATCGCATGAATCCCCTGGGAGGAGTATATAAAAGTTCAACGCATGCATTTTTTAAACAATCCAAAATAGCCGACTTCCTGTTGGGCGGAGCTTAAATGTTAGAGGGTGAAAAGTGTTCGGGTCGATGAGATCTATAAGCGTACCAAGTCTCGTACATGTGCGTACATTTTTGCCCGATCTGTGCATCAATGTTTTTTTTTGCATTACAGGGGGCGCTACAGAGCCCCCGTGCCACGCCCGTGTTCCAGCCTTTGGATTTCTGCGATGACGGACGACTCTGACGTCTGTGCCAATTTTCAAGAGTTTTCGAGTATGTTAAGGCCCCCAAAAAGTCCAAAAGTGTTAAAAAAAAAAAATAAAAAATAAATATAGCTGCAAGCAGCAATGGCGGGCCCTCGCACGTTTTTTTACCGCTACACGGTGCGTCCGAGAAATCGATGCACGGTGGGCAAGAGCATCAAGTGGGTTAATATCAGTGGGCTATTTAATGTTGTTACTGAGCCATTTGGGGACTGTAGGTAGAAGAAACCCACATTTTAGACAAACGGGGGCGCTAGTGAGCCACTTAAGAGACACGCCTATGTGTGACCTGTTTGTGCACACTTAACAGCCGACAACTCTGATGTGTGTGCCGACTTTTAGGTTAATCTAAGCACGCCAAGAGCCCTAAATATGCCTGAAATAAATGTAAAGTTTGGGGCGTTGCCATGGGAACAGCTTTCGAGATATCAAAAATCCCTTCGCAATTTATCATCTACAATGTCTCGGCATCATGTTGACCACTTCTGGAGTCAATCGCATGAATATTCTAGAAGGAGTATTTAAAAGAACATCGGCGTCAACTAAAAGGCTTAAATATGCCTTTAAAATGAAAGTAAAGTTTGACGCGTTGCCATCGGAACAGCGTTTGAGATATCAAAAATCCCTTCGCAATTTATCATCTACAATCTCTCGGCTTCATGTTGACCACTTTTGGTGTCAATTGCATGATTTTTCTAGAAGGAGTATTTAAAAGAACATAGCATGGAACTGTCAAAAAAAATCCAGCTTTGTGACTGACGCACTTCCTGGCGCCTGGTGGTGGCGCTATACCCGGGAGTCACAATAGGCACATCGATGCGATCGGAATCTTCAGACGAACAAACACCCCGCATGGCATCACAATAAGATAATTTTTGCCTTAGATATTAGACACTTCCTGTTTCTCTGAATTCGCCATAAATTCGTCACCTCGCCATGGCAGAACCATTCGAGATATCAAAAATCCCTTCGCAATTTAGCAAGTACAATGTCTCGGCATCATGATCACCACGTTTGGTGTCAATCCCATGAATCCACTAGGAGGAGTATTTAAAAGTTCAACGCATGCATTTTTTAAACAATCCAAAATAGCCGACTTCCTGTTGGGCGGAGCTTAAATGTTAGAGGGCGAAAGTTGTTCGGGTCGATGAGATCTATATGCGTACCAACTCTCGTACATGTGCGCACATTTTTGCCCGATCTGTGCATCAATGTTTTTTTTGCATTACAGGGGGCGCTATAGAGCCCCCGTGCCACGCCCGTGTTCCAGCCTTTGGATTTCTGCGATGACGAGCGACTCTGACGTCTGTGCCAATTTTCAAGAGTTTTCGAGTATGTTAAGGCTCCCAAAAAGTCCAAAAGTGTTAAAAAAAAAAAAAATAATAATAATAATCCGAGCAAAAACAATAGGGCTTCGCACCTACGGTGCAGGCCATTCTGGCCTGCTCCTCGGTGCTCGGGCCCTAATAATAAAAATAATAAATCCGAGCAAAAACAATAGGGCTTCGCACCTACGGTGCAGGCCATTCTGGCCTGCTCCTCGGTGCTCGAGCCCTAATTAAAACTGCAAGCAGTGATGGAAGGGCCCTCGCACGCATGTGCACCGCCACTCTATGGCCTTAGTAAAGCAATGAACCAGGGGGATTGAAATTTCAGTGGGTAAATATAAGCGGATATTCAAAGGAACTTTGAAGTGCCACACCTCCTTTGTGCAGCAGGTGGCGCTATGATTGTAATTGATTGTTGTAACATTGATGTGTTGAGGCCAGGACCCTTGTCAAACGTATGATGTCTGTGACAGGTCGGACATTGCATGCCTGAGTTACAACAGCTTTCTCATGGCGAAACATCACTCTTTGCGAGGCTGCCACGGACACGCCCTTCAACGAAAAGTCAAGATCTTCGCAATTTATCATCGCAAAGGGCTTAAGATCAGTCTCACCTGATATGATAATGATTTGATTAAATCTCTGAGAACAGTGAATCACAGCGTAAAACAAGGCATTTCCTGCTACCTCTAGGTGGCGCTAGGACTGAAGCTGAATATTGGCATTGAAGTGTGTTCAGGCCAAGACTCTTATCAAACATGTGAAGTGTGGGGCAGTTTGGACATTGTATGCCTTAGTTATAACAACTTCCTGTTTCATGGCGAAAACGCTGAACTTTGTCAGGCCGCCACGGACACACCTTCCAACGAAAAGTCAAAAGCTCCGCAATTTAACATCGCAAAGGCCTTTAGATGAGATTGACCAAATATGATGACGATCTAACAAAATCTCTAGGAGGAGTTCGTTAAAGTACGAAGCCTGGAAATGACAAAATTTGCACAGAAATCACAGCAAAAATTCAAAATGGCTGACTTCCTGTGAGGTTTAGAGCTTCGCTCCAAGAGACTTTTCTGTAGGTCTTGGGGTGACATATGACCCTACCAAATTTCGTATCTGTAGGATTTTCGTAGCGGCGGGGCTGTTCTCTTGAAATTTTGCAGGTGGCGCTATCGAGCCATTTCTGCACGCCCACTTCTGGCGCCTATGGCACATGTAAATTTTTGCCACTTCTGACGTGTGTGCAACGTTTTATGACTTTTTGATTTTGTTTAGCCTGTCAAAATGCGATTCATTTAGCGATACTTTGCCAGGCCGCCACGGACACGCCCTTTAATGAAAAGTCAAGGTCGTTGCTTTTTATCATCACACAAGGTCTTGAGATTACACTGGTGAAATATGATGTTGATATGGTTAAATACCTAAGAGCAGTAAGTCACAGCATCAAACATGGTATTTCCTGCTGCCTCTAGGTGGCGCTATGAGTGTTACTGAATTATGCCATGTTGATGTGTTCAGGCCTGGACCCTTATCAAACGTGTGAAGTCAGGGGCGGATCGGACAATGTATGCCTGAATTACATCAGCTTCCTGTTTCATGGCGAAACATTACACTTTGCCAGGCCGCCACGGACACGCCCTCCAATGAAAAGTCAAAAGCTCCGCAATTTAGCATCGCAAAGGCCTTTAGATGATACTGACCAAATATGATGATGATCAGATTAAATCTTTAGGAGGAGTTCGTTAAAGTACGACGCTTGGAAATGTCAAAAAATGACAGAGAAAATTCAAAATGGCTGACTTCCTGTGGGGTTTAGAGCTTAGCTCCGAGAGACTTTTTAGTAGGTCTTGGAGTAATAGATGACCCTACCAAATTTCGTGTCTGTACGTTTTTTCGTAGTAGGGGGGCTGTTCTCTTGAAATTTTGCAGGTGGCGCTATTGAGCCATTTCTACACGCCCACTTCTGACGCCTCTACTACATGTAAATTTTCGCCACTTCTGACGCGTGTGCAAATTTTCATGAGTTTTCGGGTATGTTTAGGCCCTCAAAAATGCGATCCATTTCGGAGAAGAAGAAGAAGAAGAATAATAATAATTAAAACTGCAAGCAGTGATGGAAGGGCCCTCGCACGCATGTGCACCGCCACTCTATGGCCTTAGTAAAGCAATGAACCAGGGGGATTGAAATTTCAGTGGGTAAATATAGGCGGATATTCAAAGGAACTTTGAAGTGCCACACCTCCTTTGTGCAGCAGATGGCGCTATGATTGTGATTGATTGTTGTAACATTGATGTGTTGAGGCCAGGACCCTTGTCAAACGTATGATGTCTGTGACAGGTCGGACATTGCATGCCTGAGTTACAACAGCTTTCTAATGGCGAAACATCACTCTTTGCGAGGCCGCCACGGACACGCCCTTCAACGAAAAGTCAAGATCTTCGCAATTTATCATCGCAAAGGGCTTAAGATCAGTCTCACCTGATATGATAATGATTTGATTAAATCTCTGAGAACAGTGAATCACAGCGTAAAACAAGGCATTTCCTGCTACCTCTAGGTGGCGCTAGGACTGAAGCTGAATATTGGCATTAAAATGTGTTCAGGCCAAGACTCTTATCAAACATGTGAAGTGTGGGGCAGATTGGACATTGTATGCCTTAGTTATAACAACTTCCTGTTTCATGGCGAAAACGCTGAAATTTGTCAGGCCGCCACGGACACACCTTCCAACGAAAAGTCAAAAGCTCTGCAATTTAACATCGCAAAGGCCTTTAGATGAGATTGACCAAATATGATGACGATCTGACAAAATCTCTAGGAGGAGTTCGTTAAAGTACGAAGCCTGGAAATGACAAAATTTGCACAGAAATCACAGCAAAAATTCAAAATGGCTGACTTCCTGTGAGGTTTAGAGCTTCGCTCCAAGAGACTTTTTTGTAGGTCTTGGGGTGACATATGACCCTACCAAATTTCGTATCTGTAGGATTTTCGTAGCGGCGGGGCTGTTCTCTTGAAATTTTGCAGGTGGCGCTATCGAGCCATTTCTGCACGCCCACTTCTGGCGCCTATGCCACATGTAAATTTTTGCCACTTCTGACGTGTGTGCAACGTTTTATGACTTTTTGAGCTTGTTTAGCCTGTCAAAATGCGATTCATTTAGCGATACTTTGCCAGGCCGCCACGGACACGCCCTTTAATGAAAAGTCAAGGTCGTTGCTTTTTATCATCACACAAGGTCTTGAGATTACACTGGTGAAATATGATGTTGATATGGTTAAATACCTAAGAGCAGTAAGTCACAGCGTCAAACATGGTATTTCCTGCTGCCTCTAGGTGGCGCTATGAGTGTAACTGAATTATGCCATGTTGATGTGTTCAGGCCTGGACCCTTATCAAACGTGTGAAGTCAGGGGCAGATCGGACAATGTATGCCTGAATTACATCAGCTTCCTGTTTCATGGCGAAACATTACACTTTGCCAGGCCGCCACGGACACGCCCTCCAATGAAAAGTCAAAAGCTCCGCAATTTAGCATCGCAAAGGCCTTTAGATGATACTGACCAAATATGATGATGATCGGATTAAATCTCTAGGAGGAGTTCGTTAAAGTACGACGCTTGGAAATGTCAAAAAATGACAGAGAAAATTCAAAATGGCTGACTTCCTGTGGGGTTTAGAGCTTAGCTCCAAGAGACTTTTTTGTAGGTCTTGGAATAATAGATGATCCTACCAAATTTCGTATCTGTAAGTTTTTCGTAGTGGGGGGGCTGTTCTCTTGAAATTTTGCAGGTGGCGCTATCGAGCCATTTTTACACGCCCACTTCTGACGCCTATACTACATGTAAATTTTCGCCACTTCTGAAGCGTGTGCAAATTTTCATGAGTTTTCGGGTATGTTTAGGCATTCAAAAATGTGATCCATTTCGGAGAAGAAGAAGAAGAAGAAGAAGAAGAAAAAGAAGAATAATAATAATAAACGGAGCAAAAACAATAGGGTCCTCACACCCTGGTGTGCTCGGGCCCTAATTAAAACTGCAAGCAGTGATGGAAGGGCCCTCGCACGCATGTGCACCGCCACTCTATGGCCTTAGTAAAGCAATGAACCAGGGGGATTGAAATTTCAGTGGGTAAATATAGGCGGACATTCAAAGGAACTTTGAAGTGCCACACCTCCTTTGTGCAGCAGGTGGCGCTATGATTGTATTTGATTGTTGTAACATTGATGTGTTGAGGCCAGGACCCTTGTCAAACGTATGATGTCTGTGACAGGTCGGACATTGCATGCCTGAGTCACAACAGCTTTCTCATGGAGAAACATCACTCTTTGCGAGGCCGCCACGGACACGCCCTTCAACGAAAAGTCAAGATCTTCGCAATTTATCATCGCAAAGGGCTTAAGATCAGTCTCACCTGATATGATAATGATTTGATAAAATCTCTGAGAACAGTGAATCACAGCGTAAAACAAGGCATTTCCTGCTACCTCTAGGTGGCGCTAGGACTGAAGCTGAATATTGGCATTGAAATGTGTTCAGGCCAAGACTCTTATCAAACATGTGAAGTGTGGGGCAGTTTGGACATTGTATGCCTTAGTTATAACAACTTCCTGTTTCATGGCGAAAACGCTGAACTTTGTCAGGCCGCCACGGACACACCTTCCAACGAAAAGTCAAAAGCTCCGCAATTTAACATCGCAAAGGCCTTTAGATGAGATTGACCAAATATGATGACGATCTGACAAAATCTCTAGGAGGAGTTCGTTAAAGTACGAAGCCTGGAAATGACAAAATTTGCACAGAAATCACAGCAAAAATTCAAAATGGCTGACTTCCTGTGAGGTTTAGAGCTTCGCTCCAAGAGACTTTTTTGTAGGTCTTGGGGTGATATATGACCCTACCAAATTTCGTTTCTGTAGGATTTTCGTAGCGGCGGGGCTGTTCTCTTGAAATTTTGCAGGTGGCGCTATCGAGCCATTTCTGCACGCCCACTTCTGGCGCCTATGCCACATGTACATTTTTGCCACTTCTGACGTGTGTGCAACGTTTTATGACTTTTTGAGCTTGTTTAGCCTGTCAAAATGTGATTCATTTAGCGATACTTTGCCAGGCCGCCACGGACACGCCCTTTAATGAAAAGTCAAGGTCGTTGCTTTTTATCATCACACAAGGTCTTGAGATTACACTGGTGAAATATGATGTTGATATGGTTAAATACCTAAGAGCAGTAAGTCACAGCGTCAAACATGGTATTTCCTGCTGCCTCTAGGTGGCGCTATGAGTGTTACTGAATTATGCCATGTTGATGTGTTCAGGCCTGGACCCTTATCAAACGTGTGAAGTCAGGGGCAGATCGGACAATGTATGCCTGAATTACATCAGCTTCCTGTTTCATGGCGAAACATTACACTTTGCCAGGCCGCCACGGACACGCCCTCCAATGAAAAGTCAAAAGCTCCGCAATTTAGCATCGCAAAGGCCTTTAGATGATACTGACCAAATATGATGATGATCGGATTAAATCTCTAGGAGGAGTTCGTTAAAGTACGACGCTTGGAAATGTCAAAAAATGACAGAGAAAATTCAAAATGGCTGACTTCCTGTGGGGTTAACAGCTTAGCTCCAAGAGACTTTTTTGTAGGTCTTGGAGTAATAGATGATCCTACCAAATTTCGTATCTGTAAGTTTTTCGTAGTGGGGGGGCTGTTCTCTTGAAATTTTGCAGGTGGCGCTATCGAGCCATTTTTACACGCCCACTTCTGACGCCTATACTACATGTAAATTTTCGCCACTTCTGACGCGTGTGCAAATTTTCATGAGTTTTCGGGTATGTTTAGGCCCTCAAAAATGCGATCCATTTCGGAGAAGAAGAAGAAGAAGAAGAAGAAGAAGAAGAAGAAGAAGAAGAATAATAAACGGAGCAAAAACAATAGGGTCCTCACACCCTGGTGTGCTCGGGCCCTAATAAACGGAGCAAAAACAATAGGGTCCTCACACCCTGGTGTGCTCGGGCCCTAATTAAAACTGCAAGCAGTGATGGAAGGGCCCTCGCACGCATGTGCACCGCCACTCTATGGCCTTAGTAAAGCAATGAACCAGGGGGATTGAAATTTCAGTGGGTAAATATAGGCGGATATTCAAAGGAACTTTGAAGTGCCACACCTCCTTTGTGCAGCAGGTGGCGCTATGATTGTATTTGATTGTTGTAACATTGATGTGTTGAGGCCAGGACCGTTGTCAAACGTATGATGTCTGTGACAGGTCGGACATTGCATGCCTGAGTTACAACAGCTTTCTCATGGCGAAACATCACTCTTTGTGAGGCCGCCACGGACACGCCCTTCAACGAAAAGTCAAGATCTTCGCAATTTATCATCGCAAAGGGCTTAAGATCAGTCTCACCTGATATGATAATGATTTGATTAAATCTCTGAGAACAGTGAATCACAGCGTAAAACAATGCATTTCCTGCTACCTCTAGGTGGCGCTAGGACTGAAGCTGAATATTGGCATTGAAATGTGTTCAGGCCAAGACTCTTATCAAACATGTGAAGTGTGGGGCAGATTGGACATTGAATGCCTTAGTTATAACAACTTCGTGTTTCATGGCGAAAACGCTGAAATTTGTCAGGCCGCCACGGACACACCTTCCAACGAAAAGTCAAAAGCTCCGCAATTTAACATCGCAAAGGCCTTTAGATGAGATTGACCAAATATGATGACGATCTGACAAAATCTCTAGGAGGAGTTCGTTAAAGTACGAAGCCTGGAAATGACAAAATTTGCACAGAAATCACAGCAAAAATTAAAAATGGCTGACTTCCTGTGAGGTTTAGAGCTTCACTCCAAGAGACTTTTTTGTAGGTCTTGGGGTGATATATGACCCTACCAAATTTCGTTTCTGTAGGATTTTCGTAGCGGCGGGGCTGTTCTCTTGAAATTTTGCAGGTGGCGCTATCGAGCCATTTCTGCATGCCCACTTCTGGCGCCTATGCCACATGTAAACTTTGCCACTTCTGACGTGTGTGCAACGTTTTATGACTTTTAGAGGTTGTTTAGCCTGTCAAAATGCGATTCAATTAGCGATACTTTGCCAGGCCGCCACGGACACGCCCCTTAATGAAAAGTCAAGGTCGTTGCTTTTTAACATCACACAAGGTCTTGAGATTACACTGGTGAAATATGATGTTGATATGGTTAAATACCTAGGAGCAGTAAGTCACAGCGTCAAACATGGTATTTCCTGCTGCCTCTAGGTGGCGCTATGACTGTTACTGAATTATGCCATGTTGATGTGTTCAGGCCTGGACCCTTATCAAACGTGTGAAGTCAGGGGCAGATCGGACAATGTATGCCTGAATTAAATCAGCTTCCTGTTTCATGGCGAAACATTACACTTTGCCAGGCCGCCACGGACACGCCCTCCAATGAAAAGTCAAAAGCTCCGCAATTTAGCATCGCAAAGGCCTTTAGATGATACTGACCAAATATGATGATGATCGGATTAAATCTCTAGGAGGAGTTCGTTAAAGTACGACGCTTGGAAATGTCAAAAAATGACAGAGAAAATTCAAAATGGCTGACTTCCTGTGGGGTTTAGAGCTTAGCTCCAAGAGACTTTTTTGTAGGTCTTGGAGTAATAGATGATCCTACCAAATTTCGTATCTGTAAGTTTTTCGTAGTGGGGGGGGCTGTTCTCTTGAAATTTTGCAGGTGGCGCTATCGAGCCATTTTTACACGCCCACTTCTGACGCCTATACTACATGTAAATTTTCGCCACTTCTGACGCGTGTGCAAATTTTCATGAGTTTTCGGGTATGTTTAGGCCCTCAAAAATGCGATCCATTTCGGAGAAGAAGAAGAAGAAGAAGAAGAAGAAGAAGAAGAAGAAGAATTAAAACTGCAAGCAGTGATGGAAGGGCCCTCGCACGCATGTGCACCGCCACTCTATGGCCTTAGTAAAGCAATGAACCAGGGGGATTGAAATTTCAGTGGGTAAATATAGGCGGGTATTCAAAGGAACTTTGATGTGCCACACCTCCTTTGTGCAGCAGGTGGCGCTATATTGTAATTGATTGTTGTAACATTGATGTGTTGAGGCCAGGACCCTTGTCAAACGTATGATGTCTGTGACAGGTCGGACATTGCATGCCTGAGTTACAACAGCTTTCTCATGGCGAAACATCACTCTTTGCGAGGCCGCCACGGAAACGCCCTTCAACGAAAAGTCAAGATCTTCGCAATTTATCATCGCAAAGGGCTTAAGATCAGTCTCACTTGATATGATAATGATTTGATAAAATCTCTGAGAACAGTGAATCACAGCGTAAAACAAGGCATTTCCTGCTACCTCTAGGTGGCGCTAGGACTGAAGCTGAATATTGGCATTGAAATGTGTTTAGGCCAAGACCCTTATCAAACATGTGAAGTGTGGGGCAGATTGGACATTGTATGCCTTAGTTATAACAACTTCCTGTTTCATGGCGAAAACGCTGAACTTTGTCAGGCCGCCACGGACACACCTTCCAACGAAAAGTCAAAAGCTCCGCAATTTAACATCGCAAAGGCCTTTAGATGAGATTGACCAAATATGATGACGATCTAACAAAATCTCTAGGAGGAGTTCGTTAAAGTACGAAGCCTGGAAATGACAAAATTTGCACAGAAATCACAGCAAAAATTAAAAATGGCTGACTTCCTGTGAGGTTTAGAGCTTCGCTCCAAGAGACTTTTTTGTAGGTCTTGGGGTGACATATGACCCTACCAAATTTCGTATCTGTAGGATTTTCGTAGCGGCGGGGCTGTTCTCTTGAAATTTTGCAGGTGGCGCTATCGAGCCATTTCTGCACGCCCACTTCTGGCGCCTATGCCACATGTAAATTTTTGCCACTTCTGACGTGTGTGCAACGTTTTATGACTTTTTGAGCTTGTTTAGCCTGTCAAAATGCGATTCATTTAGCGATACTTTGCCAGGCCGCCACGGACACGCCCTTTAATGAAAAGTCAAGGTCGTTGCTTTTTATCATCACACAAGGTCTTGAGATTACACTGGTGAAATATGATGTTGATATGGTTAAATACCTAAGAGCAGAAAGTCACAGCATCAAACATGGTATTTCCTGCTGCCTCTAGGTGGCGCTATGAGTGTTACTGAATTATGCCATGTTGATGTGTTCAGGCCTGGACCCTTATCAAACGTGTGAAGTCAGGGGCGGATCGGACAATGTATGCCTGAATTACATCAGCTTCCTGTTTCATGGCGAAACATTACACTTTGCCAGGCCGCCACGGACACGCCCTCCAATGAAAAGTCAAAAGCTCCGCAATTTAGCATCGCAAAGGCCTTTAGATGATACTGACCAAATATGATGATGATCGGATTAAATCTCTAGGAGGAGTTCGTTAAAGTACGACGCTTGGAAATGTCAAAAAATGACAGAGAAAATTCAAAATGGCTGACTTCCTGTGGGGTTTAGAGCTTAGCTCCGAGAGACTTTTTTGTAGGTCTTGGAGTAATAGATGACCCTACCAAATTTCGTGTCTGTACGTTTTTCGTAGTAGGGGGGCTGTTCTCTTGAAATTTTGCAGGTGGCGCTATTGAGCCATTTCTACACGCCCACTTCTGACGCCTATACTACATGTAAATTTTCGCCACTTCGGACGCGTGTGCAAATTTTCATGAGTTTTCGGGTATGTTTAGGCCCTCAAAAATGCGATCCATTTCGGAGAAGAAGAAGAAGAAGAAGAAGAAGAAGAAGAAGAAGAAGAAGAAGAAGAAGAATAAACGGAGCAAAAACAATAGGGTCCTCACACCCTGGTGTGCTCGGGCCCTAATAAACGGAGCAAAAACAATAGGGTCCTCACACCCTGGTGTGCTCGGGCCCTAATTAAAGCTGCAAGCAGCGATGGAAGGGCCCTCGCACGCATGTGCACCGCCACTCTATGGCCTTAGTAAAGCATTGAACCAGGGGGATATGAATTAAAGTGGGTAAATATAGGTGGATATTCAAAGGAAAATTGATGTGCCACAATGCCTGTGTGCAGTAGGTGGCGCTATGACTGAACCTGATTATTGTTAAATTGACGTGTTCAGGCCGGGACCCTTAACAAACGTGTGAAGTCTGGGGCAGATCGAACAATCTATGCCTGAATTACAACAGCTTCCTGTTTCATGGAGAAACATCACACTTTGCCAGGCCGCCACGGACACGCCCTTCAACGAAAAGTCAAGATCTTCACAATTTATCATCGCAAAGGGCTTAAGATCAGTCTGAGCAAATATGATGATGATTTTATTAAATCTCTAAGAGCAGTAAATCACAACGCAAAACATGGCATTTCCTGCTACCTCTAGGTGGCGCTATGACTGAAGCTGAATATTGGCATTGAAATGTGTTCAGGTCAAGACTCTTATCAAACATGTGAAGTGTGTGGCAGATTGGACATTGAATGACTGAGTTAGAACCACTTCCTGTTTCATGGCGAAAACGCTGAACTTTGTCAGGCCGCCACGGACACACCCTCCAACGAAAAGTCAAAAGCTCCGCAATTTAACATCGCAAAGGCCTTTAGATTAGACTGACCAAATATGATGACGATCTGATAAAATCTCTAGGAGGAGTTCGTTAAAGTACGAAGCCTGGAAATGACAAAATTTGCACAGAAATCACAGCAAAAATTCAAAATGGCCGACTTCCTGTGGGGTTTAGAGCTCAGCTCCAAGAGACTTTTTTGTAGGTCTTGGGGTGATAGATGATCCTACCAAATTTCGTATCTGTACGTTTTTCGTAGTGGGGGGGCTGTTCTTTTGAAATTTTGCAGGTGGCGCTATCGAGCCATTTTTACACGCCCACTTCTGACGCCTATACTACATGTACATTTTCGCCACTTCTGATGCGTGTGCAAATTTTCATGAGTTTTCGGGTATGTTTAGCCCCTCAAAATTGCGATTCATTTCGGAGAATAATAATAATAATAATAATAACAAGCAGTGATGGAAGGGCCCTCGCACGCATGTGCACCGCCACTCTATGGCCTTAGTAAAGCAATGAACCAGGGGGATTGAAATTTCAGTGGGTAAATATAGGCGGATATTCAAAGGAACTTTGAAGTGCCACACCTCCTTTGTGCAGCAGGTGGCGCTATGATTGTATTTGATTGTTGTAACATTGATGTGTTGAGGCCAGGACCCTTGTCAAACGTATGATGTCTGTGACAGGTCGGACATTGCATGCCTGAGTTACAACAGCTTTCTCATGGAGAAACATCACTCTTTGCGAGGCCGCCACGGACACGCCCTTCAACGAAAAGTCAAGATCTTCGCAATTTATCATCGCAAAGGGCTTAAGATCAGTCTCACCTGATATGATAATGATTTGATTAAATCTCTGAGAACAGTGAATCACAGCGTAAAACAAGGCATTTCCTGCTACCTCTAGGTGGCGCTAGGACTGAAGCTGAATATTGGCATTGAAATGTGTTCAGGCCAAGACTCTTATCAAACATGTGAAGTGTGGGGCAGATTGGACATTGTATGCCTTAGTTATAACAACTTCCTGTTTCATGGCGAAAACGCTGAAATTTGTCAGGCCGCCACGGACACACCTTCCAACGAAAAGTCAAAAGCTCCGCAATTTAACATCGCAAAGGCCTTTAGATGAGATTGACCAAATATGATGACGATCTGACAAAATCTCTAGGAGGAGTTCGTTAAAGTACGAAGCCTGGAAATGACAAAATTTGCACAGAAATCACAGCAAAAATTCAAAATGGCTGACTTCCTGTGAGGTTTAGAGCTTCACTCCAAGAGACTTTTTTGTAGGTCTTGGGGTGATATATGACCCTACCAAATTTCGTTTCTGTAGGATTTTCGTAGCGGCGGGGCTGTTCTCTTGAAATTTTGCAGGTGGCGCTATCGAGCCATTTCTGCATGCCCACTTCTGGCGCCTATGCCACATGTAAACTTTGCCACTTCTGACGTGTGTGCAACGTTTTATGACTTTTTGAGGTTGTTTAGCCTGTCAAAATGCGATTGAATTAGCGATACTTTGCCAGGCCGCCACGGACACGCCCTTAAATGAAAAGTCAAGGTCGTTGCTTTTTATCATCACACAAGGTCTTGAGATTACACTGGTGAAATATGATGTTGATATGGTTAAATACCTAGGAGCAGTAAGTCACAGCATCAAACATGGTATTTCCTGCTGCCTCTAGGTGGCGCTATGAGTGTTACTGAATTATGCCATGTTGATGTGTTCAGGCCTGGACCCTTATCAAACATGTGAAGTCAGGGGCAGATCGGACAATGTATGCCTGAATTACATCAGCTTCCTGTTTCATGGCGAAACATTACACTTTGCCAGGCCGCCACGGACACGCCCTCCAATGAAAAGTCAAAAGCTCCGCAATTTAGCATCGCAAAGGCCTTTAGATGATACTGACCAAATATGATGATGATCGGATTAAATCTCTAGGAGGAGTTCGTTAAAGTACGACGCTTGGAAATGTCAAAAAATGACAGAGAAAATTCAAAATGGCTGACTTCCTGTGGGGTTTAGAGCTTAGCTCCAAGAGACTTTTTTGTAGGTCTTGGAGTAATAGATGATCCTACCAAATTTCGTATCTGTAAGTTTTTCGTAGTGGGGGGGCTGTTCTCTTGAAATTTTGCAGGTGGCGCTATCGAACCATTTTTACACGCCCACTTCTGACGCCTATACTACATGTAAATTTTCGCCACTTCTGACGCGTGTGCAAATTTTCATGAGTTTTCGGGTATGTTTAGGCCCTCAAAAATGCGATCCATTTCGGAGAAGAAGAAGAAGAAGAAGAAGAAGAAGAAGAAGAAGAAGAAGAATAATTAAAACTGCAAGCAGTGATGGAAGGGCCCTCGCACGCATGTGCACCGGCACTCTATGGCCTTAGTAAAGCAATAAACCAGGGGGATTGAAATTTCAGTGGGTAAATATAGGTGGATATTCAAAGGAACTTTGAAGTGCCACACCTCCTTTGTGCAGCAGGTGGTGCTATGATTGTAATTGATTGTTGCAACATTGATGTGTTGAGGCCAGGACCCTTGTCAAACATATGATGTCTGTGACAAATCGGACATTGCATGCCTGAGTTACGACAGCTTTCTTATGGCGAAACATCAAACTTTGATAGGCCACCACGGACACGCCCCTTTAACGAAATGTCAAGATCTTCACAATTTATCATTGTGAAATCCCTAAGTTCAGATTGACCAAATATGATGATGATCTGAATACATTTCAATGAGCAGTAAATCACAGTGTAAAACATGTCATTTCCTGCTTCCAGCAGGTGGCGCTATAACTTTTACTGAATATTGCCATGTTGATGTGTTCAGGAAAGGACACTTATCAAGCCTATGAAGCGTGGGTCAGATTGGACATTTTAAACCTGAGTTAGAACAACTTCCTGTTTCTTTGAGAAACACAGAAATTTGGCAAGCCGCTACGTACACACCCTCCATTGAAATGTCAAGATCTCTGCAATTTAGCATTGCAAAGCCCTTTAGATGACACACACCAAATATGATGATTATCTGATTAAATTTCTAGGAGGAGTTCGTTAAAATACGAAGGCCAGAAATGCCAAAATTTGCCGTCAATTTACAGAGAAAATTCAAAATGGCTGACTTCCTGTGGGGTTTAGAGCTTTGCTCCAAGAGACTTTTTTGTAGGTCTTGGGGTGATAAATGATCCTACCGCATTTCGTATCTGTACGATTAACGTAGCGGGGGGGCTGCTCTATTAAATTTTTGTAGGTGGCGCTATAGAGCCATTTTAACACCCCAAGTTCTGAAGCCTATATCACATGAACATTTTCGCCACCTTTGACACGTGTGCAACGTTTCATGACTTTTTGAGCTTGTTTAGGCTGTCAAAAATGCGATTCATTTAGCGATACTTTGCGAGGCCGCAACGGACACGCCCTTTAACGAAAAGTCAAGGTCGTTGCTATTTATCATCACACAAGGTCTTGATATTAGACTGATGAAATATGATGTTAATATGGTTAAATCTGTAAGAGCAGTAAGTCACAGCGTCAAACATGGCATTTCCTGCTGCCTCTAGGTGGCGCTATGACTGTTACTGAATTATGCCATGTTGATGTGTTCAGGCTGGGACCCTAATCAAACGTGTGAAGTCGGGGGCAGATCGGACAATGTATGCCTGAATTACAACAGCTTCCTGTTTCATGGCGAAACATCACTCTTTGCCAGGCCGCCACGGACACGCCCTCCAACGTAAAGTCAAGATCTTCGCAATTTATCATTGCAAAGGGCTTAAGATCAGTCTGACCAAATATGATGATGATTGGATTAAATCTCTACGAGCAGTAAATCACAGCGTAAAACATGGCATTTTCTGCTAGCTCTAGGTGGCGCTATGACTGAAGCCAAATATTGGCATTGAAATGTGTTCAGGCCAAGACCCTTATCAAACATGTGAAGCGTGGGGCAGATTGGCCATTGTATGCCTGAGTTAGAACAACTTCCTGTTTCATGGCGAAAACGCTGAAATTTGTCAGGCCGCCACAGACACACCCTCCAATGAAAAGTCAAAAGCTCCGCAATTTAGCATCGCAAAGGCCTTTAGATGATACTGACCAAATATGATGATGATCGGATTAAATCACTGGGAGGAGTTCGTTAAAGTATGACGCTTGGAAATGTCAAAAAATGACAGAGAAAATTCAAAATGGCTGACTTCCTGTGGGGTTTAGAGCTTAGTTCCAAGAGACTTTTTTGTAGGTCTTGGGGTGATAGATGATCCTACCAAATTTCGTATCTGTACGTTTTTCGTAGTGGGGGGGCTGTTCTTTTGAAATTTTGCAGGTGGCGCTATCGAGCCATTTCTACATGCCCACTTCTGACGCCTATACCACATGTAAATTTTCACCACCTCTGACGCGTGTGCAAAATTTCATGAGTTTTTGAGCATGGTTAGGCCTTCAAAAATGCGATTCATTTCGGAAAATAATAATAATAATAATAAACGAAGCAAAAACAATAGGGCTTTGCACCCACGGTGCAGGCCATTCTGGCCTGCTCCTCGGTGCTCGGGCCCTAATAATAAACGGAGCAAAAACAATAGGGTCCTCACACCCTGGTGTGCTCGGGCCCTAATAATAATAAACGGAGCAAAAACAATAGGGTCCTCACACCCTGGTGTGCTCGGGCCCTAATAATAATAACTCCTTGAAGAACAATAGGGTCCTCACACCCCGGTGTGCTCGGGCCCTAAATATAATGGTGTGTAGTATGTTTCAGCTTGATTTAAACCACCATTATTTGGCTGTGTTAATAAACGGACATAGTATGAGAATTTTGTATGTGTGTCCTGTTATTTATCTTTTGGTATGCATTTCAGAAAAAAATAGTTAGGATTCAGGTGTAATGGCAAATAGTGATTAATCCTGATTAATCCACTGAAAATTCGGATTAATTTGATTAAAAATTTTAATCATTTGACAGCCCTAATATATATATATATATATATATATATATATATATATATATATATATATATATATATATATATATATAAAAATATGAAACTTTGTTGATGTGGGGTTAACACAGCACAGAATTAAGTGTTCAAACTTACAATCTACAATGATTTTTCACATGTATTGAAAGTAGAAATCTTATTTTTAGGTTATGATGTAAAATTATGATTGACTGTTTATTTTTTATTTTTATTTAACCTTTATTTTACCAGATGAATCTCGTTGAGATGTAAAACCTCTTTTTCAAGAGAGACCTGGCCAAAATGGCAGCATCAATACAGAACAAAGTTACAACAATACACGTACAAAACAAAATAAAATACGCACACAGCAAATACTAGACAAGATCCTCATAAATATATAAACAGTTAACATTAGACTACTTAAAAATACAAGTTAATTGTACAATACGTTTAAAAAACAAATTAATCTAAAAACACTGACAACTGTTTATGGCATCATTTTCAAAAACTTGCAAATGTCGTTTAAATTCATCAAGAGAAATCAAAGTTTGTAATTGCAAATCAGACTGTAATATATTCCAAGTGGCTGGGGCTGCGTAACTAAAAGCCTTTTTTCCCAGCTCTGTACGGACCATTGGAACAGATAATAGATACAAATTACTAGAGCGTAAATTATAAGAGCTGATGTTACATGTCATATAAGAACAAAGATACGACGGCAGCATATTCAACAAAGAGTTATAAATGAAAATAAGCCAATGTATATGCCTCCTCACTGACAATGCAGGCCAGTTTGTCAATTTGTACAAAGTACAATGATGTGTTATTGCCTTACATCCTGTCACAAATCTCAAGGCACTATGGTAAACAGTATCCAACAAGGACAAACTACGTTCAGACGCCATTCTGTATAACAAATCACCATAATCAAGTGCAGTGAGAAAGGTAGCTGCAATCAATCTCCTCCTGGTTTTCCAAGAAAAACAGGCTTTATTTCTAAAATAAAAACCTATTTTTAACTTGAGCTTTCGTACCAGTCTTTCAATGTGCGTCTTAAAAGAGAGCTGATCGTCAATTAATATACCCAGATATTTATACAATTTAACTTGTTCGATCGGCTCACCATGAATAGTAAAAATACTTGGTAGATTATCCAAAGATTTTTTAGATTTTGAAAAAAGCATAGTCTTAATTTTATCAACATTCAACACTAACTTTAGCTGATACAGTTGTATCTGAACAAGGTTAAAAGCAGATTGCAGATGCGAAAAAGCTTGATGTAAAGTCGCAGCCTTACAGTAAATAATGGTATCATCCGCATAAAAATGGAAATTTGCCTTGGAGATGCCATCAGCCACATTATTAATATAAATAGCAAATAGAATTGGACCCAAGACTGACCCTTGTGGTACACCACAAGATACATTCACAGTTGCTGATTTGCAATTATCAAAATAAACACACTGAGTTCTTTCTGCCAAATAATTGGCAAACCAATCAACAGCATGGTCAGTGAAACCAATATTACGTAACTTGGCAAATAAAATGCAATGGTCTACTGTATCAAATGCTTTGGCCAAGTCTATAAAAAGGGCTACACAAGAGTTTTTGCAGTCCATTGCCTCAATAATGTCATTAATGACCTTCATTGCAGCAGTAGTAGTACTATGCTGTCTTCGAAACCCAGACTGCACATCAGACAAAATATGCTTGGAAACCAGATAGTCCTTCAACTGTTCACTAACCAATTTTTCTAAAACCTTAGCCAAAGCTGATAATTTGGAAATTGGTCTATAATTATCCATACACGTGGAATCTCCTCCCTTTAAAAGAGGTAGTACATAAGCCGATTTCCATATTATTGGTATCTCATTGCTAATAGGGCTGGGCCGATCCACTTTTTCTATTACCGATACGATTTCGATACCTGTTTTCTGAGTATCGACCGATCCCGATCCAATACTAGTATTTTCTTGATCCATTTAGAATTGTCTGTGTATAAACAAATAAATATATATACGCACACATATACACACAAAACATGTTGCACAAAATCAAGAGAATATCATGTCAAGTGAATTTTTTTTTAATGAGATACAAGTTAAAAGAATTTAAGTGTTTTAACAAATTTAATAATTGTTTTTGAGTGGACATACGACTGAGCAAATAAAAAGTTCAAGTACATTTTTACTTAATTGCGCAAACTGTCACAACATGAAAGACTTTTTAATCAGATGTTAAAAATACGGCTTTTGTGTGTGTTTGTGTGTGTGTGTATGACATATTTAATTCACGCTACTCCAGTGTATTAACTCGGCGAGCACCAAACCATTCAGTTTTTGTGACCTTAAATATCTTCATATTTGCATTTGTTTTTCGCATAAGGCTGTTGAATATATTAGGAAGATTTTGAATATAGTGTATAATAACATTTATGGTGCTTTTATAATAGTTTGACTTTTCTGTAGCATGACAGTAACAACCACAAGTAATGCACAGTATCGGATTTGGATCGGCCCCGTTTTTTCGATACCCGATCCAGCAAAAAAGGTCCGTATTGACCCGATATCCGATCCAAAGTATTGGATCGGCCCACCCCTAATTGCTAACCAAGGTTTGATTAAAAATAGTAGTGATTGGTTTAGCAATAAAATCAGCAGCTATTCGCAAAAAATATGGCTCTAAAGAATCAGGGCCAGGCGATTTTTTTTGGTCCAAACTGTTTGCACATCCACAACAGAAAAAGGCATTAAACAAAAGGCGTCTTTAGTCGCCACTGATTTTGGGTGTAGAACTGAAGTAATGGAACAATTTGTTATAGATGAGTTGCTTGCATAGAACTGACGCTCAAACAAGGAACCCACTTCCACAAAGTGCTTATTAAAACTGTCTAAAATTTCAGATTTTTCTGATATAACCTCTTTGTCCTTAATAATACGTGTGGGTAAATCATTCTGACAATTTGAGGTACCAACTGATTTCAGGGCTTTCCAGAATTTTCGAGGATTATTTAGGTTTTCTGTTGTACATGCTAAATAAAAATCGGATTTTGCCTTTTTAATAAGAAATGTACAACGATTACGCAGCTGTCTAAAGCTGAGCCAGTCTAAATCAGTCCCAGATTGCCTGGCTTTAGCCCAGGCCTGGTTTCTCTGCCGAAGAAGATTAGCCAGCTCTGGGGTAAACCACGCATTATCACGTCCCTTTACTCTTAGCCTCTGAAAAGGAGCATGCTTGTCCACAATATTAATAAAACCATCGTAAAAATATTTCCAAGCTAGCTCCACATTATCAATAAGTGCAATTCTGTCCCAATCATAGTACGACAAGTCATGTAAAAATGCCTGCTCACAAAAGTGCCTCAAATTCCGTTTAAGAATTATTCTTGGTTTAATCCTAGGCAATTTTATATTTCTTACTGCAGCAATAACACAATGATCACTCAAATCATTAGCAAACACTCCTACATCTGAGTATTTATGTGGTGTATTTGTTAAAAACAAGTCAATTAGAGTAGATTTGTTAAAATCTCTATTATTTGGTCTAGTGGGACTATTTATTAACTGCGTAAGATTTAAGCCATTACAGTGACTTTTAAAATCATCAGACACAGAGGATAACCAATCCCAATTTAAATCTCCTACTAAAACAGTGTCACTATGTTCAAATTCATTTAAAAGGTCTATTAATTTTGGTAAAGCATCAGCAACTTTGTTACTGTGCAGTAACAAACTCTATCAAACTCTACTCTATTAGTAAGTCTCTGAAAATGACCATTTTGACATGACACCATTGAATGTTGCGTTATGTTAAATTGCAGTACAATACCTCTTGATGTGCATTATATCGTCCGCAGGAAGATGCACTGATTACAGTCTACACACTTATCTTGTGATCGATATAAAGCATAAGATTCTTGAAGGGTTACGAATCAAAACAACTCACCTGTCGCGTAAAACACAAGCAAGTTCAGCATCTCTGTCTAGTTAAATGTTGTCGCAAATCTCTCTACATCCAAATAATGCAACACCGATGTTGATCCTCATTCTTTCTCTCTTCTTGTACCAAACTCTTTTTGGGTCATTAGGTTGGCCCGTACGCTTACGGGAGTTGTCTTTGCTGACACAACCAGTAGCAGACGGTAAAGAGTAATAATAGTCCATAAACAAATAAGTAGCCCAACAGACGCTATACACTTACTTCCACATTTGTCCACGACACTGTTGTCATGTGCTTTTTATGTCAGTAAAGGCGTTAACAAAGGGTAACGTGGATATTCACGTCATTGAAAGATGACTGCACTGCCCCGGGTCACTGTTTAGAATGGCAATTTTCTCACGATTTACAAGTAGTTGAAAACATTATAGATATTGTTAGTAATCAGCTGAACAAAATATATAACACTGGCCTAGTGGTTTTTGGATATTTTACTGCAAATATCTTACAAATTGTACCTTTAAATGAAAGATGAAAGAAATAGGGGTGCACCGATATATCGGCAATTACGGTGAAATGCTGCTACATCCAAAAGCTGACACCGCCGTCGGTGTATGAATGTGCGTGTGAATGGGTGAATGGGAGGCTAATTGTAAAGCGCTTTGGATGGCCATAGGTCTGTTAAAAGCGCTATATAATTGCAGTCCATTTGCAGTCCAAAAGCCAGAGAGCGTTCTCGTGCAGAAACTCAATATGCGCTGCAGATGATGAACCATACACACGCAGCTCCGGGAAATGGTTTAATGATATATTTATATTGCTGTTCTTCAAACCTTTTCAGGTATTTTCATGATATTAAAGAATATTTATAATGATTATGTTTGACGAGTGTTGCTTTTTCAAATGCATGTTATAAATGACTCAAACTAACAGTGATTTCATTCAGATCGATAAAGACTTACTGATCAAAAGCCGTAGTACATGAGAAGCTGTGCATAATATCAGCTGTGTGATTCAGAATAGTTATCTGCCATGTATTATTAGTGTATATCTGCATTTATCGGTGCACCCATAGAAATAAAGGATGTGAAGATCAGAGCACAATGTAAAGAGGAAGCTTCTGCTGACCTTACGATGAAGACATAAATACAAGTGTTTGGTGATTTGTAATGCTCCAGCCTAGACAAGATGAGATCTTGTTGTAAAATGTTGCCAAAGTATTCACCAGGCCAGATGTCATATCACATCCATTCTTAAGAAACAAAGCCATCTGTGCCTAATAATTTCTGGTATTTAGGTGCAATATAAATCAATACTTTCATTCTCTGTAATCCACAAAAAGGTACATAAGCATGAAGAAGTAAATCAATAAGCCTTATATCTCAACAGGATTAAAACTATAAAATCATGTGACTGAATTCTGTATCTGAACACCCGAGTTATTATATAAGTACAGTTCTTCAAAGAGACATAAATGACAACATTTCCTAAGAATAAGCCATTTCTCCGGAGACAGAAGTGAAATCATAAATGCTGGCGAGTTCAAATGTAAGCTGAGCTGACATACACTTCCTTCTAATGAAATGAGTTGAATTCCAGAAGAGAATATCTGTCAATCTGACATTCTACAAAGGAAGGGCTCTGATCTCTCTTACTGCAGGAAGTATGTATCATACTTTGTATGTACTTATTAACAGTGTCTAGTGAGGAGTCTGTTTCTTCGCATTAAGCTTCCTGTAGCCTGGAGCTTTACAGATGAATTTGGTCAAACTGCTTTACAATGACACAAATCTGAAAGAATTTGCTCAGTGTTTATGAGACTGAAAATATGAAGTCTGACCTGATCGGCATCCTGACAGAGGTGATACACAGCCAGCATGCAGAGACCAATGCTCACTAGACAAATGCACCATATAAATGCATGCACAGGCAACCGGCACTAGCCTGGTAGAACCATCCTCTGCTATTTTGCTTCGCTTCATAGACAGAGTCTGGCTGGGCATAATTGACAATCGTTTTCCTTCTCATGGGAGGGGCTTGTCTGAAGTTTAAAATCATTGGTCTAAACGTAAGCCAATCACATAACGTTTGGATATGATGTGCGTTATGCGCCAGCTCAGCCGCATCAAATTTCTGCTGTAAAACACACGCATGATGTGAAAACAAACCCATCGAGCGAAATACCGAAGTTAACATGGCTATGAACGACTTATGCAGATTATGTAAAGTAAATCGTGCCAGAGCTAGTTGAACACTATCCTTACGGTGTCTTTCCACTCGCGTCTAAGTGGAGGAACGCCCCTCTCTCCTCTCAAACTCTTCCACCAGACGGCCATAACCATATGTAAATTAAATCTTCCTACCTTTTTTTCTGGTTAATCAGGAACGTCACCAAAGAATGTTTGCCCACGCGTCCTCCACCATTAACTGTGAACAATGAAATTTCCTTCCATGATATCGATTGTTGTGCACGTCAAGCTGTGCTGCACACAGTTTCTCGCTGACGATCGATAATAGTTGATAAATTAAACTTTTCCCAAAACCTGTCGGGAGTAGGGCAACAACATAATCTCCATTCAAAATGTTTAACAAACACTTTTCTTGTTCGGGATTAAGTTGGCAAGTGCCGGTTCTCCACAACAGAGCAAATAGCTTTCTGTGCCTCCATGTCCACTACAAACTACAACCGTACATTCGGCGCTTAGCGTCTACGTCACGGCTCTCAGCCCGCCCTCTGTTCATTGATTCGCCGGTTGTTTTGAAACCTGAGGAAAACGGTTTGAATGGGAGGTATCTCAGACTGAGTACAGAAGCGTAATGAAATTTAGCGGAAGTACAAAGTCTGACGTAGTCAGGCTAAACCGGCACAGCCTTGACTTTATGTTTCTCGTCCCTTTAGTGGAGCTGAGCTTTGATAGCATCTCCTAAAACAAACAAAAGTCATTCACATCATCTACGTTAGGAAGATTTCAAAGGAAACGACAATTAAACAGATTTCTGATGGGGAACGATTGGGGAACGCAGAAATTGCTAAGGTTTTATTCTATTCTATTATGTAGTACTGAAAAGCACACAGACAACCATATTTAAAATTGTGTATTTGGGCTGCAGAGAGGAAATCAGGTCTTGTTCTGAAGTGGCTTTTTTGTTGTGCTAGATTAGAGGGATGTCATGACTCGGGAGGAGTGACAGGACGCAAACGCAAAGTTCAAACATAAATAACATTTAATGATAAAAACACGAGGATTGACACGGTGAAAACAGGGAACACAGGAACATCAATACAGGGAACAGACGGGGTAGCAATGACAATAATCCGGCACAGGCTGACAGAACAAAGGCGTATAAATACAAACACAATCAAACATACAACAGGTGTGGTGTGTTGGCGTAATGAGTCCATGAGAGTCCAGGTGAAACGGATAAGTGCAAAACAGAAAACATGTCACGGACTAGCCGTGACAAGGGAAGGTGTTGTCATGTCCCAAACATGTGAGGACACTGTCTCCTGGCCCACAGAAGAATACTGCACTCTTTGGAAATGAAGTGAAAAAAAATATATCTTGTTTAAAAAAATATATTATTAAATAATAATCCATTAGTAAGAAATACTAATCCGTTATAACAAAATACTAATCAATTTTAAAGAAATACTAACCAAAGCGACTTACAATTGTTATATATGTCAGAGGTCGCACGCCTCTGGAGCAACTAGGGGTTAAGTGTCTTGCTCAGGGACACAATGGTGTGTCACAGTGGATTCGAACCCGGGTCTCTCACACCAAAGGCGTGTGTCTTATTGTAGCACTTATGTCACTGCAATCGTAATAACTATGCTACTGGACCAGTTCTAGGTTCGTTGAGTGGTGTATGTTATATTAAAAAAGACACATGAGACATATTATGAGACAGCTTATATAAATTAATTAGCAGTTTACTGAACAGGAATAAAAATGGAATAGGTAAGTTAGTAAGATAAATAGAATAATTAAATAAATACATCAATATAAATTATTCAATAAATATATTGATAAATATTTACCGTACAAAATGAAGATCAATAAATATTTACAGTAAAAGATGTGTCAATAAATAATCAATAAGTATTTACAGTGCGATATGTATAATAAATCATTTTAAATCCTTTATATTTAATCTTTTCTTATTTAAATAAGTTTAAATGGATTTAAACTGGTTCAAGTATGGGTTTATTCTGGTTAGTTTTGTTTTTAGACCGGTCTTTTAAATTTTAATCAGCTCTTTTAAAACATTTGCTTTAACTATTTTTAAGCTATTTGTTTCTAGTTTTCTTTTGAGTTAACTCTTCTTTCTTTAAGGGAACAGGTAAGTATTTTAGCGTGCTTATGTAAGTGTGATTGTTTCACTTTACAGGGTCTAACTCTTTCTTTGCAGGTAAAATGTAAGGATTTTAAATGTTTCTTTTGTTTGTGTAATTGCTTCACTTTGGAGTCTCACTTTAACAGAAAAAACATAAAAGACAAAATACAATACATCAACCAATTTACATTCATACATTCACCTATTCACAAATTTCTCTATTCAATAAATGAAAATTTTTGTGTTGCAACACTTTAAATAATTTCAGTTCAGAGGATCCGTCCAATTCGATGTGTTAAAAAGTCAATATCCAATGTGATTAAAAGAATAGCTCAGTAGTTCACTTTGTTCAGGTCAAACCGTATAAGCGATCTGAATGCAGTGTTTCAGTCCTTGCAGGTTAATTTTTTCTTTGGGTTGGCTCGCCATCTAGTATCCACTTGAAATATATTTGTTCGTTTGTATGCTGTCTCGCAACTACGCTGATTATCCAAAGGTCCGATCCGGCATCGAGCTGTCCACAAACTCTTCCGTGTAGGGGAAAAAAACCTGGCCTGCTCGGCAGGCCATTTCATTTATTTGAAAATGTCAAATAAATAAATGTTTCTCTCAGCAGTAACAACTTTCTAGTGCTTATTCTCATGTTTAACACTGTGATAATGGAGGATTGCGATTCCTCTCGCATTGGCTGTCGCCATGGTAACATCAAACAAACTTGTTAAGCCGTTTCCCAAAACACAAATAAATCAATAAAAAATGTCAAAGTATAGACGGTTTCATCGGACGCACGTGATACACGTCTGGATCCGAACTTTACTTCCGGTTTCGTTTTTTTAATGGTCTGACTAGTTGCTAAACTGATCTCTTGAACAAATGCCTCCTTGAAAACAACAAATGTTTTGGTTTCCTAGGTAATCTATGTGTTGTTTTTTGCTTGTTATATAAATAAACTACGTTTAAAGAACTTTGTTTTTATTTATTCTAAGCGGAGCTTACCGGAAGTTGTGTGCGGACTGCGACAGCCGCTTGTTTATGTTGTTACTGCTGAAACGGTCTATAAGGGAATAATCTTAAAGGTATAGCGGAAGATTTTCCCGAATTATTTAAAAGAACCGCCCCTCGATATTTAAAAAAAAATGCTCCCGAGAGGGAACGCCTGTTAAACGCGTGCAGTTCTTCTCGTCGCTCTGTTTACAAGTTTCTGTCGGCATGTTTACCATGTCTGTGCGGTTCGTGACTTGTGCCAGGGCTAGCATCGCAAATCATAGCTTACATCAACTTTTACTAGCAGTGATTTTAAATGGATTTCTCCAAATAGCATGACAAAATGTACCTTTCCAGTAGAAACTTCACGTGGGAAGCCCAACCTGTCCTTTTAGCTCACGCCATCATGTGAAATAGTCTCCCATAAACATTCTGGTCTTGTTTCTTTATTTATAGTCCTTTCTCTTCTTGTCATACAATTCGTAGACACTTTTTCTATTGCGACCCGCAGACATTTTGAAAAAAACACAGTGAGAACGCGACCTTCAATGAATGGTTGAAACCGTAGCACAACACACATACACGTGAAAGTTCGCATGTGCAGAAAGCGAACGTAGAGGCGAGCATGTACGACGGTTATACGTCAACATATAATCAGAATGATTGACATCTGGGATGACCAATAACAGTGGTGATCCACCCAGAAAACGAAAATCTTCCGCTATACCTTTAATATTACATGTTTTTTGCACTTTAACATAAAACATTCATAAGCTGATACACATTGATTGTACACCGCTAAGTTGTTACACTGTAATATATTGAACTCAATACACATTAAGGGTGTTTTCACATATACACTGTTTAGGTCGGCCCAAATGACGTGTCGCTCCGAGTACGGTGCGTTTGGGTCAGTGTGAACACAACAGCCGCACTCGGGTGCGCACTAAACGACCGCTCCGAGACCGCTCTAAACAGGTGGTCTCGGAGCGGCTGTTGCCGAACTCTGGGGCGACCCACCTGTGGTGTGAACACTGCTGGACCTCGGGCCGAACCAAATACAGGAAGTTCTTCACATGTTTGAGCCACTGGGCTTTCGTTGTGACGTGAGCCGGGTGATATATTGTGGGTTAACAACAAACAAGCCAATCCTGGTCCGTTGCATAGAGATTCGCTGTCTCCTTTACGTTTGAGCTGATGATTTTATAAATGCATAGCTGTCCTCCACACACAAATAGTGACATTACGGGCTTTTAGCAAACAGCTCCGTGAGAAAGGCTTTAATAGAACAGCTACGCAATTTCGCGTTAAAGCAAAGAAACTTCGCAAAGACGTACAATGTTTATCTACACATCTTGATAGCTGCGCTCTCTCTGTCAAGCTGGTTGTCGTGGAAACGTGGGGGTGGTCATGAGATGGTAAGAGCTGTCAGAGACCAATGACAGCGCTGACCGTTGTCACATGGTGTACGGTGCGGCATTTCGAGTAAAGTAAAAAATATATATATGTGAACACGGACCGCACTAACTGAAAAATGATACAATGTATTTTGGTGCGCTCCGAGGCCGCACCACGGTGCGCACCAACATATGTGAAAACAACCTAAAACACAGTGAAACTCACCAAAACTGTCTTCAAAACACTCATCAAAACCACCGCTAAGATATTATAGGGTTGACTCTTGATGAACAAATATAAGTGATGTTACTGTACCACTGCAGCTAAATCACTACATTGACATGGCAGATGAACAGAATGCCCTTTTGTTCTGGGCACTCTTCCTTCACTCTTTCAAGTAGCTATCCGAGTCTTGGCAGTGCCTGCTCCTAGTGCTCCAGTGGAGCGAGTTTTCAGCTATGGTGGCATCATTCTGCGTCCCTATCACGCACAAATGACTGACAGGCCAATTTGATCTTTTGCAAATGCAATGCAGTATAGGGGCCTCCCTCCACCTGTCCACAGCACGCATTTTATTTCTGTGGTAAGAGGACTTGAAATGACTAGAAACTAAAATGGTATGACTTTGGAATTGACTTGAGACTTGTTGGCTTTGACTTTTAACTCGACTTGGGACTTGCCTCATCTTTGACTCGACTTGACTCAGGACTCTAGGGGAAAAACTTACCTGTGTCTTGCATAACAATGACTTTGTCCCACCTCTGCTAATACGTCACATGCCGATCGGTCTGCGTGGCGCAGCAAGAAGCCACACGAGCGCTGAGCCTTGAGTCAAATTATAAGACGAGCGTAAGAAAATGACTGAGGTCTGGTCAGGGAGTTAACCCAACACAAAAGTTAAAATGATAGCAATGACTCTTTAGATAAGATCTATAGACATGCACATCAGTGTTTTATTTGTCTGGAGAAAAGGACAATTTGTTCTCCAAAATACTGTCCAACACAATACTTAGGCTACTTTATCATTATAAGTGGGCCTACATGCACTGCTCCCAAAACAAACGTGATGTGTTTTAAGTGTTTGTTGTATCTGGAACTTGGCGTATTTGAAATGTGTTTGTTAAGTGTCTCCACATGAAAACGGAATGCCCTCCCCCCGCACAGTCCTGCAATGAGAACCAGAAAACCCAGTTTCTAACCATTTTATTTACATGTGAATAGTGAGAGCACCCCCTCAGGAGCTGTAGCAGGGTTTTTGCGGGGTCTTTATAAAGCTTAAGATGACCAATAAAATCATACCAGGCAGACAGCAAAGGAGGACGGATACCTCAGTTAGTGGAAGTACAAGAAAGATGTAAGCATAGGTTAAATTGGGCCGGAGCGCAGCTCTGCCTCCTGGGGTCCACAACACACGCCGGAGCTCCGAGCTGAATATCATACACTGTTTTGTAGGTGTTCAGCTTTGGGAATTATACTCGGTTTAACATAAAATGGGAATAATAATACAACAGAATATTTGGCATTGGGGCAAGCAGAACATGAATTCACAAATTGGAATGAATAGACTTTGCTGTTTTTTACATGCAAAAAGCAGCGCGCCGCAGATTCTCAGCCTAAAAGAAGTCTGAAAGTGAAACCGTCAAACTTACACCTCATTGCTACTCGTTCTGGATTTACCAATGAATAAATACTTAATTTGTGTTAAAACAGCCATATTTGTTATTTAAAAAGCAAAAATATATGGTGGATAATAAAAGCAATAGATTTGATTTACTTATTAGCCTAAGTTAAAAGTATAACATACAAATTCCCAGTGAAACACCAGTGTGAAGTGAAACATGATAATATAAAAAGCACAGCAATGAAGAAAGGCACATTACAACCATGTGAAAGCTATTAAAAAACGTTCAGATGCAAAAAGGAACTAAATGTAAAATTAGATAAATTAGTTAATGATATTGCGCAAATGCTCTCGGTTTCTTCAAGGTCTACGCAAATTAGAGGTTTGTTATAAGACTCAGTTATACATCACGTCTCTTCTAATTGCACAGAAAAAAATTAATCAAATGATGCGCATTTGAGTCGGATTTTTATGGAGAATAGGCTATGTGACCGTTTATGTGTTAAACCCACGTGGACCGAACAAGAAAACATATGCTTACATGGAGTCAGTGTATGACATCTCCTTTATTTAGTTTGAAATATTTTTATTTATATGCATTTAATAATACCGTAAGATCATAATGTATACACTGTAAAAAATTATTCAGTGGCTTTGTAAATGTAGGCTATCTAAAATAAATGATTAAATTAACTTAATAAAATCTTTTAATGTCAGTTATGTGGTTTTTTTTAGTTAGACAAACCAAAATAAATGACTAGAAATAGATATTTTGTTTAAAATGTACATATTATATTTGATGTAAATGCCTTAATAATATAAGTATTTAATTTACAGATTATTTTAATCACTAATTTGAGAAGGTCAGAGTTATATATTTAAGTTTTTAAAACTGTAATAATTGCTTTCTTCAAATTAATATTATTTGTTTTTAACATCAACTTAAAAAATGTATGTTTTACGCCGAACTTGCACTATGATTTACTTACTATTTTTACATTGATATTATTTGAGTAAATGTAGGCAAAAAATAAAATAATAATAAGTAGAACAAATTAAAAAATAAAAAATCCCATAGCCAACGGGTTTTAATCAGCAACAGAGAAACTGCGCCTTTTGCCGATGACAAACACCTCAGAAACTCCTCAAATTTATGAATATTTACACTCACAATATGATTTTATTTACTTACTAAAAAAGTATAACATATTATACAAATTTATTCAACACCATTGCACACGTTATATCGAGTTTCATACCATGTAAAGGAAAACATGATAATATAAAAAGTACAGTAATGCGGAAAAGCGCATTACAACCATGTTCAAGCTATTAAAATGTTCAGATGCAATAATGAACTAAATGTACAATTAGATAAACTAGTTAATAATATTGCGCAAATGCTCTCGGTCTCTTCAAAGGTCTTCGCGAATTATTTTGTTATAAGACTCCGTTATCATACCTCACGTCTCTTCTACTGTAAGTACACACAAAAAAAGACAAATGATCCGCGTTTAAGTTGGATTTTTATGAAGAATATGTGACTGTTTATGTAACTGGCAAAAGAAAACTTCACCAACCAAATGTTTGCCCAAAAGCGTGCATGTGACATCAAAGTACTTGCAAAGCACTGAGAATCCCTGTCATGTTACTTCAATATCATATAGTATGCTTAAAGCATAAAGTCGAGCACACATATTGTCGTCAGTATGGCCTACTTGAAACACAACTGCCATTTACAGGTTTTTGTATTTCCTGCGTCCCCCACCGAACCCCCCTGCTGCGGGATCTTTTTTATCTAAGTGTTTGCAAACTTTAGTCTTTTCTTTAAAAACAGCTTGTGAGTGAAATCAGATGATGTGATTCATCATCTTAATTTTTTAAAGAGTATTACGTTTGTCTATTTCATTAACATGTTGAAACTTAATCAAAATGGTGCAAAATCGTGTAAAATAAATGCATGTACTTATTTGTAATATTGTTAAAGGCTCTCTAAGCGAATTTGCGAGACGTTAGTTGTTGTTGACGTTTGAATTGTTTTCAAACAGACGGAGCGTAGCTAACTCCTTCCCCTCCCCCTCTATTCCGTGCTTTCATGAACGCGCCCAACCCCCACCCCCAAATCCTTTTTGTCGTTTATTGGCTGGAATACTTTGTTTTGTGGTGCTAGGTTTGGCCACATGTTGATATTGCCGTTTGTGAAGCCTGGGCTGTCTACAGAGATCGCGTTTTTTTACAGTTTGATCAGCGGACAGGCAGCAAGCAGATAGTGAGGAGATATTTCCGGTATGTAACAAAAATACTAATCTAATTTGAATGTCTTCAAGATTCATAAATGTATGGTGTCACATGCTGCTATGACTGTACCGTTGCAGGTTTGCTATTGGCTGATTTAGAGGTTAAGGGCGGCCATTTTAGGTTGAAATCATTGTAGTCCTCAGTTTGCGGCACTTAAGTCAGCACTTAAGAATGAGTCTTACACTTTACTGAAAGTTGCTTTTGGCTTCTTTATAAATGTCTTCTACTCTCAGACTGGTCCTACTCCTTACTAGGGCTGTCACTTTTTATTCGATATTCGAATATGCATTCGAACATGACGTGAAATATCCGTATTCGAACTTTAAATAAACCATCCGGTTTTTAAAATTACATGTTTAGCGCATTTTTCACAGTAACACCTCGTAATGGGAAGGAGGCTGAGAGTGAGACAGACGACGGCAACTGTGCGCAAGAGAGGGAATCAAATTGGACCAAAATGAACCAAATGTGCATGTCAAGATAGAATTATAGTTTGTATATAAAATGACATATTGTTTATAGTGTTAAATATTATAGCAGAATAAAAAGCTTGTGTTAATACGTTCACATTATGAAATTAGCATGTATGAAGATAATTTCATCATGTTTACAACGCAATGTAAACTTTATATTAAACAACAACAGCATTTGTCTTGTAAACGGATTTGAAATGATCATGTGCTGACTGTCACGCGTCACATAGACAACAGAGTCAAGGTAGAGAGCTGCTTTACTCAGCGGTAAGTTTAATTTCATCTCAAGTATCAAAGGGTTTGTGTGCTCTCTATCATTAAAAACGGGCAAGGAAACAGCATGCGCAGGGTTAATGTACTTGTCAATGACGGCTCACAAACCCGCGGGATAGGCTATGTATGGGTGCTTGTTGTCAATGAGATTTCTTCTCACAAACACGCTCAAGCGCGTAATATGTGTGCTTGTCAATGACGGGCATTAAATCCGTGGAATTCCGCGGAGTTTTCTGCCGAAATCAGCGGGCGCGAATTCCGTTTGGGCTTGGCTATATGCCTTACTCATGCTGCTGTTTAAGTTGTCACGTTATTGTTTGTTACTGTTCTGAATAAGTTTGTTATTCATAAGTTGATAAACTGTTTCAAACATTAAGTAAAAAAAGTAATCCAGACAGCCCTGTTTATGACTGGCACTGTTAATAATTTTGTGATTGAATCCCCATTAGGGTTTTTTTTATGCGCGGCGGGGGGGGGGGGGGGGGGGGGCTAGATATCCGAATATATTCGGATAGATTGCATGATATTCGAAATCCGTTCGAATTTGATTTTTCTCAAAAGTGACAGCCCTACTCCTTACTAACAAAATTTTGACACTTAAGTCACAGCTTAAGACTGTTCTTAAGAGCATTTCTGAGATGTTTTATTCATACGGGCCCAGGTGCAACTGTTCCAAATGGTCTCTGAATATAGCCAGAATATAACAGTTATTTACTGTTTATCACCCAGTATAATACCGTAAACTATTTATACAGTAAATAACTGTAATTCGCTTTGCATTATGGGAATTTTCTATGACATCATGCATCATATAAAGTAATTTACTGTATTTTTGAAAATTGCTATATGCTACTACTGTATATATTCTAACAGTATTTTGCCGGTATTTTCCTTATTCACACAAATCCTTATTTTATTTTTTTGCATACATAGGCCTACAGGCGTTGACTTATTTTAATGTTAGCTAAGGAACCATTTAGCAGCACAGGTGTTCAGAGGAAGCAGTTCAGGGTTGCACCTAAACTGAGGAGTTTTCAAGACAACGGCGCTTTTCCGTTGAAGATACCCGAGAGGAGAGAATGAAAAAAGACCAGCAAGGTAAAATAATCTATGTAAGTTATTTATTATCAGACCTGCGGTTGTCAGGTTGTATACCCGAACTGGACATTTTAAAACTGTTAACCAGTTAAACGCGTAGCTTAACGCTTTATAATGGTAATATTAAAAGACCAAAGTCAGTATAAACCTTATTAATAAATCATACTATGTGTTCTTCAACACCTCACAGAGTTTGAAATTCAGTTTAGGTTTAATTAGTTTTTGAAGTGGTTTTGCTAGTTTAGTTTAGTTTTTATTTTTTGAAAATGCTTAGTTTTAGTTTAGTTTTTATTAGTTTTAGTGTTAGTTTTAGTCTTTTTCATAATTTGGGTTATTTGTCAGGGGCAAGATTCAAAAAGGTCAGAAAAAGAATTGTGTAATAATAACTCAACAAAAACATCATACAATTTTAGAAAGTATTCATTCAAAAATAAAACCAGTAGATATACAAATGTACATATGGGCACAAATATGTAAACAGTCTCAACACTCTGCAGTAAGTGCAAAATGTGACGTGTGCCAGTTAAAAACTTAAAGAGCCAACAGACTAAAGAAGACATACATGAACCGCATGTTCAACCCATTTTTGAGCCACAACAAGACATTTCTGTCAGATTGTCAGAGAGCTCAGTCTGAGACAAGACCATGACAAATAACCAGAGGTGAAAAGAAGTAATCTAAAGAAATAAATAATCAAGTAGCGAGTTAGTAGTTACTCTTGAGAAAAAAAATACACACATACAGTCTTGTTCAAAATAATAGCAGTACAATGTGACTAACCAGAATAATCAAGGTTTTTAGTATATTTTTTATTGCTACGTGGCAAACAAGTTACCAGTAGGTTCAGTAGATTCTCAGAAAACAAATGAGACCCAGCATTCATGATATGCACGCTCTTAAGGCTGTGCAATTGTGCAATTAGTTGAATTAGTTGAAAGGGGTGTGTTCAAAAAAATAGCAGTGTGGCATTCAATCACTGAGGTCATCAATTTTGTGAAGAAACAGGTATGAATCACGTGGCCCCTATTTAAGGATGAAGCCAACACTTGTTGAACATGCATTTGAAAGCTGAGGAAAATGGGTTGTTCAAGACATTGTTCAGAAGAACAGCGTACTTTGATTAAAAATTTGATTGGAGAGGGGAAAACCTATAAAGAGGTGCAAAAAATGATATGCTGTTCAGCTAAAATGATCTCCAATGCCTTAAAATGGAGAGCAAAACCAGAGAGACGTTGAAGAAAACGGAAGACAACCATCAAAATGGATAGAAGAATAACCAGAATGGCAAAGGCTCAGCCAATGATCACCTCCAGGATGATCAAAGACAGTCTGGAGTTACCTGTAAGTACTGTGACAGTTAGAAGACGTCTGTGTGAAGCTAATCTATTTTCAAGAATCCCCCGCAATGTCCCTCTGTTAAAAAAAAGGCATGTGCAGAAGAGGTTACAATTTGCCAAAGAACACATCAACTGGCCTAAAGAGAAATGGAGGAACATTTTGTGGACTGATGAGAGTAAAATTGTTCTTTTTGGGTCCAAGGGCCACAGGCAGTTTGTGAGACGACCCCCAAACTCTGAATTCAAGCCACAGTACACAGTGAAGCATGGAGGTGCAAGCATCATGATATGGGCATGTTTCTCCTACTATGGTGTTGGGCCTATTTATCGCATACCAGGGATCATGGATCAGTTTGCATATGTTAAAATACTTGAAGAGGTCATGTTGCCCTATGCTGAAGAGGACATGCCCTTGAAATTGTTGTTTCAACAAGACAATGACCCAAAACACACTAGTAAACGGGCAAAGTCTTGGTTCCAAACCAATAAAATTAATGTTATGGAGTGGCCAGCCCAATCTCCAGACCTTAATCCAATTGAGAACTTGTGGGGTGATATCAAAAATGCTGTTTCTGAAGCAAAACCAAGAAATGTGAATAAATTGTGGAATGTTGTTAAAGAATCATGGAGTGGAATAACAGCTGAGAGGTGCCACAAGTTGGTTGACTCCATGCCACACAGATGTCAAGCAGTTTTAAAAAACTGTGGTCATACAACTAAATATTAGTTTAGTGATTCACGGGATTGCTAAATCCCAGAAAAAAAATGTTTGTACAAAATAGTTTTGAGTTTGTACAGTCAAAGGTAGACACTGCTATTTATTTGAACACACCCCTTTCAACTAATTGCCCAATTGCACAGCCTTAAGAGCGTGCATATCATGAATGCTGGGTCTTGTTTGTTTTCTGAGAATCTACTGAACCTACTGGTAACTTGTTTGCCACGTAGCAATAAAAAATATACTAAAAACCTTGATTATTCTGGTTAGTCACATTGTACTGCTATTATTTTGAACAAGACTGTACATGCACACACAGTATACAGTGCTGCACACCATAAGTATCAGGACAGTAAAGACAAAAGTTTGCTGTGGAGACCAGAAATTGGTAAGATGAATATCAGTGTGTCAGAAGTACAGAAGTCACATTTGTTCAACCTTTGACTATGTTTCAACACATACATGCTTTAACAACAAAGAAAAACAGCCTTTAATGCTGACTTGTATGTTGTACCCAAACGCAAAACTCAAAAGAAATGGATCAAACTGACACTACACACGTGTGAACAATTAATGCATTAGGACACAGTTCACTTGAACACTTCTGAGTCAATGGTCTCAACGTGGCCACATTAGATAGTATTAAAATACAAACGTGTTGTGTTATTGAGTTGGAATAGTGTGCATGTTAAAACAGATGACATTTCTGTACTTTTGTCTATTTATCTTTTAATGTTTAGACATTTCTTGACTCTTTCTTGAAAATTTTTGCCTGTATTGTCTGAAAACTTAATGTTGATGTATACAGCTTATAGCTGAAATATCAGACAAGTAAACCGACAGTGTTTTGCATTCAGTTATGCATATTAAAGTTCACTCAGAGAATCTCCTAAGATGGTCATCGACAGTTTACACTTACATGAAATACAAACTGATTTTAGAAAATAACTCATGTTTTCTTATGCTGTGAATCTCATGTCACGTGTGTTGTGAGCACTTACATATCGAAGGCCAAATGGATCAGAATTCGCGTACTTTTTACCGCCGTATCTATATTAAAACGCCGTTTACATAACGCCGCTAGGCGTTAAATAAGCGCCGTCAGGCGATAAGTTAACACCAGACGCAACGCCACGCGTTGAAATAACGCCACACGCCGACCAACGTTAAGTAAAGGGCACACGCCACTTAAGATGCAGATTTATTTGCTCATTTACATGGACACGCCTCTCATGGCTACAAGGACTCTACGGCAAACCGGAGGATCCAGTTTGCAAGAGCGTGAAGACGGCAAGGAGAGCTTTTGTTTTGCAGTGTAAACACACTATAAACGACTGCACTCGCCTTTTACTCTCTGATAATCCCGGGCCTGATGTCTTTCAGTCATCATTAAACAGGTAAATATTGTGTCTATTTTCTCCAAAAGAATTTAGTTAGAATTTTAACGGTCAAGATTTGATGGACGATTACAAGGGCTGTTTTTAACATTATTATATAACTAATTTGGCCAACAACCATGTTTGGTCAACTTAATACATTTTATGCAGTTGTTTGGTGGCAAGCATGAATACAATAAAGCCCTTACAAGATGGGGAGGGGGGATGAGCCTAAATGAGTTATTACAGAAATCACGAATAAGTGCAAATTTGAAAACGGTTTTATTGAACAATTAAATAAATGAGAAATAATTTTTGTATTTGATTTTTTAATTAATATTTTATTTTAGACATAACATTGTGTTTTTGCTAAACAAATGAATCCACATTTTGAGCTAATAAATGACTTGAAACAGTTACTCAGTAGTCCTTTCTTCATTACTGGATGAATCAGCCGTTTGAACGAATGGACTCAATGATTTTTAAACATTTACTGACCCCTACTGGCAGTGAATATCATTTTTATGTTGGGGATATTGTTTATTAAAAATTGAAATTCTTTTTATTTACATCTACCCACCCCAATGTTGTTTCAAACCTAAATGTCTATATTTACTTTGAGGAACATAAGAAGATATTTTGAAGAATGCTGGTAACCAAACTGTTTTAGTCTGTAAATATATGTAAATACTGATTCAGATGCAGCTTAAACAAAGTATTGTCAGTGTAGCCTAATTGTTTGTGTAATAAATTGTAAATTAAATTGTTAAAAACATTTACTTTTTAGACTTCAATCCATGCTGAGGAGCCTGGAATGGGCAAAGGGAAGGTTTCTACAAACTCAAGCAGCAGATGAGATCATCCATGAGTTATCAGATTTTATTCAGGTGATTCAAACTTCTGAACCGAGAGCACAGGACGGTAAATGCCATCAAACGGTCTTAATTACTCACAGTAAACTCCAATTAAATTGTTTGATTTTGATGGCCAGTTACTTGACACCTACAGTACTTTCTTTTGAATAATTTTGCTAATCATAACATATCACATTGACATACAAACTATTGGGAAAATTAAATAAGAAGTCTGCTTGTTTCCCAAGTGTTTACACAAGCAATATATTATAAAATGATGAGTGCAACTTTTGATTTTAGTGCTTTTATTAAATGTTAAAATACTTGGATATATTTTCCCAGGTGTCTCAATCTGTTGCAGTCTTCCTCATACTCAGACATATCTGATGCAGATTTAGATGAAAAAATTAGGGATCTAGTGGCTGGAAATGACCAACTTGGACCAGAGGCAGTTCGAGCACAACTGAGGACAGAATGGACTGAATTCGGGTTCAGAGGTGCAGAGTGAGGAGCAGTATGCATCGTGTCAACCCAAGGGCTGCAGCTCTCAGAGCAATGTCTCAGCGACTACGTAGAAGGTCCTACCGTGTGGCAGGACCTAATTCTTTATGGCATCTTGATGGAAATCGCAAACTAATAACATTGCATTATGCGTAAACCATTCTATTCCTCAGTTGCTTTAACAAAATGCCACTAAAAGTCACTTTAATTTGAAGTAATTAAGTTTTTAAAAGTCTAAATTTCAGAATTGAGAAATCAATATGGCTGCAAAAGGGTTGTTAAGATGGATTTAACAGTGTTGTTATAAAACATGCACACCCTTCATTGGATATTGGATGCCATTTCCAAATATGGAGTCCCTTCCAGAGTAAGGACTGACCATGGTGGAGAGAACAATGCAGTGTGCTTGTTCATGAACCTGTTCAGAGGCACTGAACGAGGGAGTGCTCTTAGAGGAACAAGTACACACAATCAGAGGATTGAAAGACTTTGGGTCGATCTGTGGCGTGGCGTGTCAAATGTGTACTATGACCTTTTCCACTTTCTTGAGAGTGAGGGCATTGTTAATGTAGATAATGAAATGCACATGTGGGCTCTGCAATATGTCTACATCTCAAGAATTAACAAAGACTTAACAAATTTTACACACCAGTGGAACAATCATGGTTTACGAACCGAGAGACACCAGTCACCTCTACAAATCTTTGTCCGGGGTTGCCTGGCACAACAGAGTCTGCCAAGTACTGTAATACAGGAGATATTTGCAAGACCCTCACATTCCATTGGAGGAGAGACTAATCCAGCAGAGGTAGTTGGTGGTGGCAGTCATTCTGTATCAGGAGGAGCAGTATCTAATGTGCATTGGCATGAGAGAGTTACCGTACCTCCAAACCAGTTCACTTTGACTGATGATGAGATGAAACAACTCGCAGAACAAATTGATCCACTTGGAGGCCCCTGGAAAAATCTTGGAGTAAATGTCCTTAAAGATGTCATTTCTTTTGTAGAAAGCCTGAGAATGTAAATTGACATTTAATAGTGTCACTATAACTTGTTTAAAGCGTTTCACTTGGCATGTGTCATGTTCTGATTGGTTTTTCCCCTCTACTTTCCTGACACATTTATAGTTTATGTAAGGGTTAAAAGAAATAAAATAAATCACACTGTAAGTCACATCAATAAACAACTTTTATTGTAATTTTGATGTAAATTTCATTAATTTGTAGTGTAATCTGAATACTTTCAAATGTGGATTCTTATCAGATATCACAAGACAGAGCAGAACTGGAGAAAAGGATCAAACTCAGCAACACCTACCAACATCAAAAAGCACTAGTAAAACTGTAAGATGAAATGCTCATTGTATAACTTTCACTGCATGTTATCTAAAGTGCACACATCGAACAGGCCGAAAGGCTCAATGTGAGCGCTCAACCACAATAATACTTAAAACAGAACTTTGGCATACCACTGCTCCAAAAGTAGAAAACATTATATTCTCACCACAGGTGATGTTTCAAGCATACAGGTTCTTCATCAGACAATGATCACATACATGGTTCAGCCCTTATATATAGCAAAAACCTGAATGACATGATCATCCAAAGAAAAAGGGCAATCAGGAAATCATCTCACATAAAGGCAATAAACAAACAAAAAAGTGAATACAACCACTAACTACAAATGTTGAACCTAAACAAACTATACATGATAGCATAAAAATATGTTATTATAAAAATAAACATAAATGATAGAATCAAATGTACATATTTGATGATTGTTTTCTTAATATCAGTAAAAAATATATGATTTTTGTGAGATACAGTAATATTGTTCTTTTATGTATATATTGCAGCCAGTTATTTTTTGATATGTTGAGGTTCAGCATTTGTAGTTAATGGTTGTTGTTTTAACTTGTATATTTATTGCCCTTTGTTTGTTTTTTGGGGGGGGAGGGGGAGTCATGTAGGTGATCATGTCATTCAGGTTTGTGCCATATATAAGGACTATGTATCTGATCGTTATCTGATGAAGAACCTGTAGGCTTGAAATGTCACCTGTGGTGAAAATATAAAGAAATATTTTTCTACTTTTGGAGCAGTGGTGTGCCAACTTTGCTCTTCATGTTCTATAATATAACTTTAAAACATGAAAACATTTCTATTACATCAGTAACAGCCAACACAATTTCTAAATCACTCCAAAAGTCGGGGATTGCAAAATACCACTTTCCATCATTTCTCTGAAGAGTTCATAGCTGGGATGGATTGGCAGCCTCAAGACAATGCTGCAGGTATTTGCCTCTGGGAAAATTTTAGCGGCCTCATTCCCTTGAGGGTGTAAGAACTCTAATTTGGGTTCAACTGGGAATCTTAGCCTCGGAATACCAGTGGATCCTGACACAAATCCAAGAATCTTCTCTAAGGTGAGGGGATATGCAGTTCCTTCTAGTAAAAATGATAAGGAAAAGAAAAGTTAATGACCATTTTTCAGATACAGAATGCCAGTGAAGTAGCTGTCACAGTGTATTGTACCTCATGTTCTTCCAAACCAATATAAGTTTCCTCATCCCAGATTAAAATAAAGTATACTTGAATGCATTAAAAAATACTTAAATACAAGCAAGTAAATTCATTTTTTTTGAGCTGAATAAGATTGTAAGTTAAAGACTATAAAATACTAATTAAAAGTATATTTCTAATTCAGTGCACTTGAAAAAGTATACTAATACTTCAATTGATTTTAGTGCATTGAAATAAAGTATCATATCACAAAAATATACATAGTACTTTTATAATTGTATTTCTTTAATTTGATTTCATTGCGTTAAAAATGAGTTCAATACATTTTTATATAGTAATCCTAAATTAAACTTTTAATAGGTATAAGTACATTTTCCCAACTGTGCCGTTTAAGTACACGTTATACAAATAAATTGTGTAGTCAGATAAAGTAAAACAAATATACAAGTGTTTTATCAGTTTATCAGTTAAAGGTGTGCTATGAATGAGTATTTAAAAGTGTATAAAAGATTTGTTTATGTGGCAACTAAATACTTTTTAATACAGGAATAATATGTTAAAAGCACCAATGAGCTATGGGATTTCAACAAACTTCTTAAATTTTGTTCCCAAAGATGAACAAAGGTCTTATGGGAGTGAACTAAGTGTTGTACTAAGTGTTGTACCTTCCACTTCTATGAGCCAGTCCCTCCAGAAACAGATTGTTTTACTCTCCACTACCCTCCTGTTGCTGCCAACTGGAGAAAGTTCTGCTTTAAACAAAGCAGATATGTCTTTGGCCAAAAGTGGCTTCTCCTCGTACATAAATACCTCTTTAAAGAGCTCAGAATGCTTTTGCATCAAAGGCAAAAGCCCAAGACACTCCAGGCCCTCTTTAAATCTATATAAACAAAACATGTGCACAATGTGAAACAAAGACAAAATATTACTGGTAATTTGTCAGGTGACATTTTCTGCACATTTTTATACTCACTGTTCTAAGGAATCTCTCAACCTGTTCTCAGTGAAAAACTTGATAGCCGATTCAGCCAAGTTGTCTCTGTCTTCTAACGTCTGAATGTGCCATAGAGACCCCAGCATACTTAATTGGTCAGACGCCTCCATTATAGCACACTGCGCATCATTTACATTCTGTGCCGATTGGATCTAAATTGACAATGAATTTAACACAAAATTAGCCTTTACAAGAAACAAAATACTTATATAAAATATATAAATATTTAATGCACACAGCTTTTTAAGGTTAAAGGGACACTAAAGTAAGTATTTTTTGACCATTAGCATTGCGTTAAAAAATAACCAAAGCGTTTTAATATTTTTCCTATTTAAAACGTGACTTTTCTGTAGTTACATTGTGTACAAAGACCAACGGAAAATTTTAATTTGTATTTTTCTAGGCAGATATGTGCAAAGATATGTATAAAGGCTAGATGTCTCACCCACGCTGCTGGCCAATTGAGTGGAACGTCTGCATTTGGTGGCCATCTTTACCACAGGCAGCTCGTTCACTCGTAGCATTGAGTTTTAATGGTGCAGGTACTTTTAATTGACCATAACTTGCTTAATTTTCTACCCATTTTCAAACGGTTTGGTTCGTTATAAACATCAAAGATGTACACATGACACTGGAAACTTAAGCCCTTTTCAAAAAGATATGCCGTAAGATACACGGGACAGGCATCCTGGAATTTTCCGGGACAGTTTGATATTTTATTCATTCACACTGACATGATTACCCGGTCCCGGAAAGACACGTGACCTGTTGAAAGTCCCGCCCTCTCTTCTACACAGCGTCTGAAGTTTGCATATTTTTTATTATTTCTCTCTCCAGAAACAACTCGCGTGCATTTTTGTTTATGATAAGACTACAAAGGAGCGCGTGAACGCACAGTTCTATTCTGGTGAATGATCTCAGCTTCAAAGTGGATATTTGACGAGCTCCCTGATTTCTGCTTTGATACAATTGTCAGACATTTCTCATCGTGATTGTTTATATGCATTTAAAACCCGCATTTTGAGGAGCTGAACGATATATCTTGTTAGGATGACGAGCGGGTATTTTCCTTTATTATAGCTCAAATGAGCACGTGACACGATATTCTTTTATGCTGCTGAATGATCTCCGTTTCAACGCAGTAAGTAACGAGCTAACTTACCTGATATCTGCTTCAGTCCAGTTTGCTGACATTTCTCGTAGTGAATGTTTTAAATCCCTAATTTTGTGTTAAATATTTTTATTAGCGATTTTAACCGCAAGTCCATTGTAATTACATTTTATGCAGAACAAAACTTACATTTAACAAATACGCATTAAAAGAAAAAATACAAAACCCATACACAGGAGACATAAAAATAACTATTAAACAGAAAATATAAATAAAATTACCCTCCCCACCTAAAAAATACAACCCCTAAGTGCTATCCAATGGTAATAATAGGTAAAGTAGGCCTGGTAAACAAATTAATCAATCACAAGATTGCAAAAAGGAAATAAAAGGGGACCAAATTTTTCCAAATATCAAAGTCTTATCCATTAGCGTATATCTAATTCTCTCCAGATGTAGTGTGCTTGACATTTCTGTCAGCCATAATTTAAGAGCTGGCACTTCCTTTTTCTTCCAGAACAAAAGAATAAGTTTTTTAGCAGTTATTATCCCATATGAAACAAACTGTTGTTGTACACGAGTAAGTCTCAGAAATTCTTCTGAAATTCCAAATATAATTAATATAGGATCAGGTTCAATAAGAGTATCCAAAGTATCTGAAAATACCTGGAAAATTTTGATCCAGAAACTTTGTAATTTTGGACACATGACATAGCTGTGAGACAGGTTAGAGCCTAAAATTTGACATTTGTCACATACTGTAGACACATCTGGGAAAATTTTATTTAATTTACACTTGGAATAATGAAGCCTGTGAAGCACTTTAAATTGAATGAGACAATGTCTTGCATTAACGGAGCATCTGTGGACCAGTTCAAGACTTTGTTCCCAAATTTCACTAGAAATTTCTACTGCAAGTTCCTCTTCCCAGGCAGATTTAATTTTCTCCATAGATGGACTTTTCACCTGTTCTAAAGCGTTGTAAAACAACGAGATGGTACTACCCCCTCGAAGACCTCTTTCCAACAATGTGTCCAAATACATAGGTGAAGTTGTGGCATAATTAGGAATGTTAGACTTCACAAAGTCTCTAATCTGAAGGTACCTAAAGAAATGATTAGAGGGGATATTGTATTTTTCACATAACTGCTGAAAGGAGGCAAATTTTCCATTCACATATAAATCCCCTATTTTCCATAACCCTAACTTTTTCCAAATCTCAAATGCATTATCCAACACCGAAGGGCAAAAAGCAGGGTTAGCTGAGATTGATAACAGAAATGACATTTGTGTAGATTTAAAATGTGTCAGTAATTGTTTCCAAATACGAATAGTATTATGAATAACAGGATTGTGATTATAAAGTGAACTAGCTATACCTTTGGGTGATAAAAGAATTGCATTAATAGAGTATGGGGCACATTCTTCCTGTTCCAGCACCAACCAACTATCCCACACCGGTGTTAAATCTATCCATGAAGTCAAGAACCTCAGATTCGCAGCCCAATAATAAAAGAGAAAATTAGGTAGCGCGAGTCCTCCCTGTATTTTAGATTTACACAGGTGTTGTTTCGAAATCCTGTGGGCTTTATAATTCCAAACAAATGGGACCAAGATAGAGTCTAACTTTTTGAAAAAGGATTTGGGCAGAAATACCGGAATGTTCTGTACCACATATAGAAATTGTGGGAGAAAAATCATCTTGATCGCATTTACCCTTCCCACCAGAGATAGAGGAAGTGTTCTCCAAAAACCAATCAAGGAATTAAATTTCGACAGCAGGGGTTGAAAATTGGCTTTAACCAGATTGGAAAACTTTTTTGTCACCTCAATTCCTAGGTATGTAAATTGTTCTGAAGCAACCTTAAAGGGCAATCCCTGAAGCCAAGAAGAGTCCTTGATAGTAACTGGCATCAACACACTCTTGTCCCAATTAATTTTATATCCTGCAAATGTGCCATAGTAATTAATCAACTTAAGGATATTTGGAATGCTACTATTGGGATCAGAAATAAATAAAATTACATCATCTGCATATAATGCCAATTTATTATCAGTGTTTTTAGTTTTATGGCCTTTAATACCTGAATGGGCTCTAATAGCCTGAGCTAGAGGCTCAATCGCTAATGCAAACAAAAGAGGTGACATCGAACAGCCCTGTCTTGTGCCTCTGTGTAATTCAAAACGAGAAGATATTGATTGATTTGTAAGAATTCTTGCACATGGATTAGAGTACAACACTCTAATCCATGAGATGAAATTATCTCCAAGATTAAATTTCTTCAGTACAGCAAATAGGTAAGGCCACTCAATTTGATCAAATGCCTTTTCTGCATCCAATGAGAGAATGGCAAAATCTTGTTTCTGGGCTTTGGACGAATACAAAATATTAAAAAGATGCCTAAGATTAGAAGAAGAGTTACGTTTTGGTATAAAGCCATTTTGATCTGGATGTACCAAGTTACTTATCACTGTATTTAGTCTGCATGCCAAAATTTTTGCCAGAATTTTTTGGTCTGTATTTAGAAGTGAAATCGGCCTATAAGAGCCAAGTTCTTCTGGGTTCCTTCCTTTTTTTGGGACTACAATAATAATTGCCTCATTTAGGGAGGAGGGCAGAGACTGATCTATAGATGCTTGTTTGTAAACCCTATATAAATAAGGTGATAGTAATTCATAGTAGGCTTTATAGAATTCGTTACAAAATCCATCCGGCCCGGCAGTTTTACATCCTTTTAGAGATTTTATATTATCTGAAATTTCTTTAATAGTAATTTCTGCACCTAACTCTTCAGCTTGTTCTTGATTTAATGCGGGTAGGTTCTGTTGGTCTAGAAACTGTACTATAACTGAAGGATCTATATTTCCTTTAGATGAATACAGTGACTCATAAAATGCTTGAAACTTACTATTTATATCCTTAGAGGACGTTAGGAATTTTCCAGTGTCTGATTTAATTTTGTATATTGTACGTTCAGCTACTGATTTACGGAGTTGTCGAGCTAAGAGTTTCTGAGGTTTATCACCAAATTCGAAGTATTTTTGCTTTACATACTGAAAGGATTTTAAAATTTTGGAAGCGAGAATTTCATTCACTTTATATTTAAGTGCACAAATTTTTTTATATTTTTCCATACATGGGTGTTTAGCATTTTCCACTTCTAATTCGCGAATTTGAACTTCTAATAGCTCTAATTCAGCCCTATTTTTCTTTCTTTGAAATGCTTGATAGGAAATAATACACCCCCTAATGTATGCTTTAAATGTGTCCCATAGTACCCCCATAGAAGTGTCAGGTTTGTCATTTAATTCAAAAAAAAAATGTATATCCTGTTTTAAGTGATTGATAAAAACTTTATTTGTAAGTAAATGAGAATTAAGTCTCCAATTTCTTTGTGGTTTCTCCATATTATCAATCTTAATAGAAAAGGTCACTGGACTGTGATCGGAGATAACTATATTATGGTATTTAGCCGAGCAGACCTGGGGCATAAGTTTACCATCCAAAATAAAATAATCTATTCGGGTATAGATGTTATGTACTTGCGAATGAAATGAGTAGTCTCTAGCTGATGGATAGAGAGTTCGCCATACATCAAACATATTAGAATTACTTATATAAGCATTCAGAAATTTTGTGGAGTTGGAGCTAACAATTTTTGTGGAGGACTTGTCCAAATATGGGTCAAGAACACAATTAAAGTCACCCCCAATTATAAGATTTGTGTCTGAGATAGATGGAATTAGATCAAAAACTTTTTTGAAGAACTCAGGATTGTCAGCATTTGGTCCATAAATATTGACTAGTGTTAATGGCACAGAGAATACTTCCCCAACAACAATTACATATCTCCCTTCTTTATCTGAAATAGTCAAATTATGTTTAAATGGAACTCCTTTACGAATAAGGATAGCTGTTCCTCTAGATTTGGCACAGAAATTGGAATGATATATTTGTCCAATCCATTTGCATCTCAGTCTAACATGTGCAGTACGTTTCAAATGGGTCTCTTGTAGAAACATAATATCTGCAGACAGTGATTTTAAATGAGATAATATTTTCCCTCTCTTAACTGGTTCATTCACACCTTTAACATTCCAAGTAGAGAAACTTAAACACGCCCCTTTTGCATTTAGATTATTTAACATACACAGTGATTATAATCTGTTCTAACCAATTACCAACACACATGTAGTGGTCACCATGGAACCATTTAGCACTGTCCCACCCTCCCAACAAAACATTAGTTAACAGAACATGTTTAGCTGTTACCAGAACAAATGTACAGCATAACTTACCACGAAGTATAAGGCACCAAAAACGTATAATAAAGAACAAAAAATAAAAGATTAAAGCCGACCTTCGCATATTACTTGCAGAGACTTCACACACAAGTCCAACATAAGTCCGCTACATAACAGAAACTTCTACAAAACAACAGATGTTAATCTTGCAGTACTTTTATATTATATTTACTTATCTGCGCCAAAATGTTCGATAGCAAATCTCCATGCTTCATTCGCGTCGGTGAAAAGCTTCTCTCCTTCGCTGTACGTCACCCGAAGTTTCGCTGGATACAGAATTCCAAACTTCACCCCGGGTTTATCCCGCAGGATCTGTCTTACTTTGGCAAAGGCAGCTCGACGTTTTACCACAGCCGACGGGTAATCTCTGAAGATCTGGATGGAGCGACCGTTAAAGGTTAGCTTTCTTTGTGATGATACTTTACGCATGATTTTTTCCATTGTGTGGCCCTGATGCACCCGTGCAATAAACTGACGCGGAGGGTCATTGTCATCAGGCCGGGAGCGTAGAGCACGATGCGCGCGATCCAGCACAGGCAGCTCATCTAATTCAAGCACCTCCATCAGCAGCTTAGCTACAAATTCTCTAGCACCTTGACCGTTTTCCAATCCTTCTCGGATCCCCGCGATTCTTATATTTTGCCTCTTAGAACGTCCTTTCAGATCGATGCATTTCTCTGTTAATTCTGACACCTGCTCGGACAAACTTTTAACATGAGCTTGTAGTTTCGTAACCGCATCTGACGAGGCCGTAGCGTTCTGTTCAAGATGTTCGAGAGTAGTGCGATGGTCATTTATGATTAACTGCATTGCATCAAATTTTGCATCAATTTTCCTCTCCAGCGTCGCCATCTCTCCTTTCAGACTCTCTTTAATATCAGTCTTAACTTTGCCCAGCTCTAATCGGAGAGATTCAATAGCAAGCAGCACCGGGTTATTGCCTTCGGTTGCGCTGGCCTCTTCCGGCGAGCCCGCTGATTCGGCCGCACTTTCTCCTCCAGCGACATCTTTCTTTCCTTGTTTCTTCGACGGCATTTAAGCAGGAGAATTGCGATTGATGTTTAGCGTTTGTAACCCTATTAACAGTTCGCAAGCACTAACTAGCTTTATGTTGTCTTGTTTTAATGAAATTTGAGTGAAAATCAGCGGAGCTACAAAACTCACGTCTTACTCCATCTTAAACCCGGAAGTCCCCCCCTTAAATCCCTAATTTTAAAGAGTTGAACCAACTTCATGTTGCCATGACACGCGCGTCCTCACTACGGCACGTGCGTCATTGTTTATGCGTCTCATTTATCATTTCCTGATAACTGCTTCAATCTAGTTTGCACCATTTCTCGTGGTGAATGTTTATATGCATGTTATCTCTCATTGTAAGGAGCTGAACCATAACTTGTGTTCTTCAACATGCCCATTACGGCATTCTTGCGGCTTTCTGTTCACACAGAGGGTTACCCGCGTATCTTACTAGGTCCTCTTTCCGGCAACGATCCCAGAAAATTAACGGAACGAGTTTTTGTTCACACATTGCTTGTCTGGCAATTTTACGGGTATTTTCTGGGACCAGAGGTCTGTGTGAATGGGGTTATTCACACACAAAAAATCATGAAACATGTTAAGGCATACAGAATTATAGCCACGTTAAAAACTTTTGTAAGAAACCAAACCGTTTGAAAATTGGTAGAAAATTTAGCAAGTTATGGTCATTTAAAAGTACCTGCACCATTAAAACTCAATGCTACGAGTGAGTGAGCTGCCTGTGGTAAGATGGCCGCCAGGTGATGACGTTATAGACTCTGCCGTAACACATCTAGCCTTTATACATATCGATGGATATAGCTAGGAACCATTCTCTCATTCTGGTATAATAATCATTTTCATCAAGTTTATGTGGCAGCACGCAAGTGGCAGCACGCTTGTTTCCTCGCTCCGAGAGATTGTTTGAACGAATGAGTGAGTTTGCGGATATTTGGCATCATTTTTACAAATTAAACTCTCCTTTTTAATTCATATTGAACCCCTGTGAATGATGATTCTGGGGTTCATTGGACTGTTTAACTGGCTGTTAAACTAATTTTGGATGCTTTCCGGCGATCAGCTAACGTTGCAGGCACGATCGGCTTAACGCAAGTGTGCAGTTAAGTCTAAACATTTCTATGAATGCCGTGGCTGTGTGCATACCGGGATTTATTTTCTACTCACTCAATCTGCGTTATGTGAACTCTTTTCTGGATTGACGCAGGGAAAAGCAACTTCGACATAAATTTCCATCTGTCTTTGTACTGCTGTGATAGCGGGTGGCGTCGCGGTGAAGAAATGGAGATCTGATTCCGGTCGTGGTGGATCCATGGACAGTATTATATTAGGATAAACATTGTTGTCGCGTTTTCTCTGCATTGTTTATCCGTGGAGGATATTTTGTTTGGTTTTGCTTCCTGCTTCACAGCACTGACGCTGTGGAGGGGGCGGGGCTGTGGTGAAATCACTCTACTCGAAAAAGAGACTTGACTTGATTTTTATTTTATTTATTTATCTATTTTTGATATTGATTAATCTCCTTAAATCAAAAATGGATTTAAAGCAGCGGATGTTTCTTGCTGTGCTGTATTTAATAGCGATGTGTGCCTCCATTGGATTCTCCCTTCGTTGCCTTCGTTGCACTCATTCTCGGATTGTTTACTCGGAGGAAGGAGTGAAACAAACCATCAGTTGGCTGCGGTCATTCAACCCCAGCCTTTGCTCTTCACCTCTGACACATTAGAAGTGCAACGTTTAAGTTGTATTATGACTCTGAAAAATTATTTGGGGTGTAATGGAGCAGCTCTTTTAAACTTGGCAGTATTTCAAAACTACCATCATTGTAAACTGCCTAAACAGAGACTTTTGCTTATTTTGTTGCTATTAACTCTTTCCCCGCCATCGACGAGATATCTCGTCATTTAAGAGAAAACGACGCCAATGACGAGATTTTCCGTCTTTCCGCAATACCGCTATTATCCACCAGTCTGATCTTCTTCTAGAGCGAAACCAAGCTTGGGCTCAAGCTAGAAAGTCAAAGCTTGAGTCTGATTGGATGAAATTTCGGCGTTTACGTAACTTATGTACTGTAAAAATTCGTAACGCCAAATCCACTTACTTCCTTTCTGAAACATCGAAAAACTTAAATAATCCTTTAAAGTTCTGGAAAACAATAAAATTAATGAAGGAATCAAAAACAGATATAGAAGTTCCATCTTATATTGTTGTTGATGACAAAAAAATTATGGACAAAAATGAAATTTTAAATAGTTTTAATAATCATTTTATTGCTGCTAGCTCTCTCTATGAAACACAACATAATCCAATTTCTAGTTCTTCCACTACATGTCCTGTTCATCAGTTACCGTTAGCTCAACCATTTCATCTTAAGGCAGTAACCGTAGCAGAAGTAAGGAAGGCCCTGAAGGATCTAGATCAAAAGAAATCATCAGGTCCAGACAAACTGGAACCATATTTTTTAAAAATAGCTGCAGACTTGATAGCAAATCCAGTTGCATATTTAATTAATCTTTCTTTAGCTACAAATCAAGGTCTAGCTATCTGGAAATCTGCCAATGTTTTCCCCCTTCATAAAGGTGGTGATCCGGGTAACATAAATAATTATAGGCCTATTTCTAAATTGTCAGTATTAGCCAAATTAATGGAATCATTTGTTAGCATGCAGTTGAAAGACTATTTAATTAATAATAATATTCTAAATGAATTTCAATCTGGTTTCAGGAAAAAACATAGTACAATAACAGCTGTCTCAAAAGTTGTTAATGACCTGGTTACGTTCTTGGACAATAAACAGTGCTGTGCAGCACTGTTAGTTGATTTGTCAAAAGCTTTTGACACAGTGGACCATAAAATACTCCTTCATAGACTCGCCTCTATTGGACTATCTGAACAAGCAGTGGGATGGTTAAACAGTTATCTATTAGGGAGAACACAATGGCCCTCATTTATCAAAAGTGCGTACACCAAATTTCCAGCGTACACCTTGCGTACACCCAAAACCACGGTGACTTTGAGATTTATCAATATGAACGTTGGCGTACGGCACGCTCAAATCCTACGCCAGCTCAGGAGGTGGTGTACGCACATTTTGAGTTAGTGCAGAAATGCGCAAACACTTCCTAACACCACAAAACGCACTGACAAACTAAAATATATGATATATTATGACCCAATGTAAAAAAAAACATAGTAATTATAAACTTCAGTGTTTATTTTTATGCAACAATGTTCAATGTTTAATTTGTGAGACTTTACCAAAGCATTTTATTTGTATGCATATGTATTCCTTCAGTTGAGAGCCTGTGCGCTTTACCTGATGTTTCAGAGCGAGCATGTGAACGGAGCTTAGTGGGAGCGGAGCGTTGAGCGGTGCGGTAATATTAAAGCGCCTTTCCGAAAATTCCGCTCCCTCAGCACCGCTCGTTGAACCCAGAACGCCCTTTGATAATTTGCTAGTTCGATAATCTGTAAAAACGTCTAGCAATAAGTTATGGAATTCAAGCCTTATACATAAATGTAAAGTAAAAATCAAAGTTAAGATTGGACAGGAAGAAAACATTGAAAGGGAGTGCGGAGAGACTGTAAAGAGTTAGCAAATATTCATCCTGGAATCTGAAGCGGCACATTGCAAGAAAGCACAAGGATGTGCTACGAAAACATGGTAATGCATCAAAAGGTAAGCTAGTTACATACTATTCGATGATAAATAAATACAGATGAGGTAAAAATGCTTGTGTTGAATGCAGCCGTAAATCCGATCATGATGACATGCGGACAAAATTATGGCCACAAATAATTTTTTATGCTACATTATGGACACTTCTTTTTCTTATTTAGTCTAAAGTATGGCCATAAATTTAGAATTTGTTCCCAATATTCAACAGTTTGTTCCTTGGAATTAATTATTATAATATTTCGTAATTACTATTACAATTATTATTACTTCAAATTAGTAAAACATGTGGATGTCGTGGAAACAAATTGTTAATTTGAATTATATCCGGAGCTCCGTATCAAACTGGATCTAAGATACAGCTAACAAACAACTGTATGTAAATACAGAACAACACACTACAAAAGTTACTACATAATTTGAAAATATTATAAAAAAAAAATAACTGAACCATTAAGCAGACATAGAATTTAGATGTAGGCAACAGTAAATAATAAGAAATAATTATTCTTCTAAATATCAATATTAATAATAAAAATAATAATAAGAATATTACAAATTGTCATCCAATTATGAATGTGTCTTTAATCCCACTCTTTAAACTCCCAAATAAAACAATTTTGTTTCTTTTCACTTCCCCGGTTTCTCTTCTTTGCCGTCTTTCGTGTGTCAATGGCGTAAAATGAGGGCGTGGGGGAGGTGGAGACTTGAATTTATATGGGCTTGTTATTCTAATGACGCTCGTTTTCAGCCGCGGCATTTATGAAGGGCAGGTATTGCGTACACCTGAATATCAACGGTACGCACAGTTTCATAAATCAGGCGGTGAGAGGAGTGTAAGCATAATCTTACGCCAACATATACGCCCGTTTCTACGCAAGAATGATAAATAAGGGCCAATGTGTGCAAGTAGACGGCCTTACATCTGCCTCTCTAAATATTTTAAAAGGGGTGCCTCAAGGCTCAATCCTTGGGCCTCTTCTTTTTATTATTTATACAAAAAATCTCTGCTATAATATAAATAACATAAACTATCATTATTATGCTGATGACACTGTTCTCTATTGTTCTGGGTCTACAGTAGTTCAAGCTATCACAAATTTACAAACTGCTTTTAACATTTTGCAACAAAATCTGGCTATTTTAAAATTGGTATTAAATGTTAAAAACACTAAAGTTATGACTTTCACTCGTGGACAATTAATTAAAAACAATGTTCCAGTCATTTATACATTTTCTGGAACAGAAATTGAAGAAGTGTCACATTACAGATACTTGGGTATAACTATTGATCAATCATTGTCTTTTACATTGCATATCCAAGATTTGGTTAAAAAACTGAGATTGAAATTAGTTTTTTTTAGAATCTTAATTCTAAAAAAAAAAACTAATTTCAATCTCAGTTTTTTAACCAAATCTTGGATTATCTTGTTTATCTTTCGATGCAAAAAAAACTTGTAAATTTGTAAACTTGTAAATGCAACATTCCTATCTGTGTCACGGCGGTGACACACAGATGACAAAGAGGACGGATCCAAATGCAGTTTAAGACTTTATTAAGGTAGGAAAAACAAAATACACAAAGACACCGGGCAACACGTCGTGACATCAAACACAATGGAACGTAACTAGAAGTGTACAGGAAGTGAATAAATGTATGACACTGACCAATAGGAACACAGCAACAAAACACACAGGAGGCAATGAATGAAACAATCAGGGTAACCATAGTGACAGGGCGGAGACTCTCAAATCACAGGGAAAACCTAATAATCACAATAACAAGAATACAGGGGAAAACGCAACTAAATAAACATATGAACTAATACAACACGGTGAACCAAAGCAATAAAGAACAAAAATACAACATGATATCAAAGGAATAACAAGACATAATCAAAACCCAGGAAAATAACTAAACTATGAAACAAAAACAGAGCATACACAAATAAGGTGAAAAAACATAAACATACAGACAAACAAACCCTGACAGTACCCCTGTCATGGTCTTGTCAGACATCTGTGCTAGATTTAGGTCTGAGTGCATCTGACAGGTGCATGACAGTATTATGTTCTGTGTGGGGGACATGTGGAGTCATATTGTGTGTGTGGCTTCCACATGTTCCCAGTGTCTTGTCGCTGTCGTGATCTTGCCAGACCTTAGTATAGGTTCAGGTCTATGTTCTGAGGGCAAGGTCATGGCAGCATTGTGGTCTGTGTGGGAACACGTGTTTTTCACATTATGTATCTGTGTCACGTGTTCCCAGTGTCTCGTCACTGTTACCCTGCTCCCTTATGTACTCGTGTCTTATGTAATTAATTATGTTCACCTGTTCCCCATTGATGTGGTGTCTTTATAATGCCCTCACATTCTCTGTGTTGTGCGCGTGCATTGTTGTGAATTCAGTGTTCATGTTCTCTGTGACCTGTTTCAGTTATTCCAGTGTTTCTGTTTGTGTTTCATCACAGTCTTTTGTTTATCTTCTGTTTTACCCCCACGTGGGTGTTTTTGTTATTATTTAATAAACTCATAGTTAGATTTTCATATATCCTCTGCGTTTGGGTTCTCCTTTTGTTTTCCATTATTTGGTGTAAACACACCGTGACAACCCCCCCCTTTACAAGGCGGATACCAGACGACCCAGGATGCTAGTATGAATCCTGGAGGGTGGTGGAGCAGAGGTGGAACGGGGGAGGGACGGAGGGCAAACAAGAGTCCAACAACAAAAGGCGGCGCCGCGGGCAAAGACGCAGTCCAAGGCGGCGCCGCGGGCAAAGACGCAGTCCAAGGCGGCGCCGCGGGCAAAGACGCAGTCCAAGGCGGCGCCGCGGGCAAAGACGCAGTCCAAGGCGGCGCCGCGGGCAAAGACGCAGTCCAAGGCGGCGCCGCGGGCAAAGACGCTGTTTGTGTATGATGAGTGAAAGTGTGTTTATGTATTTACCTGTAAATGTTTTTGTATTTTTTTGTAATCGCGTTGCTGCCACTTGCCAGGACACTCTTGTAAAAGAGATTTTTAATCTCAAGGAGTTTTTATCCTGGTTAAATAAAGGTTTGAATGAATTAAAAAAATCAAGGACTTTGCTGTTGTAACATGGCTGCAGCAGGCGTAATGATATTACGCAGTGCCCGACAATAGTCCTCTTGGTAAATTTCAATAACTGGGGACTATTTTAGGTCTTAGTACACGATGTAACCACAGTAGAGTCAAGTTTTAAATAGGAAAAATATTGAAACTCTTTGATCATTTTTGAGCGCGATGCTAATTGTCTAATCAGATTCAATGGATTATGCTAAGCTATGCTAAAAGTGGTACCACCAGACCTGGAGATCGGCTAAATGGATTTCAAAACTGTAAAACTCAAATATTTAACTCTAGGGGAGCTGGAAAATTAGCCTATTGTCTAAAAAAAGTGGAGTGTCCCTTTAAGGTTATCATTTTTAACATTCTAAGATATTACAATTATTGCCAAATTACCATTATCAACAAAGCAACAGCTGGCATTAATGAAAATGTGTCATACATAAACTAACCTTGGTTATCTTTGCTCTAAAGTCATAGTCCACAATCTCTTGAAGGTCTGGTACTGGGGGCTGAAGGTTGGACACCTGACAGAACAGTCTTTCTGAAAAAAAAAATGTGGCTCCACACCACCATGTACCAGGCACACAGCTATCATCTGTCCAACTAGTTTGTACATTCCATTGTACAGTGCTGTAACACATGGGAAAAGCATTATTATGTCTATAAACAATGCTTAGAAAATGTTTGCTGCTAATGGAGTGTAAACAGGTATTGAATTCTTGATAAATTATTCACTTTTTTCATAGGGGACTAGGTGTTAACTTTAATAATTAAAGATGCTTTGTTTAAAGACCTGATGACATTCAATGTGAAAGTGTGCAGAATTACAGAAAATTATAAATGAGGCAAACACTTTTAAAAAAATGCATAATGTTAACTAGGGCTGGGTATCGATTCAGATGTTCCAGATCGATTCAATTTCGATTCACAAGCTATCAAATTGATTCGCTTTCTATTATATTTTCGATACCAGTTCTCGGGTTGGTTTTTATATTCAATTCTAAATTCACCTCAATGAACATAGATTCACTACAAATACTATATTTATAAAAACAAACAGTGAACAAAAGTTTAAAAGTGGGTAATTAATAAAAAGAAATTAAAAGCCACAACACTATCGTCGTCTTCTTGCTAGCGAAATCTAAAATGCCTCCATACCTCTTACTTTTAATGTGAAGGTGGCATCAACGTCGATGAAGCACCCAAAACCGCCATTTTAAGAACTAAATGAAATAATGACTGGCTCACCTCTCGCTCCTTAGTAACATCGTGCAAGGCAAAAAAGAGGGTGAAATCTAGTGAAGAAGACTAGTAATTAGATTAATGTTAATCTTATGTTCAATGTTTGCAGAAAAAATATGGATAAACAAAATTGATTCTGCTCTTGAGAATCGATTTTGAATCGACCACGGTTTAAAAAAAACATTAATCGAAAAATCTATTTTTTTGCCCAGCCCTAATGTTAACACACACACACACACACACACACACACACACACACACACACACACACACACACACACACACACACACACACACACACACACACACACACACATTCTAGTTTCCATGTTTTGTGGGGACATTCCATAGACCTAATGCATTTTATACCATAAAAACTGTATATTCTATTCCCCTTACCTACCCCATTCCCTACAGGGACGGACTGGGGCTAAAAAACAGCCCTGGACTTTTTCCCAAATAGGCCCATCATCCGGCCATTCGCCCCTAGCCGTGCGCAACAGACACAAGGATGTCCTGATACTATGCCACAATACTGTCAGACTATTAGACAAGGATATTTAATATTTTGTCCATGTCATATTAAACTTTGATGTATAATAAGGCTGTGAAATAATGAAAATAGCTAGGCCTATTAATTTTGTCTGTACAGCTTTCACAAACAACCACCAAGGTCTTTGCCAATTCCACAATACTAAACACAAATATGAAAGACAAGGAAAAACTGCACTCTGATGGAAGACAGACAGAAAGTGCAAGCTAGGATTTTTTGGTTAAACTAATATTTGGTGAATTATTTAGCCCCCTTTCTTATTAGCACGTTTAGAGTGGTTGCAATGCATGCCTGATATTTACCCGTTTAATTCAATACCTTCAAGTCTTCATTGTAGCAGAAAATGTGAGCTCACTACAATAAAGTCAATGAAAGAAATGAAAACCAATGCAATACGATGAATGTCCACCCACAGACTGTTTTTAAACGGGGTTGGATAAATATTTTTTGCTTTGATGTGTGTGATTTTGGTTAGATGACAATTGGTTGTAGGTTACAGTTTGGCAAGAGTTTACAGTTTGACAAAAGCAAAATGTTTTGTTTTATTGCGACTGTATACAAATATAAGCAAACACTTTGCCGTTTGAATTATGTCCCATATGAACAAAATGACAGAGTATGTATTGTTTTTATGTTTCCACTGTTCAATCACGCCTGCGCCTCTCTCTCTCTCTCTCACACACACACACACACACGCACGCACGCACACACACACACACGCACACTCACATCACGTCTTTCTCTAACACTAGTTGCGCATTACGTTAATTTTCACGCGAGTTTTATTTATTTTTTTATCGTGTATATTATATTATAATGTCACGTGTCCTGCTACTACTGGCACTTAGCTCTTGCTGATGTGAAGTTAACTCGGTCTGTCCCTCATCATGACCAGGCTGTGGATGCTCAGGCTCGCAAACATAGACGCTTGCGAATTCCGGGAATCCGTGGACCAATCACGGCTAGTAGGCCGACTCTTCTTCCTTGTTTTTTTACACGTAGCAGCATATAAGTGATCGTATTAGTGCCTCTGCTGTTGGCTGTTCATATTGCGTTATTAGACTTTTTTTGCCATCGGCCGGGCGACGGTCCTCCGTTGAACGGCCGCTCTGGACTTTTCCAGAACGCACAGACTGCCAATCCGTTCCTGATTCCCTAACCCCAACCATCACAGAAACCTTTCTGCTACTTCACATTTTCAAGAAACATCATTTTGTTTGATTTATAAGCTTGTTTCCTCATGGGGACATCAAAATGTCCCCACAAGGTCACAAAAATACTGGTATTCCTATCTTTGTGGGGACAATTGGTCCCCACTAGGGGTGTCCTCGACTAAGGATTTACATATTCGAATCAGAATTTTCAAATCTTTCCATAGTCGACCGATAGTCGAATCATCTATGTTTGTGTGCATGGGTTGGGAGGGGGCCAGACCAGGTACAAATTGGTAACTTTTATTTTCTTTCACAAGCAGCACACATAAACAACTGTCTGATAAAGTGACCAAAACTGTCTTTCAAGTAATAAACGAAGACAAAACTGACGATGCATTTATATATTTATTTTTTAAGGTAAAATGTAAGGCAACATTTGTTTAATTATTCCTCATAACATTTTAAAGCCACGATCTACAGAACATCACACAAAAATACATTTTGATAACTAAACCTAAACAAATAACAAAGGTGATCCTGCCTTGGAAACTCCGGCTACAATTCAGTGTTTTTATTTAATTTGGAGATTAAAGCAGTCATGACCAAAAAAACCCGACAAATGAGAAATGACAAATAATTTGTGATTGTGACTGTAAATGATAAAAACTAATCTTTATCTAAAATTCATTAAACTTTAATTTATAACAAGAAAAACACTTAAATTAATGATTTTATAAACACTACGCGTTATTATTTAGCACAGAAATACCTGCTTTGACTTTGATCATCTCTGCATTCACTTTAGATACAGAAAGACCGGATGATATTATTTATTTCAGGAATCTCTTTGCTATCATTTGACAGTAAACACCGACTGACCATAATATTAAATCACAAGAAAGACATTCGTGTCAGGCAGAAATAGGTTCGGTGCAGATACTAGTTTCCGTTTCATCACCGAAATAAAAAAAAACGGCTTACCTTGTTTTGTAGTTTAACTTTAAGATAGACAATATAACCACTCTGTTTTAAATACATTTTAAAAACTTATACTCGTCGAAAAACATCCGTTTTTTAATGTTTAGTTTGATGAACTCCTAAATATGAGACGCAGAGCACCTAACCCGTTCGGCTAAATTACATGCGCAAGCATGGCCAGCACGCAATAGCGCAACATCGATACAACGAAAAGCTATCCAAAATTTACATACTTAAATTAGATCGGAATTGACGTTTATAATAAATACAATTTTTTTTATAAAATAAGGTCAGAAGTAACATAGTGCAGAACAAATATGCAAAATGGCTTAAGTGCACGGAAACAAAACACAAGCCAAATAGTTAAATCAGATAACCCAAAGTGATTTATAAATAAAATAAAATATAGAAATTATTAAAAGAACGAAAGTCATAGTTTAATTTGCCAGCTTTGTCTTTTAAATGTCGAAACAAAGAGGCAATGGTTTGTTAACATAGAGACCTCTTATGGACGCGAAGCCCGGTCACAGGGGTTGTTGGATTTATTAACGCATTTTAAAAATATTTATTGAAAGGTGCTACTTCACATATTATTTGCAGCATTATCATAATATGCAGTATATTAATATATTGTGAGAAAGCTGTTATATGTGAAACCAGATAATGTGTGCACCCATATACGGCCAAAATTGAATGATCCTCATTTCATAATACATCTGCGATGATTCGACTATGAGATTGGTAGTCGAATCAGGCTTCTCCTATTGAAAATAGAGGAGGCCAGGTTTGGAGCTGAAGAGGAGGCCAGGTTTGGAGCTGGAGAGGAGGCCAGGTTTGGAGCTGAAGAGGAGGCCAGGTTTGGAGCTGGAGAGAAGGCCAGGTTTGGAGCTGAAGAGGAGGCCAGGTTTGGAGCTGGAGAGGAGGCCAGGTTTGGAGCTGGAGAGGAGGCCAGGTTTGGAGCTGAAGAGGAGGCCAGGTTTGGAGCTGGAGAGGAGGCCAGGTTTGGAGCTGAAGAGGAGGCCAGGTTTGGAGCTGGAGAGGAGGACACGGCTGGAGCTGAAAAAGCTGAAGAGGAGGCCACAGTTAGAGCTGGAGAGGATGCAAAATCTGGCACTGAGAAGGATGCCACGGCTGGAGCTGAGAATGAGGCCACAGCTGGAGCTGAGAAGGAGGCCACGGCTGGAGCTGAAAAGGCCACGGCTGGAGCTGAGAATGAGGCCACGGCTGGAGCTGTGAAGGAGGCCACGGCTGGAGAGGAGATCACGGCTGGAGCTGAGAAGGAGGACATGGCTGGAGCTGAGAAGGAGGCCACGGCTGGAGAGGAGGTCACGGCTGGAGCTGACAAGGAGGCCACGGCTTGAGCTGAGAAGGAGGCCACGGCTGGAGAGGAGGTCACGGCTGGAGCTGAAAAAGCCACGGCTGGAGCGGAGAAGGGGGCCACGGTTGGAGCTGGAGAGGAGTTCACTTGTGCAAGTGCATAAGTACTCTGTGAAATTGAACAACCATGTTCTTTCATTTGAATATACTATTGCACTATTTGTAGCACTATTGTTTATACATAATAGAACATTAGATTACCTTCTCCTGTACATAAAGTGCCGACCTTCCTAGCTGCCCACTAGCAATTATGGCTGCTGGGGTTTTTGACTCCAGACTCAGACGTGAAACCTGCCTCTGTGCATCAACCCTGCACAGTTCAAACTCTCTCCCTTGAAGCTGTGGAAATGTGCTACTGAGAGTTTCTGCAAACTGTGTCTCACTCTGCTCTCTCTGCACAACAAGTCTCTGACTGGCAATGGTATCTATTGGGCAACAATATGCAATGCCATTAATTTAATTTGTTTACAATCAACATGACAATTTTGTGAATAGCATTACAAGTACAGGACTTACCTCTCAAAGAAGATAACCGATCTGCACCAGTCTGGAGAAGAGTAACTTTAAATGTACATGTCACATTTCTCCTCCGTGCCCTTCTGGTACGAGCAGGACCTTGCAACGACTGTTCATTACGGAACATCTCAAACCTTTCAGAGAACATTTACACACAAGTCTACAATAAAATTTAAACAAGTTTGCTATTGACTAATTAATAATCTGAGATAAAGGAAGTCTGATACTTATTAAACTCTCTAGCCATTTCATGTTTTGAGCCCAAGCCAACATAGATATACATGAAGTAATGCCTTTTGCATAGCACAAGGCTAAATTTTAAGAAGTTATATATTATTAATAAGCCCCATAAAAAAAACTATTATAAAAATTATAAATAAATAATTTTACAGCTTTAAATGTATGTGACTGTAAATCTATTAAACTACAAAGCAGCTGACCAAAAGGTTTCAAACCAAGTGCAAATTACAGAATATTATTGTTTTTAACGCATATTGGTTTTATTTATTTAGGGCAAATAATGCTGTAGTTCAATGGATTTAAACAGGTTAAATATTCGTAAAACGAAAAATATAGAAATCAAAGCCATGTGCAATATAAGTAATGAAATATTCTGAGTAATCTACTGGTGGCTACCTTTAAGTCAACAGTGTTATAACTTAGTTTTATGGATGTACATTGCATGCATTTTCAATGTTTCTGAACAGTTTACTATTAGTGTTTGTTATTTTAAATGTCATGGTTTAAGTTGCCCAATTAAATCATTCAATTAATTTATAGGACTAATTCATATATTTTCTAAAGTTTTTACAGATAGACAGACATACATATGAGGACCTAATTTAAAAAACAGCTGTGTGTTATAACAGATATTTTCAGATTTTTTTCACTATTTAGTTTATTAGTTTAAAAGACATATGTGGGCGGTTTCACGGACAGGGATTAGACTAGCTTTAACAACTTGCACTGACATATCTTAATACATCAGTGCCCTTTGTTTTGCCTCAAAATGCACACAAGTAATGTTTTTAGTAAGGCATGTTTGTTAAAACTCGTTATATTTCCTAATTAAACTAAGGCCTAGTCCTGTTTTAAGATAATCCATGTCTGGGAAACCACCCTATAAAGTGCTCATTTCAAAAGAGTTCTTTACCTACCTATCTACAAGACTTTGTTCTCCAAGCTCTGGTGGTGATCCTTTAATTAAACTGTCAAGTTCGGCATTTATGCGATCCCTAATCCCACTCAGACATCTTCTAAAAATATTATGTATATCAGACATCTTTGTTGCTCTCTGATAAAGACTTAGGAGATTGATCGTGACGTAAAAACCGCGCCAGACACTACATCCGGTGCTGTCTTAAAATCTTAAATGAATCAGCCGTTTGAACGAATCAATTAAAAACATGATTCAGTGACATGCTGCCACCTACTGGCGGTTTCCGTTTCATTAAATTAAATTGTTTAATATATTTCTATATTCAAAAATCCTTTTTTTTAAACATTAATCTCACAACATCGTTATTATGCATTAATGCAATCCCTAAGTCTCTTCAAAAATCTGTAAATTTTCCTTAATGAAAGGAGTTCGGTGCCTTGCAAAGATTAAATGTTAATCCTGATTTCATTTGACTGGTAACTTACTTGATTGTATTTTTTTATTTTAATATAATTTATTGTTTTTTATAAAAGTTTATAAATCTAAATGTTTTGGCTTTAAAATATGAGATACATTTAATACAGTTTGAAAAAGGGGATTACAACGCTTAAAATTAAAGTCTTTAGTCAAATATTGCCCTATAATGCAATGATTCATTTCTGTAATTTCTGTTCCTCAAAAGCAATAAAGACGTAAGGTTTGAAACAACATCAGGGTGAGTACATGTAAACAAACCGAATTTCAGTTTTTGTGAAACTACCCCCAACTGTTTTTTAAACTGAAATGATATACTCAACATATACAATAATAATAAAATAATATAAATTTCTTATTAATTTAACTGTTGTATAAAATCATTACCAAATTTATTTGCACTCATTCGTGACTGGTGTTATAACTTTATGAGACAAAAGCTCATTCAGGGGCATTTTTTCCTATATCTAGAATTGCAAGGGCGCTGTCCTTGCATCTTCGTGCTCTTGCAAACTGGATCCTCCGGTTTGCCCTAGAGTCCTGTTAGCCATGAGAGGCGTGTCCATGTAAATGAGCAAATAAATCTGCATCTTAAGTGGCGTGTGCCGTTAACTTAACATTGGTCGGCGTGTGGCGTTATTTCAACGCGTGGCGGCGTCTGGTGTTAACTTGCGGCGTTATGTAAACAGCGTTTTAATATAGATACGGCGGTAAAAAGTATGCGAATTCTGATTCATTTGGCCTTCGATACTTACAGTACAGTAGACAGCGAATCAGACGTCAATTATAGATGGACTTACTTTCTTCATTCAGTCATGTGTTCACAGTGCTTCTGGAGGTTGCGCGCGTTTAAATGTTTCTGACGACGAACAGGTCGCGCGTAAATAATGGCGGGTACACGTATGAAGTTTAGCTTTTAGTTAAAAGATTAGTTAATTCATATTCACATAATACAACACTCTTTATGTACTGCGTGTTTCTAGACACAAGCAAAACCGCATCAGACGATGCAGTTGTTGCAGCGATCTAAACAATTCATTTAAACTGATTCGCGAACCAATTCAAAACGTTTGGCCCGTTTGCTTTGTAAAGAATCAACTCAAAAGACTCATTTATTTGCAACACCGTGTAAGGAATCAACCTAAACGAGTCATTAATTTGCGAATGTGTGTGTGTGACACCGCGTGAGTGAGAGACGCATGGAAAGGAATTTGAAGCTGAACGTTATTTGCTATATAAAAGACAGAGACTAAGGACATTTAATCCATATTTGTATTTTATTTTAGTTAGTTTTACCAGACACACATTACAGTTTTAGTTAGTTATCGTTTTTTTGTAATACCTTGTTTTTATTTTTATTTAATGTTTTTTCTCACCTAGTTTTCGTTTTTTCGTTCGTTTTCATTAAGGATTATAACCTTGATCCACACCAACTGCTACGTTCACAATACAACCTCCAGAGCCATTCGATTTTATGAAGCCTCAAGAATGGGAGCGTTAGATTAGGAGATTTGACCGCTTTCAGCTTGCAAGCAATTTAAATGCAACCTCGGAAGAAAACCAGGTAAACACGTTAGTGTATTGTATGGGCGATGAAGCCAAAGATGTGCTTAAAGGGCTTACGCTAACTGAAGATCAGAGAAAGAAGTATACAGATGTTAAGGCGGGCTTTGATGTATTTTTTGTGCCAAAAAAGAATGTGATATATGAAAGAGACAAGTTCAATCAGTGTGTGCAACTGCCAGGAGAAACGGTGGATTCCTTTATCACTGCTCTTTACGGATTAGATGAACATTGCAATTATGGGGAGTTACAAAAGGAGCCGATACGCGACAGGTCAGTGGTCGGGCTGAGAAACGTCTCATTGTCAGAAAAGCTACAGCTAGACAGAGACTTATCACTTGAAACTGCTATAACAAAGACAAGGCAGTTTGAAGAAGTTAGAAGACAGCAGTGTGACTTAAGAGGAGAAAATGGCGGTGCTAGCAAATCCAAATCCACTTTATTTCTATAGCACATTTTACAAACACAAAGTTTCCAAAGTGCTGCACAAAAGACTACCCAGGTGAAAAAAAAGTAGTATTTAATGTATTAAAAATATACTCAAAATTTAAGTAATATGTTTTTAATACATTTGTATTCCCAACGTGCTTATTTAAAGTGTATTAAAAATATGTTAAATAGCTTTTAAATGTATTACAAAAAAGTGTACTAGAAGTAAGTTGGTAATAAATGTATGCTTAATTACACTTTTTAAAAGTATGCTAAACTCAAGCATACTTTTAATGTATTTCTAAAAGTGCACTAGAGTTACGCTGGTAAAAAATATATCTTTAATTACACTTTTTTAAAGTATGCTAAACTCAAGCATACTTTTAATGTATTTCTAAAAAGTGCACTAGAGGTACGCGGGTAATAAATATATCTTTATTACACATTAAAAAAGTATGCTAAACTCAAGCATATTTTAACGTATTTCTAAAAAGAGCACTAGAGGTACGCTGGGAAAAAATATGTTTAATTACACATTTTTAAAAAAAGTATGTTAAACACAAGCATACTTTTACTGAAGTTTTAGTGTATTTAGAAAAAATATATATTTTTAAAACATGTACATTAATTTTAATAGGCTAACATTGCAATTTCACATCATATCATTGTAGTGCATTATATATTAATTAAGTTAATCCACATACATTGGTTAGTGTTTATATTCAAACAACACACGTGATGGACGTGACTAAACCTCATTGGTTCTTGGGATTCAGTACTTCACATTGGCTTCCTGATTCTGTTGTTCAATAACGTTACACAACGTGCATGATCGTTGGTAAATGTGAATTAAAAGTTGAAACTAAAACTGTCAAATTATATAGTGATCATCAGAGGACTTGGCTGAAACAACGCGATTCACATGAATTACTTCGGCGATTATTTTTTTGTTGTTGCGATTAACTTTTTGAAATGTGAGCAGTTTTTAAGTATCAAGTGGATCTGACATCGAGGGGAAATATACGTTTGTTGGATTTTATTAAAGAACCTCGGTTTTTGTTTGAAGATGAATGAGAGAACATGAGGGTAAGTTAAGTGATGACAGATTTTTGCTTTTTTATTTTTAGTGAACTATTAAATAAGTAGAACATTTAGTATTACAGTATGTCTTAATTTTAACCCAGCTTCTTCAAGCGTGTATGTTGTGTGGCTTTTGGAACATACACTTTTTGTGAGTAAAGTTAGGCATTTCATTTCTCTTGTTGTATTTCAGAAATCATAACAGCCTGTCTTTTTTTAGCACAGCGGCATTCAAATTGACCAATCAGAGCAGAGAATTTCTAATAAGTCAAAGTAGAAATTAACAGATGAAGATACAGCCCATAAAAATACTTATTATTGGTGGTAAGTTCTACAGTATTCGTATAACATTAAGATCAATTTTAAGTTTTTCTAATGCTAATGTTTAAAGAGTAACTAAACCCTAAACCAACTTTTTTTAGTTAATGATCAGTAAGAATGATGCTTTATTAGTGTAACTTTTTTGACATTTGTATATGAAGTGTTTAAATCCTCTTCAGGTTGAACGGTGGCTACTGCAGTTGAATTTTCCTATTGGATGTTCTCCAAAAACTCGTCAACTCGTGACATAAGCAGGTTCAAGCTCACCACGCCCTTGTTACGATCTCACCAAACACATGGTACAAGCTTAGTTCGTATATGAGTCCCTAAAACACTTCCCAACATATGTAAATAGATGAACAATGACTGAATTATCCCCTTATCTTTTTTCTTCTTTTCTTTTTATTTGTTTTATTTTTATTATAATTATTTGTTTTGTATTCATATACATAGGTAATTCCTGTTTATATTAAGAGCTGCTCCCTCAGCATGCAGCCATGTTTGTTTGTAAATCTTGATATTTAAAAAAAAAAACAAGCTTAGATAGTCCCGTCCCCTCTATCTCCATTGGGACCTGCCCACTTTTCTTGCATTTTTCAAATATTGCCAGTGGGTGGAGTCAGGCTCTGACCAGGGGTTTAGTTACACTTTAATGCAATGCTAGGACTAGACTAAAAGGTATGTTTGAGCTGTCTTCTCTGAAAATAACATCTGTGGTTATGGATTTTACCAAGTCCTTTTTGCTTTGTTTTTTACATCCTCTACTGTCTCAAGATACTAACTCAAAAATAACCAAGTTAAAATGTTTTGACAATCGGCGTGAATACACCACAATAAAACAGTAAAAACTCAGAACAGAACTCTGAGGCTATGTCCACACGAAGCCGGTGCATTCCCTATCCGATCATTTTTTTTCCTTGCTCTAAAAAAATAATCCGTAAACACGAAACCACTGAAACCGACTGAAAGCGGTGTAGTATATATGCCGGACCAGTATGGGGCGCTGTAATTCTGCCACAGATATACACTATACACGGAGAAGAAGACTTTGAGCATGCGCATAGCCAGTGTTCGAATTGAAGGGGTCTGGGGGGGTCCCGGACCTCCTATAAGCCTTAAGGGACCCCCCATAAAGCACAAAAATATAAATTAGGGGGGTCCCCTGGTTTTTATTAAAATAAAAATACTACATAAATTTAAAATCCTCATTTTGCGTGTCACAAAGCGATACTGTCCATTATTTGTCCCAATTTCGCAATAAAATAATTCAAATGACTTCTGTCCGAAATAAAGAAACTTGCAAGTGCGCCTCATGCTGTTTTCTGGGGGAATTGACAGACGAGTTAATGTCTCTATCTGGGTGTGAAGTATTTTTTACCTCAGTTGCGGTAAGAATCTTTAGTAATCTTTAGGTTTAAGGTTTTTTTTAAAAATCTTCTCAAACAATTATTTCATAACATTGGCAAAGCTATCCACTCAGACTGACGCCCAGTCACACAAAATATTTTATTAGGAAAGCAGAAGAAATCACGCTTAAGTGATAATAAATGATAGTCTCTTTAATACTTAGCCTATCGCTCAACTACGCATCTTTCAGAAATAAATAATTATTTGTAGAAAGTATCTTTTGCATGTGTTTTTTTAAACCTTGGAAAAATGCAACATGCAGGGCCGAAGTGGGACTCATTTTCAGCCCTGGAGTTTCATGTCTTTGAAAGGGCCCACTTTAGTTCACCACTGACTTTATTAAAATAATATAAATAAATCCTCAGTGCACTATTCTTTGCAGCCTTGCAATTAATATATTTTCCAAAAATATCGTTTCCAATTCAATGCAAATAGTCTAAAAACAGTTATGTTTTTGCCATAATCATGCAGCCCTACCACAAGGTATTTTAATATTATTCAATTAAACTTATTCAAAAACTGCTGAAAAGGATCAAATGTTTTCCCCTATATTTTTCCCCCTAGCGTTTTGCATGAAATAGATGAAGAATAACTATTAATAGATTAATCATTGTTACATATATAACTTACCGGTAGACAAGGAGTCCATGCGTTTTAAATGAATATGGACCCTAATTATGATTATGAACGCAAGAATTACTTCGTGGTCGGAAGTTGGGGCACAATCAACTTGGTCATAAAGCGGTGGGGACGTATACCACCCGCAAATTACGCGAATGGGGCTGCTGTGAGTGCTGGGGACAGCAACATTGAACCTGGTGGCATGACAACTATCTTTAAAATTATGTATCTTTACAAAGATTAATTATATGTAATTTATACAGTGAAGAAGACAGTGTTATTATTCATTTGATTCTATTTATGTACCTAAATACTACTGTTAGATCTTGCTTTATTTGTAACTTTGTTCTTTTCTATTTTTATATGCTCATAATTTCCAGTTTTGCTGATCCGAAAATTATTCAATCTATGACTCAAAAAACGCAATGTTATCATCCATTTAACCACTACTATATAGTAAAATTATGTAATTTAAGAATGAGTCCACCCTATTTCACCCCTATTCTGTTTAAAAGTTCTGCCCTTGCCAGTGTTTCACACTAATTTGAGGGGTAAACTTTTTTTAGAGTTTGAGTTAAGGGTAATTTGGGGTTTCTTTGATTAAAACCAGGATCAGATGATTGTTGATCAAGGACAATCACATCTTACGTTGTGAAATCAAAGCGACCCTATAATGAGGGGGGTGGAGCTTGGCCGGGGGGTGGGGCTTAGCTAGGGGACCCCCATAAGCTTTGATATAATTCGAACACTGCGCATAGCCAACATATGGTGTTGTCCATTATCGCTTGTTGGTCACCACAATTGCATAGAAGCAATAGATTTTGCTGTAATAAAGCTAGTAGGCTTTAGTAGCTTCTGTAGCATGAACACAATCACGTAGTCCGCTGTAATTGTTGTTGCTGTTACGTGTGACACTTCTGACACGTGATGTGATGACGTTTTCGCTTCACAAAATATACGGATTGGCTGTACAGATGAAACTGCAAGGGTGTCGGTTTCAGATTTATCCACTTTAGGACCCGGTTTCAAAAAATAGCGGATTCAGTCTCCCAAAACGCCGGATCCATGTGGATGAAACGCCAATACGATAACAAATTTATACGTATACAGTGATACGCGTCTCTGTGTGGACAGCCCCTGAATGTCACATTTTACACTATCAGCATCATATCATATGTAATTCTGTTCGTTTTGCTTTTTCCTCATATAGCAGTAACAGTGAGATCTGACTTGTGTCTCTGGACGAACTGTAAAAAACAGCACAATGTAAGCACTGCTAGTACAGGCTAGCTGAATATATCTTAATGATTACAGAGATAAGACAACACATACAACTTGCAACCTTTCTCAGTTTGCACATCTAGACAATTCTTCACACATCATAGGTTGTAAATTTGGGTAAATCCAGCAAACGATTAAATTTTAGCGATTCTGCTGTCACTCTGCTTTAAATCTCCCGCATCGGAAACTTAAGAGCAGCCTTGAGTCAAACGTGAAAGTTAAGCGTGCATAGAGTCCATTGGCATGACTTCTGATTTCCTTAAATCTCCTTAAACAGAGGTGAACTTTTCTGGTAAGCAGGACCACAATAGACATGTCAATGGAAAATGCCCTTGGTTAAAATAAAACACAATTATCAAAGTAAAGAATATCCTGTAATACACACAGGTTGCATTATATCAGTGTCAGTGAGTTAAACCTCCTATAACCCTTTGTTCAATGTAACTTGTAGAGTGCCATGTAGCGACGGATCAAACGGACACTCATGTCAAGCTTGATGAGGACACAGTCAAAGCTTTCAAAGGTAAACTGAGAAGTTAACAAAATTCTAATGCATATGTTCATTAATTATTGGTTAATTTTTTTATATATTCTGTTTCCTTTTCACAGACCTTGTGATTAAGTCTTCAGTGTCTGAATGGCAAGAAGAAGTGACCCTCCACTTAAACGTGACATTTAAACTGCTCTGTGTTTTGGTTCAGCCATTTTCAGGTTTATCTCAAGTTAGTTCAAATGCACTTCTGCATTTTCCAGTAACTTTTTGTTTAGAGAATTACATCATTATGATTATATAATTATTCAATGGTTGCATATTCATAGTGTACTTTTCATATTGATGTATTAATGTTCCACAATTTGATAGAAGTAGCTCATTGCATTTCACTGATCTTTGTTTTATATTGTAAAATCATTTCAATAGCAGTAAATACATACTTAGTTGTCCCTTTAACATTTAATTAGTTGTTAATGATAAAACCGGTTCGTATGTATGAATACAGAATAGGTATCATTTTAGAATGAGTTAAAACGTGTTTTGGTGGTAGTACATATATAACATTCTAATAGTATACTGTACTGTAATTCAAATGTCACATAATATGGTTACAGTACATTAGAAATGGATTTATTATTTATTATATTAGAGATTTATTTTATGTATACAAATGTGTGGGCAATATATTACCATTTCATTTTGTATGTTATATTATTTATGTACTATTATTATATCTGAAATTATTAAATTATATTTATAAATGTTTAAAAGGTGGGTTCAAATGTGCTTCAAGTTGTAAATGAATACGATTTTAGAAAATAGCACAGTTGAGTACACTTAGATTGTCTTAAGTTTGTCTTAACAAGTACTAAATACTACTTTTTAGTATATTAAGCACAATTTACTGCACGAAAATAAAGAGCTTTTGGTACCTTAAGGTTGTGAACTTAAAGTGTATTTTAGTGAACTTTTTCACCTGGGAATACATTTGGTATATTATTTTAACATACTACTAGTATATTTTAAAGTAGATTTGTAAATGTTTAAAGGTGGGTACAAGTTGTAATTAAAGATATATATTTTTTTAAATACAGACATAGTATGTTAAAATTACATTTTAGTTCAACTTCATGATGTCTCAAAATAGCACAGTTGAGTACACTAAGATGGTATTAAGTTCATCTTAAGAAGTACTAAATACTGCTTTTTAGTATGCTAAGTTCAAAATTAGTGTGCGAAAATAGAGCACTTTTAGTATATTGTGGAAAAGTGTACTAAGTGTACTTAAATAAAGTGTATTTTAGTGCACTTTTTTTCACCTGGGTAAGAACATACGAAACAATTAATAAATATAAAATACAGAAGATAAAAATAATAAATATCACAAAATGTTCCAATGTTGATGCTGTGCATGTTGAAAATTACAGAAAACCCAAATTTCCCTCAAATCCTTGGCCACAAGCACAAACACCAGGCAAATATAAACCTTATACCTGGTCGCAGCAAAGTTCAAAGGCCTGTTATAGATGTGGGAAAATGCCGCCACATGGAAAATCAGAATTCCCTACTGCAGATGCTGTGTGTCACAACTGTGGCAAAATGGGACATTTTAGCAAAGTGTGCAGAAACGCTGCAAAATCTCTGAATGCTGTCACTACACAATAGGGATGTGCCAGAAGCGGAATATGTTATTCGGAAGGGCACGGATAATGGCTTCAAATATCGAATAACGAATTCATCCGAATAACAGAAAAAATATTCGGCCAAACATAATCACGTGTTTACTGGAACAGCGCTTAATTATAAACCCCTTAAAGGAGCATTTCACCCGTAGAAACATTAATCTTCATTGAAAGTGTGTTATATTTGTAGGTGAAATGTAACATACATTTAGAATTTGGTGCCTATTTGACCGAGAAAAGGGGTGTTTGTAGTCTCAATCCCTCAACAAAGATATTAGACTTCCTTCTTTCAATGATGCAAAATGATGATTTTTACATCATTGAAAGAAGGAAGTGCAACACTGAAATCTGTATTTCTCCTGTCTCAGCGACAACTGAGGAAATGATGCATGACCATTCAAAAACATGACTGGGGTTCTAACTATACAAAACTTTATGCAAATGGGTGAAGTGTCCCTTTAAAGTACGAATAATAGGCCTATATATGTGTGAACTGAATGAGTGCAATCTATAAAATGACATTTTCTGCGCGTCCCTTATTTAGAAACGCCAGCTGTTTTGGAATTAGTTTAAAATCTTAAAATAGCTGCTAATATCAAACTTCTTTTAACTCAACTGTAAAAAATGACCCTTTTAGTTTTTTAAGTTTTATTTAATTACACAAGACCAGAAAACCTTGATAAAATGCTGCACTCTGATAATAAAATATTCGTTAATAACTCTGTGTCTCCGTGTGACTTCGGTCACAGATGATCTTTTAATTACTTCAAGTTCAAGCAAGCTAGGTGAATATAAAATAAATAAGTAAATAGATAAAAATCTGAAAATGTAACATTTTGAAATCAAAATTTAAACTGAAGATTTCTATGACATGAATTGCAATTAACATAAAAATAAAGTATGTAAATAACAACTGAAACATTTGAATTAAAATCTTCCTAATTACCTTATTGTTTAAAATCATTTTGCTTGTTTTGAACTAAGTCAAAACTGATTTTTAAATAATAGAGCATACTGATATTAAAAAATTTAAATGAATATCAGATTTTTTATTAATTTAGATGAAGATTAAAGAGGAAGTTTATTTTTAAACAATTTGTTCTGTTCGAGCAAACGCTGTATGGACAATGATAATAATGAGCTCAGCAAGTTTGTTGTAATTCCTTTTTATGCTTTCGTAAATTCTTGTCAAAACAGATGTTTTTGAACTATTCTGTCAGTGCACAATTTGCGTGTCCGTGCGTTGCGTTTCGGATTTGTCAGTCAGCGCGAGTCTTGTCGATCTTAATAACTTTTAAACATAAATCAGTCCCGAACTTTATCTCTCTTAATAACTCTTTAAACCTCAAGCATGTCCTGCATTTTATTTTCAAATTCCTGCATGTTTTTAAACCGAAACCAAGATGTCAGACATGACACGCGTCTTAGTATATTAGGTTAATCATTACAGAAAACGTACAAATAACGATCATTTTAGATGTTTAATTACTAGAGTATTTGAATCGCTAGACAAGGTGTTAATGTAGGCTACTTATTTTTTTCTGAAAACCTTCCACTCATTTAGACAGAATGGGTCACATATGTAACTGTGCAGAAAGACACAATAAATGCTTTATTTATTTATAATAAAAGTAAAAATTCATTTAAAATGCCACTTTCATGTAATATGACAAACTTCCGGTTTAAGACCCGCCCACTTCCGGTTCCATCTGAATACAAATACAGATATAAATAATTTTGAGATTGTTACAGATACAAATACAGATAAAAATAATGACTCCGCTGCACACCCCTACTACAGAAGGTGAAGGTGTAGCTAGAGAAATGCTGCGCAGAGGCGAAAAGACAGTCAAAGAGAACATTTATGTTGTGAAAAAACCTACACACTGCACTGCGTGGAAGGCCGGCTATAGAACAGCTCCAGCTTGTGGGTAGGGTTGACAGCATCACTATGGAATCAGTGAAAAGAATGGGCGTAATCACAAAGATTAAGGAGCCGACAGATTGGTGCGCCGGGATGGTGGTGGTGCCGAAAAAGGAGGTACTGTTCGTATTTGTGTGGATTTCACAAGGATGAATAAATCAGTTTGCAGAGAAAAGTTTCTCCGGCCTTCTGTTGAGCACACTCTGGGAATGCTAGCTGGCGCAACAGTATTCAGCAAATTAGATGCCAATATGGGATTTTGGCAAGTACCACTGACAAAAGAGTCTGCCAAATACACCACCTTCATCACGCCTTTTGGGCGCTATTATTTCAACCGGCTACCCTTTGGCATAGCTTCAGCCCCCGAGCACTTTCAAAGGATGATGATGACAGAAGTGACAGGTGGACTGGAGGGAGCACTGTGTCACATTGATGACATCTTGGTCTGGGGAGAGACGCAGGACGAGCATGATAGGCGGCTACATAAGGTGTTAGAGAAGGCACAAAAGGCAGGCATTACGCTCAACATAGACAAATGTGAGCTCACACGCCATACAGTCAAATTCCTGGGTCATGTGATTTCAGCAGATGTAGTGAAGCCAGATCTGGAAAAGACAAGAGCAGTGCAAGAGATGGACGCACCCAAAAATGTCAGCGAACTCAGAAGTTTTCTGGGCATGGTCAATCAGCTGGGCCGCTTCTTGCCTAACTTGGCAAAAAGACAAGGTGCTAAGAGACCTGCTGTCCAAAAAGAACCACTGGTACTTCGGGACAGAACAGCAGGCCGCCTTTGACCAGTTAAAAACAGAGCTGTCATCCACACCAGTGCTTGCACTATACAACCCAAACAGTGCACTAAACATTTCGGCTTATGCTTCTTCCTTTGGCCTGGGTGCAGTCTTGTTGTAGAAGAGCGAAGCCAGGTGGTCACCAGTGACATATACGTCCAGGTCAATGACACCAACAGAGCAGCGCTATGCTCAAGTAGAGAAGGAGGCATTAGCTGCAACGTGGGCTTGTGAAAGGTTTGGCTGTTTCATCCTAGGAAGACCATTTGAGTTGGAAACTGACCATAAGCCGTTGGTGAGTCTGCTGGGCGGAAAGGCTTTGGATGACCTCCCACCAAGAATCCAAAGATTTAAAATGCGACTCATGAGGTACAATTATACAGTCAATCATGTCCCTGGCAAGAACCTGTGGACAGCCGACACCTTGTTGCGTGCTCCCCTAAGAACCGCAAGAGCACACACAGATACAAGCCTACTAGAGGACACCAACATCTATGTTGACTCTGTCATCAACAACATTCCTGTCAGTGGAGATTATCTGAGCAGCTTACGTGAGCACCTAAAGGCAGACAATTGGCCTGACAAAAGCCAATTACAGGGAGCGCTGAGACATTACTGGCCTGACAGAGTAGTGCTCACGGTGCATGATGGACTGCTGCTGCGGGGCACAAGCCTTGTCATCCCATTCGCCTTACAAGGGGATGTGCTGCAGAGACTGCATAAGGGACACCTGGGGGTGACAAAATGCAGATGCCGGGCCAAACAGACCAGGGCTCAGCAGCCAGCTGAATGACATGGTACTGAAATGAAGAACCTGCAGTCAGGAGAGAAAGAACGTCAAAGAGCCGCTGATGTGCATCTGTGCCATGAGACTTGCATGTGTGTACAATTTTTTTTCAAAAATATTTTTTAATTTTTTAAATATTTTCTAGCCCAAACACAAGTACATAAATACAACTGCTTGAATCTGCTGATACGAGTTTCAAACACTCTTTTTCGTGTGCTCTCTCTTTTGCACCAAATATCTCTGAGATAAATAGTGCGAAAGTGATTTGTATACCTGTAGGCTATGGTGAGCACTGTTCAGCACTGCCCACCAGGTGGCGCCCCCGACACTGACTGAAGCAGAGTTTATTCATTACCACCAATGTTTCAGCAAAGTAAATCGCCTTTATCAAGGTATTATTTTCACCAAGTGGAGAAAAATATAAATGGGAGTGCTAATTATACACACATGAAGGTAATTACATACAATACTCCAATAATTCATTAGTAAACAAAATATAAGTTCCATAAATCTCAAACCATCAATATAAGTAGATTAAAAAATACAAGCAGCAAATACACACATACACACTAAAAACTCCTGGGTCAAAAACAACCCATAATGGGTTATTTTTGACCCAACTCCTGGGTTAAAAAGGACCAACTAATTTCTGGGTTATTTCAACCCAGAAAAATGGGTAATTCTTTTTGACCCAACTTCTGGGTGAAATACCTGACCCAACTTCTGGGTTAAAATAACCCAACATTGTAGTTAATATAACCCAACTTCTGGGTCAAAAGAACAACCCCAATATCTGGGTGGAAAAGCCCAGAAATTAGTAGATTTTTTAACCAAAGGTCAAAGATAACCTAAATTGTGTAACTATGCCACTATGCCTTATTTCAGAAAAGAAAAAATTCAGACACTTACACACTTCAAGCAGTTTAAAATTTTTATTGCATTAAATTAAATTCTATATAAAACACACACTTGGACCTATTTATTTTAGGTCACACTGTAATAACATTAGAAAGGAAAAATAGAAAAATAAACAACTCTCAAACATTCTCTCTCAAACATTTAACAACATTCAATAATTGGATTGAACTTGAGGCTTTAAGTCTTCAAACATTGGTTGTGTGCAGCGTAAGATCTCCCAGAGGGGAACGGCTGCGATTGCTGAAGGTATTCCACCAGTGACAGCCGGTGACTTCTTTATTCGAGGATGCTCGATGCAAAGTTCGTCACAACATGTATGTAGCTTGTCATGTGTGTGGTTTGTAATTTCAAAATATGTGTTCTGCGCTTTGAGAGATCCTGTGTGCATCACGTGTCATGTCAAAATAAGTGCCTGCTGCAGACGCGTCTAAAGGGTTTATGATAAAAGAGATGCTCGCACAATCTCATGCGTAATAAGAGTTTACTGTTAAGGAAGTGTCTGCCGTGTATTTTAGGAACATGAGCGTCTATTGTATCATAAACGGTTTTGACGCATGTGCAGCAGGCACTTATTTTGACAAAACACGTGATGCACACAGGATCTCTCGACACGCAGGACACATTTTTTGGAAAAGGGAACCACACACATGACAATCTGAACACTTATTTTGAATTAGCGCATCTTCGGATGAGCAGTTACGAGCCGCCACTGTATTCCAGCATATTTGTTCCAACCTAAAACAGACAGAGACAGAAAGATATAAAGTGAATATTGTGTAGAAAGTAAATTGTAAGCAAGATAATAGACTAACAGTTTGTGTTATAATGCTGATACTAACTGTACAAGGAAGCCAAATGAGCTGAGGTTCTTAATTGGTGTCTTCATTTTGAGTGGGTCATGAATGTGTACAAGAAAATGTGGGTTAAGAACCACTGAGTAATAAAACTTAACATCTTTAACTTCACTTTCTAGTCAGATTGCTACCTTAGATGGCATCACCCAAAACTGAAATACAACTGCGAGGAACCTTGAAGTTGTTGTTTTTTAAACCAGGATTCACCCTTTAGCTTTCACATGAAACATGTCCCTTGTATAGCCTTCTTTCACATGAACAGTATAGTTATAGAATTAAGAATATTCTCTCTCAGAGTGGTGCTGAGAAACTGGTCCATTGTACTTACAGACATTTGGTGTATGAACGCTGTCAGGGACTCTTCAGTGGAATGACGGATAGTCTTCTTCTCAACCCTGTAGATGGCCTGTAAATAATGACAGAATTTTCATTTTTGGGTGAACTATCCCTATTAAAGAAAAAGTTTTTCAATATTTTACTATGTTCTTACCTTAACTTAGATGAAATAATGCATCCCTGTCTTTTTTCTATGCATGCAGTTCATCTTTGTACAGCGCGTTATTAATGCATTTAGCCTAGCCCATTCATTCCTTAAGATCCAAACAGGGGTGAATTTAGAAGCCACCAAGCACTTCCATGTTTTCCCTATTTAAAGACTGTTACATGAGTAGTTACACCAGTAAATATGGTGGCACTACATAATTTTTTAAGCGGATAAAAATGAGAACTATATTGAATGGTGGTAACATCATCAATCATCACACTGATTTTGAAAAAGATGAGAGAGTTCACAGGAGAGATGTTACTGCACCAGAGGTCAAAGTGCTGCAAACTAAGTGCTCTTCCGCCATACAACATAGTTCTCATTTTTTTAATCCGCTTAAAATATTGTCACCTCTTATTTTGTGCCACCATACTTACTCGTGTAACTACTTATGTAATAGTCTTTAAATAGGGAAAACATGGAAGTGTTTTGTTGCTTCTAAATTCATCCCTGTTTGGATCCTAAGGAATGAATGGGGCTAGACTAAATGCTAACACATTCACGACATGCTGTACACGATGGACTGCACGCATTGAAAAAAACAGGGATGTATTATTTCGTCAAAGCTGACGTAAAAACATAGTAAAATATTGAAAACGGTGTAGTTTTCCTTTAAAGAAAAATGTTTAGGTATAGATAGATAATATGAGGGCAATACGAGTAAAAAGCTCACCTCAAAAATGTCTCTGTCAGCTCAAACAGCCGCCACTCAGTTAGCTTATCAGTGACAAAGCTGTCCATTTAAACAGACCTGGAGAAAACATAGAGGTTAGCAACAATTTGAAGACTTGACCTGGTTCTTTAAATCTCACTACTTCAGCCAGTAGAGCATTCTATAATATTATAAGCATGGTGCAGCTGGTAAACATAACTCAAAGCAAAGCAAAACCCAGTGAGCATCGATGGTCCCCATGTTCCCTTACCGGAAATCACGTGACCTTTTCTGAATATCGACTTAATAAACTTCATGAAATGCGACAGAATTTTTATAAAGACAAACATTTGTTTTAGTTTTAAATATAGACACAAATCTCTAGACAGTAAGGGACCACAATCTACTCAATATTTAAAATAATAATATTTATTTAAAATTGTTTAAAAAAATTATATTTAAAACGTAATCATATTCCTCCAATTTTAAGCACGGATATATAAGAGGATAATGACAGCGTTTTTCACAATGTATTGTTTAAAAAATAAGTCAGAGAGCTGTTGGTTTTGCCGGTTGTTGATGAGTAACAGCTGTGAGTGATCACAACACGATTAAGCAGCCACATCACAGGATAATAAGTGAACAGTGTCCCAATGTCAAGCGAGCTAAAGTCCTTACCAGTGCCCGAACCTGTGTACATGATAAACTGATTCACGACCTCGGGAGCTAGGGACGAAGAGACACAGGGTACAGTAAGTGTGTGTACCTGCGGCGCCATTTTGCGTCTGTATGCGGCGCCGAGCGCCATGTACATAGTTTTAAATTTACACTTATTTGTCTCAAATCGTCGTTAATGTATATACAGACTTCACCATGTGCTGTAATGTACATTAAATTTTGCATTCATTTACAGAAATCAGCTACTTTCATGAAAATTTGTTGATATTGGATTTTCAGATGATATTCTAAATTCATTCAGTTTACGGACGCTCTGAGGTAAAGTGTTCAGACTGCAGACTCAGCAACGATTGTATTTAATTATACAGTACAACCATAACATAGTACTGATATATCTTAATTCCATAATGTCCTTAAACATAACAATATTGCTGGCCATAAACTGAGAAAGTGCGGGATACGAGTGGTCTTATATACGGCGCGGCGCTTCTCGTCGGTGTTCCCCCTTAACCCCCGACCCCCTTAACGTTGCACGAAGTCATAGCTGCCCTGTACTTATCGTATTTTTACCGGTATTATAACAATGAGATAAGCAACGGGGACATGGACACAGAAAGTTTACGTTACATTGACACTTAAAATACTTGCTTACCTTGAATACACAACGAAGAAGCCAGGCCAAAACGGATCGAGCGCGCCGCGAACTCCGTGAAGTGACAGTTATTTCAATCGACTGTTGTGAGAAAATTCCAGAACAGCGGGGGGCGGGGCGTTAACCCAGAACATGGGTTAATCTTTGAAAAATAACCCAGAAACCCAAACAACCCAGGAATTGGGTCACAATATTAGCCCTATAACCCAGAAAATGGTTACTCTCTGAAAAAATAACCCATAATTTTAACCCAACACAAATAACCCAGAATATGGGTTGAAGAAATAACCCAGGAGTTTTTAGAGTGTAGGCCTACATTTAAATAAGATACCAAACGATGTAAGTCCCATTCATTTTTAATATCATAACACCTATAAAAGCGACCCAAATCAAAATCTACTTTTAAACCATGTGTACCAATGTTCGCATTTTATATACCTAAAAGGCCTCCTGTCTAAGTAAAAATTGGTCAAACTCACCTCAACTTCTAGATGGAAATCGAAATCCCCTCTCCATTCCTATATACAATAATGAAGTAATAGGATGATTAAATTCAACAAAATGCAGTGCTAATGGCAGGTTCATATTTCTGCATATTATTGCACTCTGATGTTTTTGTCACGGCCCGAGCGGACCACGGACTACGTGGGTCACGCTCTTACCACAGTTCCGCCTCGAGGAGGTCCCCAAAGCACCCCAATGACCAGCCAAATAAGAGATAAGTAAACTAATAACAACTTTATTTCATTTAGTTTAAAAGAATCAAGGAAAGGGGGAAGGAAATCTTAAATATCCTCTCGCCCTCAGGGGGAACACTACGGGCCTGGGACGTTGGAGGGGAGAGGTCAGAGCTGCAGGGCCAAGGGATCACAGGGCAAGGGTCGGGCGGAGCTCCTTCGTCCTCGACCCACCTCCTGTGTGGACAGTCTCTTCGCGGCCCGCTTCGTCCTCCTGAGGGCAAAATAAAACACAGGGTGAGTGATTATGGTACCCTGGCTAGCCTACGCCTTCATCGCTGAAGCTTTTCTCTGTCTTTCTATTTCAGGTTCCTCGGGCCAAGCTGGAAACGTGCCGCTTCACCTTACCACACGATAAGTGTTTTCTCCTCTAGGCACCACTAGGCGTTCGAGCAAGCAAGGTAAGTACTCTCTGGTTCCTTATACGGTAAGTATTTCTTTCACAGATATCTCGGGTCTTCGATACGGGCTGGGTAAGCCGAGCTTTAGCTCGTTATACGGTAAGTATGTTCTCTCTACAGGCCATTCAAGACGTGTACAGTAAGTATGGCTTTAGCTCTGTTACGATGAGTGTGTTCTCTCTACAGGGCATTCAAGACGTGTTGGGTAAGTACAGCTTTAGCTCGTTTACAAGGAGTATGTCCTCTCTACAGGGCCTTCACGACGTGTTGGATAAATATAGCTCTATCTCGTTTGCAATGGGTATGTTCTTTCTACAGGGCATGCAAGACGTTGTACAGTACGGGTGATACTGGAGGAACGAAAGGTATACGTCACCACATCGCCAACGGGGCCGGACACGGGAGCGGGGGGTCCCTCCTGATACTGCGGCCGGCGCGGTGGCACCTCACTATCCGTGGGTTCCAGCTAACGGGATCCACACGTCCTCTTCCCTTTCTCCTAGGGCAGGCGAAGATCTAGACAGATAGCAGTTATTTCCAGTGCTCCAGCCACACGCAGCATGTTTACAGCTCCTGGGCCCCCCAGCCCTTCTCTTGGCGACTCCTCCGCCAGTGGTTCTGGCACGGACTACCACGTCCCTCTCAGTGCCTTCCCTACCGCGTCCAAGGGTCCTTACAGGGCTTATATCCTGGCGTGTATAAAGTGGGCTGGATATTCGCCGACGCGGCGGCTGCCGATGGTACTCCCAAAGCGCTCCTTTTTCCTGAGGGGGGGGAACGCAGACAATAAGCACGACACCACACTGCAACTTGTGTACTCACGTCAATTTATCACTCCTCACACAGCACTTCACACACTCCAGTGAAATATTAGGGTCTGGCTCCTCTCTGGACAAAACCAGCTCCTGGTTGGAAAAAGGCAGCCTCTGAGGTCGCGCTGACAAAACCCCAATCACTAAAGGTTTTAATGCCCGCTGCCTGTAGGCGCACTTAGCCTCCGGCTCACCCACTATCTTCCCTGGGTGGGGCCGCTAAAAAAGGTAAAACACACACTCCTTTAACACTTAGGTTTATCACCAACAATGAATGCAATTACTCACGGCTCCAGGGTTTCTTTCCAGCTCACTCGGTGTCTGGCTCACCCACTAACTTCCCTTGGTGGGGCCGCTAGAAAGGTAAAGCACACACTCCTTTAACACTTCCGGTAATCAACAACAATATATGCAATTACTCACAGCTCCGTGGTTTCTCTCCGGTTTCACGGCTCGCCCACTGTCTTCCCTTAATGGGGCCGCTAGAAAGGTAAAGCACACACTCCTTTAACACTTCGGGTGGCCAACAACAACATATGTAGTGACTCACAGCTCCGTGGTTTCTCTCTGGCTTCACGGCTCGCCCACTGTCTTCCCTTAATGGAGCCGCTAGAAAGGTAAAGCACACACTCCTTTAACACTTTGGGTAGCTAACAACAACATATGCCATTACTCACAGCTCCGTGATTTCTCTCCGGCTTCACAGCTCGCCCACTGCTTTCCCTTGGTGGGGCCGCTAAACAGGTAAAGCACACACTCCTTTATCACTTCGGGTGGCTAACAACAATGTATGCAATACTCACAGCTCCGGGGTTTCTCTCCGGCTTCGGGTGAGAAAGCGTTCTCCAGCCTCCGTACACACAGCAACAATCCAATCGTTTGTGCGTTCTGAATACTCTACTGCTCACCCTTCGATAATCCTCACAATGTCTCTCTCTTGTTTTACAGATGCCAACGATCTCCTAATTTCCTTTCCTGCAGTCCCAGAGTAATCCTTACGGAGGTAGCCCAACGTCTGCCCAACACACTCAACGGTTCAATAACAACACACCCTCTGCCTTTCCTAACTCCTCTTTTTATACTCGTCCTTCTAGCGTATCCTGACAAATTGCTATCCGCCACGTCATCGACACAGCTGTAGCCCGTTGCGGTGATTTCGGGGATCCCCGGGAAACCCGGAAGCGCTGGTGTTTACTCAAAACTAGGTCCGGGCGGAACCATTACACTCTTATTAGGTTCCGCCCTACTGAAGTCACTCCGTGACATTTTGTGATGTGTGTTTTATACTCTCTATTTGTTTTTTCTACATATGATTTACCACAATAACATGTTATCAAATAAATAAGCTTGTATTTGTTTGGGAGTGAATCCCAAAGATATTTCCATATAATTAAGATTCTTAATAAAATCATTTGGTCCCTTATATATTATTTTTAGACTTTATATATTACATTTGACTGTAAGGAAGACTTTTCTTCAATGTTAACGGATGATAACTGTCACAGGAAGGCGAAACATGGTAAGATTATTGGATCCAAATGCAGTTTTGTATATTAAATCCAAACAAGGTACAGGAGCACAGGCAAGAAGACGAACAGTAACACATGACAGGAAACAACCAACATACAACAACGGCTGACAAACAGGCAATCAACAGGCAGGGTAATTTAATGTGTCAAGAACCAATGACAGAACAGAAACAATTAATTACTATGGAAACAGATGTGCAGTGGGTGGAGTATGATTAATGTCCATGGCAACAAAAAAGGGGGCGGGGCAACAAAGGAACAAGAGGGAAATAGGGCAGACACAGACAGGACTCATGACCTTGGCCATACTCACCATTGAGGTCTGGAATGTTTTAGTGAGTATCATAGTAAACTACTGATTATGTCTTAATATGTCTTCCGAATGTAACCATTTTATTACATTCTGTCTTAAAGCCTAAAAAACAGTACCCGTTGAAGTCATTAAAGTTACTTTTTTAACAAAAGAAGAGAAAATCACTCACTGGTCTTGACTGTAACTTCGTAAAAAAAGAAGATTAATCCATATTTAATTTTAAATAAATACCTTTTTTTGCCAACAATCCTTAATGTTGAGCTCTGCTCTTTGAAGTAAGTTGGTTTATTATTGGTTTATTATGCAAGTTCAGTGTAAAAAAGGACACCCCTCAAAGTGGACTCTTCCAAACTCCCCTGCCTCTATTCGCGAGTTGGACTGATCCAAAGTTGCGGTGAAGTTTTGCAAAACAGTTATCAGCGAGTGAGGCTGCAAAGATGCGCTGTAGATAGTTAATTACAGTTAATTTAGTTAGGAATATCATGATTAACGGACTTTGTGGATTGTGTGTGCGTGCAACTGATTGTAAGTAGGCTATTTTCTGCATATTAGTGATTAATATATGTTTAAGAGATATATAAGAGTGCTATCGCGGCATTATGTTCGAATGCATAATAATAATAATTTGGTTTGCATATTACTGTATAATGTCCCTTAAATATCTTGTTTTAATGCTATATAATCATACTGGGTTGTTTATTAGAAAGTAATTAAGGCTGCTCTTGTATTATATCGTTATATATGATACCATTACAATGTGTCTTGGAACATGCCCGGGCTTGTCAGTCTGCGCTGTTAACGTGCAATATATCGCGGGCAGTAGCCTACTATAAAATAGCCAATGAATAATTCATGTACCTTAGTTTATATTTGTTTCTTTTATGTGACATTAAATATGCTTATTATAAGATTTAAGTACTTTTTATAGATCTGTGAATGTATACTTATGCTTATTTATATTTGTATCTTGTTTATGTTTACAGAACCACACATACATGCCATTAAGAATAAATAATCAATAAGTACAGACTGGTGTGAGACCTAATGTTCTAACCGGACATCCTGCAGCTGTTCAATAAATCCGAATCAGAAAAGAAATAGTGAATAGCAATTTTACATGGTCCTTCGAGCCGGATGAGTGATCTGCTGCAGTTATGTCTCACCCAGAAAGAGAACCCCCTGCTGTGCGACCAAGGAGACAAGTGAATCTCCCACATTACCTTGCAGACTACGCAATCAGCGTACCTAAGCCTCATCGACAGCAGCCGCATTCACCTAGCTGCCATGATGTACAAGATGATTACCCACCAAGTACTATGGATCATTCCAGATCCACTTCACCACTCAGCCAAGCATCAGAGTGCTCAGAATGGATATTAAAGGACGAGTGGGACAATACATCTGAAAGACTGAGAGAGGAGAATGCTGCATTAAAACGGCAAGTGCAACAGATACCAGAGATTACAGCCATGTTAGAGGAGATGAAGCGAGAGAATGCAACCTTGCAACGACAAGCTAGCCAGCTCCCTGAAATCTTTTCAGCAGTCCAAGAGATGCGTCAACAGAATGTTGCACTCTTTCAAGAGATTCAAAGCCTGAAATCTGAGCGGAGAACCCCTCCTGAATCAGTCATTTCACCTCAGCCATTTCCAAGCTCTCACATTCTAGCAGCGCACATTCAGACACCAGAGTTAAACCATCCTATACCAGCCCCACGCTCGAGAATGCCTTCTGCTGCTGCTAAAAGACAGCTATGCCCAACTGGACCAGATGAAAGCTCAGAGCTGACTGCACATCTGAAAAATATGAATATTTCCTCCTCGTCACATGAGAGACATCCCTTTACAGCACAGTATAGCGACTCACCACAGTTCAGGTATCAAGACTCTCTTCCATATTCCCTGCCACCTCGGCTGTCTGAGTTTATGGTCCCATCACAGGATCAGAGGAAATCAGATCGCACCAAACACAGTTCAGAGCATCCTTTACCCTCATCTACCCCTGAGAAAACCTACAGAGGTCCAACCCCTACCATACCCTTTCTGATGTCGCCTGACCCTAGGGAGTTCTCCAGGCTGAGAATTGCATTAGATAACATCCTACCTGATGATGCCACAGAACACTTTAAGTTTCAAATCCTGACAGACCATCTGAAACTGGAGGAGGCTCTTCTAGTGGCGGACTCGTACAGCAATTCGAAGTTTCCTTTCACAAATACTATGAGAGCTCTGAACAAAATGTATGGTCAACCTCACCAATTAGCACTGCAACGAATCGCTGAGCTTATGGACGGACCTAACATACGGAGTGGAGATGTCGGAAGCTTCAGAATGTTTGGGCTGCAGGTGCGTTCGCTTGTCAGCATGGTGCAGCAGCTGGGCCACAAAGGTAGAATAGAGCTGGAATGTGGATCACATGTGTCTCGTCTACTAAGTAAACTGCCTCATGACCTCAGATCTAGTTTTAAGCGGTACATCCATCCTCTCCAAGTTGCTATTCCCACACTGCTTGACTTTGCTGATTGGCTGGAATATGAGCTTCAAGTACAGGAAGACAGTAGCCAATATACTTGTCATTCCAAGCAGGATTCTTCGGCACGCATCAGAGAGGTGAAAAGAGAGCCTAAGCAGCATCGTAGACCAACTACTATTCTCCTTGGGACTGAAAAGCCATCGTCCACGTTTACGACCTCTGCTACGTCTAAATCAGCTTCAGTCAGCACAGAGAAGGTGAAAGCTTTTTGTCCATACTGTGACAACAACAAGCATTATTTGAATAGCTGTGATAATTTCAAGCTTCTCAACAAAGACATGAAGATTGACTGGAGAAAGACAAAGAACCGATGCTGGCGTTGTGGTCGTGGACATCAAGCAGCTAACTGCACTTTGAAGACCTTTTGCTCAACATGTAACAGGAAGCACCTGTTAGTTCTGCATGATGTAAATGAGCAAGTCAAGCCACCTCAGCAGAGTACAGTTAATTCTAGTGCAGTTTTGTATGTTGACCGCCTAACATCCAGCAGTAAAGTGCTGCTCAAAGTGATCAAGGTTCTGATCAGGAATGGTAACAGAACGATAGAGGCTTATGCAGTGTTGGACGATGGGTCAGAGCGGACCATCATTCTACATGATGCAGTGGAGCAGTTGGGACTTGTAAGAGAGCCCGAAGACCTTGTGCTTCGCACAGTGAGACAGGATACACAGGTCATTCATGGGGCGGCAGTGACCTTTACTGTGTCCCCAACTGTTAACCCCAATAAAGCCTACAAGATCCGTAACGCCTTTACAGCCAAAGTACTCGGCCTGGCAGAACATACTCACCCAGTCAGCGTCCTGCAAAGGAAGTTCAAGCATCTTGCTGAGTTACCACTAGAACAGCTGGATAAGGTACATCCTGTGCTTCTCATCGGCTCTGATTGCCCCCACCTTATTACACCTATACAACCAGTGAAACTGGGGCCTCCTGGTGGACCGGCAGCAGTGAGAACACGTCTGGGATGGACCCTGCAGGGGCCAACGCAAGAGTTAAGCAGTCATCTTTCCCCTGAACAATGCTTCTTTACCTCATTGAGACCCATCAATGACCTTTATGCAAATGTGGAACGATTGTGGCAAATGGATGTTCTACCCTACCAAAGTGAAAAGGTGATCACCAGATCACGCCAAGACAAAGAGTCCATTCAGCTTCTTCAAGAAAACACTGTGAGGGTGAATATTGATGGTGTTCAGCGATATGCTACTCCTCTGCTCCGTGTCAAGAACATGCCTAACCTCTATGCACATAAGGAAGCCGTCTTGCCACACCTGAGGGGAACTGAGAAACGGCTAGAAAGGGACCCTAATCCGGCTACAGCATACCAAGAGGAGTTGAACAAGCTAGAGAAAGCTGGGTATGTCGTCAAACTAAGTGAGGAGCAGGTGGACGGAACAAAAGAAGCTTGGTACATCCCGCACCACATAGTGCAGCATAATGGGAAGCACAGGGTAGTCTTTAACTGTTCATTTTCCTACCAGGGGCACAATCTGAACGAGCTCTTATTTCCTGGTCCAACCCTGGGTCCGTCACTTCTGGCAGTCCTTCTGCGTTTCCGGGAACACTCTGTGGCCATCAGTAGTGACATCCGTGGCATGTTCCATCAGGTACGCCTTTTGCCAAAGGATAAACCACTGCTGAGATATATCTGGAGAGATATGCAAAAAGAAAGAAAACCTGATGTCTATGAATGGCAAGTCCTGCCTTTCGGGACTACCTGCAGTCCGTGCTGTGCCTCGTTTGCTTTACAAAAGCATGTTATTGACCATAGCCAACCTGGAGAGGACACACGGATCTCAGTGGAGAAGTCATTTTACGTTGACAATTGTCTTCAGAGCTTTGCTTCCCCTGACACGGCCAGGAATCTAGTCGACAAACTCTGCAGTCTCCTGACAACTGGTGGCTTTGAGCTACGACAGTGGGCTAGCAATGACCCTTCAGTTATCAGCCATCTGCCAGCCGATATTCAGTCTCAGAACAGCATCCTCTGGATCAGTGAAGGTCATCAAGATGCACAGGAATCAACTCTCGGCCTTCATTGGACCTGCCATTCAGACACCCTCTCCTATAAACAACGCAAACCTGACCGTCAAGTGCCCACAATGCGCACCATTTACCAGATTCTTGCTCGGCAATATGACCCCCTTGGCTACCTTATACCATTTACCACTCGAGCTAAGGTGATAGTACAAAGGTTATGGGACAAGAGGAGAGATTGGGATGATCCACGACTGCCAGAGGACTTGCTAAATTCTTGGAACCATTGGGAGAGTGAATTGGAAGACCTACAGGACATCAAGTTGCCCCGCTGCTATTGCAGTAAGGAACTAGACTGCCCCACTAGTATGAGACAACTTCACATTTTTTGTGATGCCTCAGAGAAAGCCTATGGCTCTGTGGCTTACTTAAGAACAGAGAACCCTCAAGGTAAAGTAGAGGTGGCCTTTGTAACAGCCAGGTCTCGCGTTGCCCCCAAGAAACAACAGAGCATTCCCCGTCTTGAACTGTGTGCAGCACTCACTGGAGCCCAGCTCGCTAAAGTCCTGAAAACAGAGCTTACGTTACCACTTCATAGCATTACTTTGTGGTCTGACTCCACTACAGTGCTGACCTGGCTTTTATCAGATTCTTGCCGCTTTAAGGTTTTTGTGGGGACCAGAGTGGCAGAGATTCAGGAGTTGACTGAGTCTGATACCTGGCATTACATTCAGTCGGGTGACAATCCAGCAGATGCCATTACAAGAGGAAAGTCTCTCTCTGATCTCATCAAAGATAGCAGATGGAATCAAGGCCCAGCATTCCTCAGACAGACATCAGCCAGCTGGCCAGAGATGCCACCATTAGCCCACATAACACAAGATAGTGAGCTGAAAAAGCTAACCTTCTGTGGACTTGTAACTTCTGCTCTGTCACTACCAGATCCACATAAATTTGGCACCTTATCAGACTACCTAAAAGCACTCATAGAATCCTCGAACAATGGCTCTCCCACAATTGCTACTGAGGAAGATTATAAAAAGGCTGAGCTCACAGCCCTCTGTCAGATCCAGGAAGAATCATTCCCAGATGAGGTGGTGCACTTAAAATCTGCTAAACCACTGCCAAGCAGTAGTCGACTGCTGTGTCTAGCCCTTCCACCAGCCAGGTTAAGAATCCACAAGCCAGTTTTCTATTCTACGGGGATAGATTGCTTTGGTCCTTATCTCATAAAGATAGGACGCAGAAATGAAAAACGTTGGGGGATCATTTTCAAATGTATGACCACCCGCGCAGTTCATATCGATCTCCTCACCAGTATAGACAGTGATTCATTCCTTATGGCCCTTCGTCGCTTCATTGCTCGGCGAGGCAAGCCCTTCGAAATCCTTTCAGATCAAGGAACAAATTTCAAGGGTGGGGAAAGGGAACTCAGGGAAACCTTTGCAGCTCTTCAACCTGAGCTCCAGGTTCAACTTGCAAGCCAACAGATTAAGTTCACATTCAATCCACCCCACGCACCACATTTCGGTGGATGCTGGGAACGGGAAATTCGATCTCTGAAAACAGCCCTGCAAGTAACCCTCGGAGCACAGACAGTCACTGAAGAAGTGTTGCGGACTGTTCTCATTGAAATAGAGGGTATACTCAATGCCAAACCTATTGGGTACACATCTTCAGACATCGCAGACCCAGATCCAGTTACACCAAATATCTTGTTGATGGGGCGGCGAGATGCCTCACTTCCACAAGTGATATACCAGGATACCAAACTCTTGAGCAAACGGAGGTGGAGGCATAGTCAGCTGCTAGCTGATCACTTTTGGATGCAATTCATTCGTAACTACCTACCTAGCCTACAAACCAGACAGAAATGGATGTCAGAGAAGGACAATCTACAAGTAGGTGAAACTGTTATGATTGTTGACCAGCAGCTACCACGTGCGCTTTGGCCTGTCGGAAAAATTACACAGGTCTATCCAGGAAAGGATAATCGTGTCAGATCAGCTGAAATCAAAGTGAAAGACAGAACATACATAAGGCCGGCAACCAAAATCATCAGCCTACCTCCATTGCCAGAGTGACCTTTCATTACTTATCAAGGCCTTTTTCATTGTTCAAATTCATATCACGAATTTGGGGGCGGCTGTAAAAAAGGACACCCCTCAAAGTGGACTCTTCCAAACTCCCCTGCCTCTATTCGCGAGTTGGACTGATCCAAAGTTGCGGTGAAGTTATGCAAAACAGTTATCAGCGAGTGAGGCTGCAAAGATGCGCTGTAGATAGTTAATTACAGTTAATTTAGTTAGGAATATCATGATTAACGGACTTTGTGGATTGTGTGTGCGTGCAACTGATTGTAAGTAGGCTATTTTCTGCATATTAGTGATTAATATATGTTTAAGAAATATATAAGAGTGCTATCGCGGCATTATGTTCGAATGCATAATAATAATAATTTGGTTTGCATATTACTGTATAATGTCCCTTAAATATCTTGTTTTAATGCTATATAATCATACTGGGTTGTTTATTAGAAAGTAATTAAGGCTGCTCTTGTATTATATCGTTATATATGATACCATTACAATGTGTCTTGGAACATGCCCGGGCTTGTCAGTCTGCGTGTTAACGTGCAATATACCGCGGGCAGTAGCCTACTATAAAATAGCCAATGAATAATTCATGTACCTTAGTTTATATTTGTTTCTTTTATGTGACATTAAATATGCTTATTATAAGATTTAAGTACTTTTTATAGATCTGTGAATGTATACTTACGCTTATTTATATTTGTATCTTGTTTATGTTTACAGAACCACACATACATGCCATTAAGAATAAATAATCAATAAGTACAGACTGGTGTGAGACCTAATGTTCTAACCGGACATCCTGCAGCTGTTCAATAAATCCGAATCAGAAAAGAAATAGTGAATAGCAATTTTACATTCAGCCTTGCATTATGTTTGTATCTTACAGTTAGTATAATGCATGCAGTAATGCATGCAGGGCAAGAAGAATATTTATCTGATATGGGGTAATGTGAAGTATTGTAATAATTACACAGTTTTCTTTTATGGGATATGGACCCCCTAAAGTAGCCTTTATAAAATTCTAGTTCTGCCACTGCATTATTGATGTTGTATTTCAGCATATTAACCCTCTGGGGTCTAAGGGGTTTTTAGGGCCCTGGGGAAGTTTTTACATGCACTGACATTTGTGCTTTTTTCAGTTGCTTAAAACATATTAATGGCAAAAGTCTCATAACACTGTGTTCAGCACAAACTGGGCTACAATATCATATAATCAACATGTATGTACATGTTTGTATTTTTGAGAGAAAAATGTTTATGCGTGATTTTTGAAAAAGCAAAATTTTTAAGTCACTGATATAAGTCCACAAAACTCATTCTAAACATGTTTTCCCAAGACTTTTCTAAACAGGACTAGTAGTCTAGAGTTTTTTCTTCAAAATGATATGAAAATCATATGGCCTACTCAATCACATAAAGCAAGATATTGATTTACAATTTCTAAGACACTTTTGCTTGGGAAAGGCCGTATGCGTGGAGGCGGGAAAGCTCCTGAATAATCAGTGATTGACAGCTGAGAGACAAAAGAGTTGAATAATGAGCCACATAATGAGCCTTGTTGGGATGTTCAACAGGAATGTAACTTTCTCTGTAGTAAAACCATGATAAGGTTTACTTTTCAATATAATGTAAATACACACACACACACACACATTATGTATATTTATTTCTATTATTTTCTATTAATTTCACAAGTATACGTTACCTTTTAAAAACCATAGTAGCCTAATCATGGTAAAGATACTGTTTGGCCATCGTAAAATGAACACACTTCAACCCAGGGTTAGTGTTTGGTTGGCCAGCGAGAGGTTTACTTTTGTGCAGTAAAAAGCTCAAAAGAACAACTGCCTATCGTTGTCTGGACTCTTATTTGTGTTTTTGTAATCATTATAGTAGAAACACAACAAGGGACACGCGTGGTAAACTTATCAATGTTTGTTTACAGCCGCCGCCATTACCTCACGTGTTGATCATGAAAGCAGTGAATGTGTGCACATGCGAGTGATCCTGTGTTTAATAAACTTGCTGTGCGGAGATATGCGCTTAGACGCAACTAAATAAGGATTGTGCTGTTTGCAATCGCCTATTTTATAAGAATACCAAAAAGCGCGTCGAGTTTCCTGACTCGCGTGTTTGTGTATGTGCGTTCCTATCGCGTGAACTGTTTGACGGAAGAACAAAGAAAACACTCGCGTCTGGAGATACTGACACACATACGCAAGTAAATAAGGATTTAGATGTCATTTTTGGTGCAATCGGATGGAAATACAAGGAATGGAGAGACTGGATTGTGGGTTGCATATCCATTGACTGCAGGAGGCACGAGTCATGCATATGGATGTTTCTGCTCGTTCACTTCAATGGCGCGGGGGTGTGGCGATCTGATCTCATTACAGATAATGAGGTAACAGAAGAAAGACGCTACCTATCCTCCTTCTCATGCAGTTTACACCGAATGACAATATCTATTTTCAATATCACTTACATCATTTAAAAGTAGACATTCCAAGCATTATGTAGACATTTATCTTGTGTTTCTACGACAAGTATTCGTTAAGTTACAGTTAATTTTTCTGACGCGTTTCTGAAAGGACTTCACTGAGGGAGAGAGAACAAAATGCGCATCATGTTTATTTTCTTAATTTTGCGAAAAGTACAACATTCTGTTTTTATTGGGAGTGAACAGAAAAAAACTAGACACTTTAATGTTTTAAATGATGTATAAATCATATCTGTATGTCAAAAATCAGCTGAGTAATTTAAGTCTCTTTGCGGAGTGATTGAAAAATTAAGAGTTTGCGGCGCCCGCGCCACCGTCGACCCCAGAGTGTTAATAAGTGTGTGCATATTGTGAATGAATTTAATAAACCATTCTTGATAGCCTTTAGTTAATTCACTAAACTGATCCTATATTCAGTTAGCCTATGTTTACTTTACTGACACAGCAGTGTGCTCAGGATGGTAAAATAATTATTTCAATGAATTACTAATAAACAACACAAGTCTTGTGCATACTGACATGGTTTGAAATCTATAGTTATTCGATTCTTTGGTTTTCTGATGTGTTAAAATTCATATATGTAGAGCAGAGAAATAATTTAAAAACATTTTTTTCCGGGGGTGCATTCCCTAGAAAAATATATATGGACCTCTGTATTTATAAAATCCTCTGTACGGCCCTGCTCATGACCATAAGAATCCACTCTCAATAGTGTATTACGAGCTGTAGGTTTTTTAATCTGATCCCTATATAAACAATTACGAGCTATCCACAAGTCTTAAAAGCTGATTTGATTTGGGTTAGCATCCAAAGTAAATGTTAAGAAATCAGAACAACTGTTTAGATAATAATAAAAATAATTTAGTTGTTCAGTAACCCGATTCAAAAAGACAGAAATAATCATCCAAATATTAGAAGAAAAAGCATGATTTAAATACACATATTTTTCTTCAAAAAAAGGTCATATTTGCAAAAGAGATCACAAACGTTCTTTCCATGGCCCCACCTCCTGTTTGAATAAAAAATAAAATAATTGGTTTTATGATATTCACTTACATCATTTGGTATCTTATTTAAATGTAGGCCTATGTGTGTATTTGCTGCTTGTATTTTTTAATCTACTTATATTGATGGTTTGAAATTTATGGAACCTATATTTTGTTTACTAATGAATCATTGGAGTATTGTATGTAATTACATTCATGTGTGTATAATTAGCACTCCCATTTATATTGTTCTCCACTTGGTGAAAATAATACCTTGATAAAGGCAATTTACTTTGCTGAAAGATTGGTGGTAATTAATAAACTCTGCTTCAGTGAGTGTCGGGGGCGCCACCTGGTGGGCAGTGCTGAACAGTGCTCGCCATAGCCTACAGGTATACAAATCACTTTCGCACCATTTATCTCGAGATATTTGGTGCAAAAGAGGGAGCACACGAAAAAGAGTGTTTGAAACTCGCAGCAGCAGATTCAAGCAGTTCTATTTATGTACTTGTGTTTCGGCTAGAAAATATTTAAAAAATAAAAAAATATTTGTGAAAAAAAATTGTACACACATGCAAGTCTCATGGCACAGATGCACAAACTGATTTTGTGAATGTACAAAATTTGAGTGTGACTTCACATTATTTGATGCAGGCGTTGTTGGACTTTAAGGCGTCCATTGCATGTTCATAATTTAGAGGAAAGGCACAAAATACAAATAAGTTCAAATATTTATTGATCAGATATGAAAAAGTTTTACAGCGCGCTGGATCGTTTCAAGGCCACAAGCGGCAAGCAACGAATGCACAGCATTTGGGAAAACATTTATTTATAGAGTATATGACGTCGTTCTTCTTCTTAGAGTCTCCACCCACAAAGGCCGTTCCCCTCGTCAATCTGACTCCATCACCACACCCAGTTTCAGCCTGTAGGCAAAGATGGACACACACAGACAAAGAAAAAACAAACTGTTCTCCGCTCATCCCTGAGAGCCATGCAGTCCGTCTCCCTAGTACTCCTCCACTTCACACATGGTTGACTTCACATAGCATGTTATAATGCTTTCTTAAAAACAAATCATTAATAAAACATTCATTTATTCATAAAAAACATAAGCTGTAAGATGAAAGTGATTATTATGTAAAACATATTTCAATATCATGACATCATTTCATTATTCGTAAAATTGGTTATATGAATAAGGCACACATTAACTTCTTTAGATAGATAAACACATATTAAATCTTTTACTGCAATACTACTTCTAAGCAAACACTTTAATCATTATTAAAAACCATCTGTTAGGGAAGAAAACACACACACACACGCACGCACGCACGCACGCACACAAAGAACAAGCACAGGAGATTCTGTTCTTCAAGGTTGAGCTGCCATGCCCCCATTAGGTTATTCTGTATGCAACCTTCATTTCATTGGTTAATACACATTTATCAAAGACAACATCTTATATTTATTACATCAATTATTCAATGATTAATACTGATTAAGTAAGAAATACATTACATATTTTATCCTGTGAATATTAAAGCATTGGTTAATAACATGGTTGCCTGTTTGCTTTTCCCCCTCAGGCCTCTCTCTTATCTTAACAATTTCCAGACGTACATTCCTCAGCATATGCTGTTTCTCTCCCAACCGAAACCACACAGACAACTTTCTTGTACTCAGCACAGAAATCATTGTTGTAATAATACACATTAATTAAGATTATAAACAGCACGATTAGTAAAACAAAATCAAATCCCACAGCGTTCAAGTAGGTTATGCACCATATTTACTGCAGCAATTGTAGCAAAAATTGTGAGCTTGTGAGTTTCTTAATCTGTGATTTGTAAAATGGGATTTGTGCAGCTGCACTGAAGGATTTGTGAATGTGTACATGTTTTGTTGTATTTGAGGGAAAGAAAAAAATCTACAAGTTTGCAACTCTTCCTCTGTGACTTCAAATTTACTGATACACATGTGTGGATAATCTCTACAAATAGAAATTCCACTGTCACAGGTGTGCAGTTGTTTTGCACCAAATATACCTTCATACGTTGGGAGCTGACCTGTTCACGCTGCAAGGCAAGACCTATCTATTAGTAGTAGATTACTTCTTAAGGTATGTGGAAACTGCCCTGCTGTCACCCACAAGGTCCACAGATGTGGTGGTGCACCTGAAATCCATATTTTCTCGTCATGGGATTTGTGAATTCCTTAAAAGTGACAATGGCCCCCAGTTCTCTGGTAGCAACTTTAAAGCCTTTACAGCAGAGTATGGCTTTGTGCACATCACGAGCAGCCCCAAGTTGGGGAGGCCCAATGGGGAGGTGGAACGCGCTGTACAGACTATAAAAAACAAAGGCATCAGACCCATATCTTGCTTTGCTGGCCTACAGAGCAACCCTTCTTCAGAACGGCTAAAGCCCAGGCGAGCTGTTGATGGGGCGGCGCCTCCGCACCACAATTCCTGCCCTTCCAACCCTGCTGAATCCAGTTCTGCCTGACTACAACGTGCTGGAGGCCAGAGAAAGGAAGAAGAGGAGGAACGACGCAAAATTCTTCAACAAGAGACATGGTGCGAGAAATCTAGAGCCTCTTGTACCTGGGAGGATGTGTGGATCACCGATGCACGAGTCCAGGGCACGGTGCTAGATACACACAACACCCCTCGCTCTTATATCGTCCAGACTCACTTGGTGCCACTGCAGACCAACAGTGGGGTTATCGACGCATATGAGCCAGATGAACGTTCAAGGAACATTCTTAGAACCTTTCTCTGTGGTGGACGTCATAAAACGTCATGGTTTCGAACCAGGGCATGCACATGCTGATAAAAAATTTATACTTTGAATTGCATTGTATGTTGTTTGCCTTTTTTGTAAATGTAAAGATAAATGTAAAGACAGGAAGTCATTGTTTCGTTTTAAACCAGTTCTATTTTGAGTTCAGAAAACTTTTTGATTTATAAAAGGGTTACAAAAATGTTAACTTTGCTATTTTTATGCTGATTTTGGGGTGTTTTGGGGTTTCTGGTTACAGTGATAGTGGACCATGACCACCTTTTCCAGCTTTAAAAGGAGAATGCAAAATATATAACCCCAAATCATTATAGCATAACTCCATGTAACTTGACATATATTTTAAGTTTCTAAAGGCATACATGATTGGGTTTGATATCCGTTTCATGAAGTCCCATGCCAAAGACTCTCCAAATACTGCATCTACACATTCTTCCTGATTTGTATATTTTGTAAGTATATCCTGGTTGTTGCAGACTTGGCAGTAAACTTGACTACGAGCATCCGTACATCAGGTACAGCTGTTTACTTGCAATTTCATAAACACTCATTTAGAGAAATGACGGGTCAAAATTGATTATATGGATTATATTTTCACCACACCTATTTGTATGTCTCAGGACACTTGAAATATATAGCAGGTATAATGTGGAGCCATTTTTAATGCGTTTGCATCCTTTAGAAGCCTAAGAGATGATAACAGTCTACTCCCATTGTAACTGGAAAACTTAAAACTTCAGCATTTTGGGTTAAAGGTCAAAGAAAATCATTGTGTTTAAATTATACAATTATAATTTTTGGATTAACTAAACCTATAAGCAGTGCTATACGTATGTATGTTTATAATTTGTGTTATTTTTAAATACCGCAAATTATTTAAAATGTCTATGTTTTAAATGTAATTTTCACACTTAAAGTATTTGTATTGTTTTAAATAAAGGCTTCAATATGTAAAATCTTAAAAAAATATTAAAAAGTCTCTTTGAATTAAATATTAGCAGTATCTGTAGGTTAAAATTAAAATAAATTTTATTTAAAAAATATAGCTAATTTAAATATAGTACAAATTAATGTATAAAACATTAAAAGAATAGTAGTATGGTATGCAGTAGTATACTGTAAACCTAAGGTTTTTACAGTAGCACACTGTATTACACATTTACAGTAGCATTTAGATACTGTAAAATGGAAATACAGTTTAGTACTGTAAATCTTATTTACAGTAGCCTACTGGCAACAGTTTGCTGGCAAAACCCTTGGGAGAGATTAATATATATTTATATATATAAACACGGTAGGGTTAGGAAGCGGGGAAGCGGATTAAACTGGTTCAGCCGGTGGTCATTGTTCGCGCATCGGCTGGGAATCACGTTGAAGGACAGCCAGTAGATCAGTGGTGTGATGACCTTCACAGCAGCAGGAACTGGGTCTGTTTGTCTCATTGTCCTCGGGGTCCATCTGTCACTTTCATCTGGCCCACCTTTGGCATAGAATGAAGGCACTTAAGCGGTCCTCCCATGTTTTCCAGATTTTTACCACAAGCAAGCCATAGACATGCTACATGTCAGCCATGAATATAACAAATAATGCAGATCTGGCCCAAATCTGGGTGACAGTTAATCAAAATTTTGGCCCTGATTCGGCCCAGATCCAACACCTTGCTCTGGCCCACATACCGCATGGAATGATGGCCTTTGGGTGGTCTACTTCAGTCTGCCAGAGCAATGCCACATGTCAGCCTATTGCAATAGATCTGGCCCAAGTCTGGATAACAATTAGTTTTTAGTTTGGCCCAGATTCAGCCCAGATCCACACCTTGCTCTGACCCACATAACGCATGGAATGATGGCCCTTGGGTGTTCCACTTCAGTCTGCCAGATCTAAACCACAAAGAAGCCAGAGCAATGCCACATGTCAGCCTATTGCAATAGATCTGGCCCAAGTCTGGTTAACAATTAGTTAGCCCAGTTCCAACATCTTGCTCTTGGCCCACTTCCGACATGGATTGATGGGACTGGTGTGGTCTATTCCTTTTTGCCACTTCTCAACCACAAGTAAGCCAGAGCAATTCCACATAACAGCCAAACGCTAAACTAATCTAGTATATTAGGCCCAATTGTTTTTTTACTTTGGCCCATAATGGGCCAACTCCAACATTTTGCTCCGGCCAAATACTGCATGGAATGATGGTGCTTATGTGGTCCACTCCTGTTTGACACATTCCAACCACAAGCAATCCAGAGTGATGCCACATGTCAGCCAAAATAAAAATGAAGAAATCTACATCTGGTCTGGATCTGGGCAACAGTTCATGCAAATTGCCTTATCAATGTCACATATAAGCTAACAACAAACTAACTAAACTACACATGGGCCTCATGTGGGCCACAGTTCCTTTTTTTAAACCAATCTGGTCTTACCCACTCCTCATGTGGCTGACGGGTAGCAAGAAAGTGTCACGATGTGCACACGAATGAGGAGAGAACAGATCCAAGTGCAGTTAAATGATTTAATCCACAGGTAAGCAAAAGCAAACACGAACAAAAACAAACACCGTAACATCAAACAATGGACCGTGACAAGGGAGTGAACAGGAAGTCAATAAATACACAATGTAAGCCAATGAAATAACCAGAACAATAAAACACCATGACAACAAACAAGGGGGAGGAGCATGAAGACAATGAGTAACCAGGGTAACAAATGACTAGGCGGTAACAATAAATCAACACGAGGAGACACAGGCAAGACTCAAATACAAACATAAACACTAGAAATAATACTAAAACCCCAGGAACAATACTAATCAAATACAAAGACAGGATAAGAAACAAAACAAGATATGAAGCAAATCAAAACCCATAATCAAAGACAAGACCCCAATCAAAAACAGTACCCAGTACAATAAACAAGAAACAAAAGGTAGCAATAAGCAAAAATAAAAGAACACATGACAAGGAAATAATAAATCTCAAAAACAAACAAACAGAATCCCAACAGAAAGGGTAGCATTTTGGCAATGCCCTTCTGTTCGCCTGATCTGGTCCACAAGCAGACCATATCACTGCCACATGTTAACCAAAAATGAACCAGATAAACTGTAACTGTGTGTGAGTGTGTATGCTGTACCATTAATACTTTGGAAACTCTGTGACTACATGCCAATAATGCTACAATAACACTTTACAATAAGGTTTTACTTGTTAACATTAGTTAATGTATTAACCCAGTGGTTCTTAACGTTATTCCTCGAGGCCCACTGCCCTGCACATTTTGTATGTCTCCCTTATTTAACACACCTGATTCAAATCATCAGCTCATTAGAAGAGATCTCAATGAACTGAACTGAGTCTGCCAGATAAAAGAGACATACAAAACATGCAGGGCAGTGGGCCTCCAGGAATAACGTTAAGAACCACTGTATTAACCAACTTGAACAAACCATGAGCAATACATTTGTTACATTATTTATTCATCTTTGTTAATGTTAGTTAATAAAAATTTAAGCTTTAATTGCTTGTTCATGTTAGTTCAGAGTGCATTAACTAATGTTAACAAGATTTTAATTAAGTATTAGTAATTGTTGAAATTAACATTAACAAAGATGAATAAATGCTGTATAAGTGCAGTTCATTATTAGTTCATGTTAACTAATGTAGCTAACTAATGTTAACTAAGGAACCTTATTTTAAAGTGTTACCAATACATTTTTACAATAAAAAAGCTGTAATTGTAAACATTAGCTAATGCACCATGAACTAACATTAACAATAATTAAGAAATGCGGATAAACTATATTGCTCATTATTCAGTCATGTTAGGTTATGTTAAAAAATACAATCATATTGTAAAGTGTAACCAAACATAATTCTGCATCATGTGCATCAAATGTCTAACATGCAATAAAGACAAATGTAAAAACAGATAATCCAAAAACATTTAGGAAAATAATTCCTAAATCCTTTATTAATATTGCCCATGTAGGGAACATTGTATGGTACATACCATATCAAAAACTTGAAAGCAATTTAAACATGCAAAAAAAGAAACACACCCGGTGTGTAAAAAATAAATAAATAAATAAGTTATAAAAAAGTTTCTGATAGCTGGAAACAAATTCTTTCAAAAAAAAAGTCAGAAATGAAAAACTAAATTCAGCACAACAGAAACTTGGGAACAGGAATCCTCCAAACACGGGCTTTAATGGTCTCTTTAGCTGGGCCCAGCAGAGTCATGGCAATCTTGCGGGTCTTTAAAATATAAACAAATGAATCAGACCTTTATCTCTATAGTACACAAAATCAATTACACATATAGAAACTAAGTGACTGACTTACGGGTATCTGGGATACTCTTTCGTTTCTCTCTTTCTCTTGTCCCCCCATCTCTGTCACTTGCAAGGTGAAGCCATTTTTTTTTATAAATATCTCTACCTCTTGATCAGTGGCCATCGCCGTAAGTTTGTTCTTTCTGACAGTGGTTAAAATACCCAATCAACAGTATTTACATTATGATTTTTTATTAACTTAACTAAACATTAATATAAACAGTTTGTCAAACATGCAAGAAATGTGACATGTGACACTTTTAACACTTACCAGTAATTACATTTTTCAGCTCCAACCTCTGAAAAGCTGTTTTGCCATTAATGCCACGCCAGTTGAGTTGTTTGGCAAGGGAGTTTGTAAAACAGTGCTTCATAACTCGCCACACGGTATCCTTGATGTCAAGTCCTCCAATGATGCTCAACGCCATAATCTGACAAATATAATTTATAAGCAATGAATACATGGTACCAACACTATTCACATTAACCCTACTCTTAACATTGCCTCCAGCCCCAAACATAAAAGGCCCAAACTTTGACAAACAACCTTCAATAAAGAGAACCCTCAGAAAGCCTGAATCACACAAACACAAAGCCCAGAACCCAGAATGAGTTTTGATATTTACAGTAGTACCAAGTATTATGTCCTTGGAGACCATGCCATTTAAAGATTTTTGTAGAATCAACTTAAAGTCAGCATTTAAAGCATTTTTTATGCCATAGCACAATGTTATATGTACCATTTTGTTCTTGAGGTCATCCTCTTCTCGAAATCTTTCTCTAGGGCAAGCAGGGAGGTAGTATCTTATAGTGGCAGCATTTCTCTCTCAAAGGGATCCTGCCCATGAGCAGGTTTGCCTGTTTTCTGCATAGTCATCAGAATAAATTTGTGATGATCCATCATCATTTCTTGATTTGTAATAACTCGATGCAAAAGGGCTAAAAATAAAGACAATAAACATATAGATGATTCTTTTCCATGCCTCTGATAAAAGATAATAAATATTTAATGCATCTGTGAGAGAGGTATGTACTATATGAATATTTACATTACACACACACGCACACACACATGTTGGTGTATGTGGTTTACGGGGACATCTCCATAGACGCAATGCATTTTATACTGTCCAAACTGTTATATTCTATTCCCCTTACCTACCCCAGTCCCTAACCCCAATGTCACAAAAACCTGTTGCCAGTCTTTAATCAATGAAAAACTACCATTTAGTATGTTTTTTTAGCTTTTCCATTTATGAGGACAGTCTCTGTGTCCCCGTAAACCACCTTTATAGCATAATAAACATGTCATTATACACTATTCATGTCCTCGTAAACCACATAGACCAACCCACACACACACACACACACACACACACACACACACACACACACACACACACACACACACACACACACACATTCTGGTTTCCATGTTTTGTGGGGACATTCCATAGACGTAATGCATTTTATACTGTACAAACTGTATATTCTATTCCCCTTACCTACGCCATTCCCTAACCCCAACCATCACAGAAACCATTCTGCTACTTCACATTTTCAATAAAAATCATTCTGTTTGATTTATAAGCTTGTTTCCTCATGGGGACATCAAAATGTCCCCACAAGGTCACAAAAACACTGGTATTCCTATCTTTGTGGGGACAATTGGTCCCCACAACGTGATAATTACCAGGTACACACACACACACACACACACACACACACACACACACACACACACACACACACACACACACAAAGTATGAGTAGTGAGTAAATCACTACATTCTTAGGCATTTTTGTCAAAAAATTATGCTACGTGGAGCCAACCTGTGAAATTTTGGTGATATGAATAGTAATGTCTAAAAAATTAAACCAGACCTTTTTTGACTGAAAATTATCAATATAAATGAAATATAGCTATTTTTAAAGCTTTATTGAGAATCTTTCTAACATAACGTGTTAGAATATGTTCATAATGTCCTCAGTTGTTCTGTGTTATGCATATGAGTAAGCCACAAGAGGGCACCAAAGTGTAAGCTATGTAAAACGCGTTCGCGTTAATGTTTGTCCCCTGTGGGTTACGGTAGATCAATGTGTGTTCATCAGTGTGTGTGAGAGCTGCTCCGACTGTGAGAATGATGTGTCGGCAGCCAGTTAATAAACATACTAAAAGATTAATCTCCATCCTCATCATTTACCTCCGAATGCATCGCTAGCTGCAACAGTAGCACAACTCAACAACATGCATAAATAAAATAACGATAAGTTACTTCTGAAATGATCGAGTCATGGCGGCTTTCGGAGGTCCTGCAACAGCCGCTGCAAGTGAGCCAGCAGCTGCAGAGGGTGGAGTATTGCGTGTAAAGGAGAAATGCTGGGAGACTTTTGGGGTTGAGAGGGGTGTTCCTGGGGTGAGAACCCCTTTCTCCACTTCATCCCCATGGACCTCATAATGCCCACGTGTAGTGAGGTCTAGGGCACTGAAGTAACCCAACTGTGCCGGGAAAATTGCTACATTCAAATCATTTGTCAAATACAGAGTCTGCGATGAAACCTTTAAAACAATAGCAAGGTCAAGGTTAATAACCACAACCCCATGCGACAACACCTTTATGACTGATTTATGGCCGAATTGTTTTTATTTCATAATTGATTACACTTTGCCAGTATTGACACAGTTTGCTAACATTTATTCAGCATTGATTAGCAAATTTTCAAACTTTTAAGCTAATGTGATATCGGCAAAAATTCCGTAATCATCGAAAAACTAACGAAACTTACATTGAGTTCGTTCGTGAGAAGGAATCAATGTTCGATCGGTGGTGTGCTTCAATGAAAGTAACATCTTTTGAAGAGCTCCGTGAACTGATTTTGTTAGAAGAATTCAAAAACTGTTTGCCTGAACGTGTTGTAACATTTAAATGAGCAAAAAGTTTTGAAATGTTCTGCTGCTGCTGCATTGGCTGATGAATATGTGCTTACACACAAGAATGTGTTTTATGTTGCACCGAAATTGCCATCTAATAGCTATAATCATTGGTCCAAGCGTGATTTTGATCGTACTTTGCCTGATAAAGCTCCAGAGAGTTCTGTCAAGTCTCTGTCCTCACCTTTTGTTTCTATTGTAGGAAACGCGGACATATTATTTCCGAGTGCGCAGTACTCAAAAAGAAGAATAGTGTTCCCAAACCAGTGGGTTTAGTAATTTGCCACAATTCGAAGGACTGGAGTCGTTAGCTTTTCGAGCTGACTTGTGTAAAGATCAGGGGTATGTGCCATTCATAATGGACGGATTTGTATCATTGATTGGTAATGTTGGTTTGCGAAAACCAGTCAGGATACTTAGTGATACAGGAGCTGCTCAAAGTTTTATTCTGGAGGGAATATAACCTTTCTCTAAGGAAAGCTCAATTGGTTAGAGTGTTTTGGTACAGGGATTTGAGATGGGCTTTTTGAACGTGCCTTTGCACGAAATTGAAATTGAATCCTCCCTTATTACTGGCCGCGTTGTTGTTGGAGTGCGACCGTGTCTTCCCGTTCGAGATGTCACATTTATTTTAGGGAATGACTTGGCGGAAGGAAAAGTTTTTGCCAGCCCTGAGGTAACTGATGTTCCTCTTCCCTGTTCTACTCCTGATGAATTGACTCAGAAATACCCAGAGGTATTTCCTTCATGTGCTGTTACTCGCGCTATGTCTCAGAGACTGGAAAATAAAAATCTTGCTAAATCTGAAGGCGAGTGGAATTTTGATCTGAATGATACGTTTCTTTCTAATTCAGATGTTTGTGAGATTAAGTGTTCAAACTCTGTTGACGGTTCAGACATCGCTGTTAAAAAACGAGATGAACATTTTATAAGGCTCGAAAAACTCTCTCTGTCGAACAACTCGATCATGTATCGCGAGGATACTTTGTTGAAGCTGGTGTGTTAATGAGGAAGTGGACACCATCTACTGCATCTGCTGAGGATAAGTGGCAAATTGTTAAGCAGATTGTAGTTCCTTCCTCATATCGTTCTGAAATTCTGAGGATCGCACATGATTGCCCATTTGCCGGTCAAGTTGGGAGCAAATAAAACATATGATCGTATACTCCGTTGTTTTTTCTGGCCGGGTTTAAAAAAAGTAGCAAATTACTGTCGAAGCTGTCATGTGTTGGAAAACCAAAACCAGAAAAGTTTACCTGCTCCGTTACATCCGATTCCAGCCATCGGTGAGCCATTTGAGCGTGTAGTGGTTGATTGTGTCGGCCCTTTGCCCCGTACGAAGTCTGGTAATCAGTACCTTTTGACGATCATGTGTACATCAACGCGTTTTTCAGAGGCAATTCCTCTGCGAAAAATCACAGCTCCAGTGATTGTGAAGTCACTTCTCAAATTCTTCTCATTGGGCCTTTTTACACCTGGTCACTTCATGCGTTTTCTCTGATCGGATAGCTATCTGATTTGTGAAAACTGTTCCATTTACATTTGGCCACATAAATGCGTCTTGGCAAAACGAATATGAATCCGATATTTTACCCCCGCCCAAAATGCAAATACACTATTTATTACTCCGCCTTAAAAAACTTAAGATGACGTTTACGCAACAATATGCAGCACTTACTGTATGTTGTACTGTATGTTGGGCAGGGGACGCGCGTCTCCTTGCTCAGCATGAGCTGAAGCGCGCAGTACAGCACACAAGGAGAGTAGAGCCCGAAGCCATTTGTTTTGAGAATAATGGCTGGCTGATGAAGTTATTGGCTGGCTAGCCGGCTCAGCCGAAACCTAAATGGCTGCTGCAGCCGCCAAACTTTTCATAGCTGCAAATGGCTGAAGCTGCCCCTTGTCTACAGATGTCTACGTTATACTGATTAACAGTGTTGGGAAAATTACTTGCAAAGTGTAATACATTATATATTACAAATTACTGTAATTTGAAAGTCATTAGTTACATTATAATATTACTGTCTCTGAACTGTAATGAGTTACGTTACTTTTGAGTTACTTTCATCAAAATAACAGAAGTATGACTAGGCATTATAAAATGTTAAAATGTAGTTTATTGCTGCTTATAAATCTAGAAGTTATGTGTTTGCCCTCGAGCTTTGAATAGGCACAGTGAAGACTTATGGCAAAATACAATAACAATCACTGTCAGAATCATAAACATAGACAAATGATTTGGTAAAAGTCTGGTAAATTATGGTACACATACCAAACACAATAGAGCTAGAGCCCACTATAATGCTACCTATAGACTAATAACATGGCAAAACACGCAACCTCTTTTCATTTCTATTCTTTAATTCACTTTTAATTCAGATCCACAGCACAAACCTGGCATGCACTGGGTTGAATGAATGAATGAATATAGGTTCCCATATAAAAGGCTGGTAAAAACTTTTAACATTGATGTTTAAAAGTCTACACTAATTTTACGTTGTAGTTTTGGTTGCTGTTTGTAATAAAACTGTAGATAGCATAGCAATAGCCTATCTATTATGTATCTGGACTGTAACCATAGCAACGTTAGCTTACCTTGTCATTGCTGGTGTGATATGGATTTTACTGGCAAGCTTTTTAAAAGTCTCTTTACTTCTGAGGTTCAAGCAGCATGGGAGACCGATAGAAAGAAACTTTCTGTTGCTTTTACTAGTGCTCTCATTCGCAGAATTATGCGTGTGCGCCGCTACCGGACCTGATTGCGACCACTTTAATCAATGTTATACAGATGCGGACTTCCCAGAAGCGGCTCTTTAAGAAACGCATCTATATTTGACTTTACCGATTCCAAATCGCAGTTCCAATACAAAATTAAAGTAAAAATGAACATGCTGCATACAGCACCCGGAAACAGATATACAAACGTTATTTTACCCGCAGCTTTTTCCTGTGTGGATGCTGGTTGCGCGCATTGGTCAAAAATAAAAATAACACGGTCTATTTTTGAAATGCATTGTTGTGACGCGCACGTTACTAATGCATCGCTTCTTCTGTACGGAAAACAAGCAATTTTAATTTCCCAATCTGAAGACTGCAGCCTCCGGAGGTCGCATTTTGACGCTGCCTACGTCATCCACACTGTCTTATTTCAAAATATCAACAATTATAAAGTTTATTCTTATTATAAGTTAATCGTAAATTGTTGTAATATGCGTATGGCTTGCGAATGTAATGCTCAGTTAACTTAACTAAATCAGGCTTGATGACGTATGCAGCCTGCATATGCGACCTCCACAGGTTGCAACCCCTCTGTCTATAGTAGCAACGAGCAAGCACAAGACTGTGCTGTTATGAAACCAGTCGGAAAATGGATCTCTTGTATTGTTTATATATTTCGTGTGTGTATGTCTCTGTGTGATAGAATTATTATTTGATTGCAAATAATTCTAGCCGGCTCAGCCAAACTTTATCAGCTGGCGGCTCAATTTGGCTTAGGAAATTATTGGCTGATGGCGGCTGAACTTCTAAATGGCGCAAATGGCGGCGCCTGGCGGCGGCTTCGGGGTCTAAAGGAGAGTGACAGCGCGATGATTTAATGCAGGTCCATGACGGGAAAAGCATTCACAAAACTCTCTCTTAACGTTATATTTCTTTGTTTAATATCATTAGAGTTTGTCATTAGACTCTTTTATTGATTCTAGGAAGCTTTTTTACCCGCTGTCATCACTCCATAAAGCAATAGGCGTGTCACCTTTGTTTGTTTGGCGCTCTTCCAGCTTACTTGCGAGTGACGTGTTTACGTTTGGGAGGAGTAAAGCGCGACGTATGTGGTTTCATCAACCAGATGCATTTACACTTCTCTGAAATGCGTCCCAGACCACCTCCTGAAGTGGTTTGAGCGATCGGATTTAAATCCGTCTCGAAATCGTTTCAGAGGGCATTTACACCTGGTCTTTTTATGATCAGGTAGCTATCCGATCAGAGAAAACGCATGAAGTGACCAGGTGTAAAAAGCCCCATTGTTTGGCCTTCCGCGTACCATTCAATCTGACCAAGGTACGAATTTCATGTCATGTGTGTTTAAACAGGCTCTGGATCAGTTGCATATTCAACATTGCACTTTTAGTTGTTACCATCCCAAAAGTCAGGGAGCACTCGAAAGGTTCCACCAGACTTTAAAATCTATGCTACGTGTGTTTTGTCTGGAGTTCCAAAAAGATTGGGACGAAGGGGTGCCTATGGTTATGTTTGCAGTGAGGGAGGTAGTGCAGGAGTCGTTGGGCTTCAGTCCGGCCGAGTTGGTTTTCGGACACACTGTCAGTGGCCCACTGAAGCTGATTAAAAATCATTGGTCTAGTACTTCAAGTTCAAATAATGTTCTTGACTATGTTTCAGAGTTTCGTTTTAAATGGCATCGTGCCTGTGAGTTGGCCAAGCAGAATTTGGAGGTTTCACAACAGCGAATGAAAAAGTGTTTTGATCGTGGCGCTAACCTTCGTAGCTTTTCTCCCGGTTATAAGGTATTATTCAATTCAATTCAATTTTATTTATATAGCGCTTTTCACAAAAGTCAATTGTTTCAAAGCAGCTTTACATAAATAGAAGCAGTGAAAAGCACAGAAAAACGACAGATAGCACAACAAAATACATGATAGCATGAGCAGTTAAATTTGCTGCGGCAATGACTCAATATTATAAGTGCACGTATTACTAAAGCAACGTATAGAAGAGGAAGCTAGGTAAAGCCCAAAAAGGCTGCCTCCCCGGGTGAAAAACCCCCTAGGAGAAAAAAAAAACCCCGGGGCTTTTATCCGAGGAAAAATAAGTCCTAGGAGGGAAAAACCCTTGGGAGAACGGATAAGGAGAATTAGCGGAGATTAAGCGGTTCTGCCGGTGATCGTTGGTCAGGCATCAGCTGGGCATGACGTTGAAGGACGGCCAGTAGATCAGAGGTGTGCCGACTTTCACATCTACCGGGACTGGGTCTGTTTGTCTCGTTGTCCTCGGGTCGAGGACGAGACGGAGAGAAAAACAAAATCGTATTAGCGTAGCGGCCATTCATATGTATTGAAGTGTCACACAGTGATGTGGTTTAACTCAGCTTAGTTCCAGACAGACTAACTATTGCGGCATAATTATATTATCCACAGTTGAGGATTTAGCAAATTGGGGGCCCAATGCGAGGGTATATATGGTAAATAAGGGTCACCTTCCGATCTTTAAGAGAAAATGAAACCTGACGACCCATTTGACTAAGGCCTAAAGCCCCACTGTCGTCATTAATGCAGGTTCAGTGGCAAACGGGTCTATATTGTATACCATTTACAGGACCAGGAGAAAACGCCAAAAACATCGCAACCCGACCATACGTGCTAACCCGTTTGACTAAGGCCGGAAGCCCCACTGTCGTCGTTAATGCAGGTTCAGTGGCAAACGGGTCTCTATGGCATACTATTCACAAGACACACAAAAGCGCGAAAAACACAACCCGACCATACATACCAACCCGTTTGACTAAGGCTGGAGGCCCCACTGTCGTCGTTAATGCAGGTTCAGTGGCAAACGGGTCTGTATGGCATACTATTCATAAGACTTACGATAGCGCCAAAATCGCAACCCGACCATACGTGCCAACCCGTTTGACTAAGGCTGGAGGCCCCACTGTCATCGTTAATGCAGGTTCAGTGGCAAACGGGTATGTATGGCATACTATTCACAAGACACACGAAAGCGCGAAAAACGCAGCCCGACCATACATACCAACCCGTTTGACTAAGGCTGGAGGCCCCACTGTCGTCGTTAATGCAGGTTCAGTGGCAAACGGGTCTGTATGGCATACTATTCATAAGACTTACGATAGCGCCAAAATCGCAACCCGACCATACGTGCCAACCCGTTTAACTAAGGCTGGAGGCCCCACTGTCATTGTTAATGCAGGTTCAGTGGCAAACGGGTATGTATGGCATACTATTCACAAGACACACGAAAGCGCGAAAAACGCAACCCGACCATACATACCAACCCGTTTGACTAAGGCTGGAGGCCCCACTGTCGTCGTTAATGCAGGTTCAGTGGCAAACGGGTCTGTATGGCATACTATTCATAAGACTTACGATAGCGCCAAAATCGCAACCCGACCATACGTGCCAACCCGTTTGACTAAGGCTGGAGGCCCCACTGTCGTCGTTAATGCAGGTTCAGTGGCAAACGGGTATGTATGGCATACTATTCACAAGACACACGAAAGCGCGAAAAACGCAGCCCGGCAATACATACCAACCCGTTTGACTAAGGCTGGAGGCCCCACTGTCGTCGTTAATGCAGGTTCAGTGGAAAACGGGTCTGTATGGCATACTATTCACAAGACACACGAAAGCACCAAAATCGCAACCCAACCATACGTGCCAAACCGTTTGACTAAGGCCGGAAGCCCCACTGTCGTCGTTAATGCAGGTTCAGTGGCAAACGGTGGCAAACTATTTAATGCAATTCATTCTAAGTGTTCATGCAGAAAAGGTTTTTATTTATTTATTTGGTTGGTCCGTGTTATGACCGTGAGTGCTTTGTTCCGTGAAAATAACTATTGCGAGTTAAGAACCTTTACTAGACAAATTATGCGAATGCTTTGTTGAAGAGAAAAGTTTTAAGTCTAGATTTAAAATGATCGACTGTGTCTGATTCTCGGACATCGGTTGGTAAATCATTCCAGAGCTTAGGGGCTAAGTAGGAAAAGGATCTTCCACTTTTAGACACTTTTGATAGTCTAGGGATAATCAATAGGCCAGAATTTTGCGACCGTAGTGTGCGTGATGGATTGTATTCTGATAATAATTCTCTAAGATATGAGGGGGCTAAGCCATTTAAAGCTTTGTAGGTGATTAGTGATATTTTAAATTGGATGCGATATTTAACTGGTAGCCAGTGTAAAGATGCCAGAATTGGGCTTATGTGGTCATACTTCTTAGATCGAGTTAGTACCCTTGCAGAAGCGTTTTGAACTAGCTGAAGCTTGTTGACCTGATTTGAATGGCATCCCCCGAGTAGCGAGTTACAATAGTCTATTCTAGAGGTCATAAAAGCATGAATAAGCTTCTCTGCGTCAGATGTAGACAGTATATGGCGTATTTTTGAGATATTTCTAAGATGGAAGAATGCTGTGCGGCAGACGTTGGCGATATGACTATCAAAGGATAAGTTGCTGTCGAACATCACACCTAAGTTCCTAACCGTGGAAGATGGCACCACAGTACAGCCATTGATGAAGGTTGATGATGTTGTATTAGTGCTTTTGCCAGTACCTGGATCAGCACTGCAGGCTTGTTATTATGGTCCTTAACGGGTAAAGGATAAGGTGAGTGAGCTTGACTATATAATAGAGCTGCAAATTTCGACTATTTTTTCGACCGATTAGTCTATCGATTATTTTTTCGATTAATCGAATAGTCTAAATAAAGATTTTTTTTACAAATAATAAATGTAACATCTGCTATTAATGCCAACATTTTATTGAAGCATTTTCTCAATTAAACAAATACACAAACAGTGCCAGTGCCAAGGAAAATATAACAAATCACATAAAAACAAGTCCAACATTAATTCAGCCTAACATAAACAGTGCAAAAGGGGCATTATTCACCTTAAACAAATAAAATATAATAATATTAAAGAAGTAAAATAAAAATAAATCAAACTGAATAATAACTCCTTATTAATATAAAAACATGTCCTGCTCTTTATTGTTCCAGCCCTAGTGCTAATCATAAACTAATGAAGAGTCATCATTAACTACAAAATGACTCACATGAAATCATAATACATTAACTAAAAAACATGTCATGTTGTACTTAATGATGACTCTTCACTTCGTTTATGATTAGTACATGCATTTACTCAGCATTAGTTCAGACTGAAGTAAAAATAAGTTCATTGTGATTCATGAACCCTTATTATAAAATGTAACCATTATATTATTACTGTTAATATTATTACTATCAGTAGTAACGTTACTGCATTCTCATTTAGCATCAACTTTAACATTTAACTTTTCTTAAGTCTCGGGTAAATACAAATTTAGTTAGCATGATCTTCTAATATTTTATAAACGGCGTTTACGCTGCTGTTACTTTAAATAAACGCATGTCAGGAATACCTAACGAGACGAGCTTTTATAATATCTGCGCACATAGCAAAAAAATAAGCTATGGGAACTCCGCGCTGCCAGCTGGCTTTCAGTGCACGCGGGCACATGCCTATCTCAGTGTAACACAGTAACTTATTATTTCATAACTTCTTAATATAAAAAAGTTAAACTTGTTCCGCTCTTTATTTACTGTTTCAACATACTGCCCAGACGCGATGCAATGTCGTGTCTGTCAGGCGTCTCGCAACTCGTATTAAACTAAGATGTAAACACAGCTGTATTAAGCACCATATATGCCTGCATTGATTCTATTGTTGTATAAAAACTTACTGTAAAAATTCAAATACTTACGCTGCCGTCGCGTCATTCTGAGGTCGGAGAGCTCCAGGTTGTTTTCTTTTAAGATGATCATGCACAGATGTTGCGCTGCTGTGGTATGCCATTTCAGTTTTACACAGTATGTGTTTTATTTGGTCTCTGCTTAAAGTATTCCCACACTTTTGATCACGTTCTGGCTGTTTGGTATAACACTTGTATTATCCGGTCGGAGCTGAAGCCGCCTTCATTTGAAAACGTAAACAATGCGACGCATCGACGCATTTCCGGCAAATCGACGTAATTACGTAATCGACGTAATCGACTACGTCGACGCGTCGTTCCAGCCCTACTATATAATCAGTATGTCTGATAGAAGAAAAAAAACTCTTCTGTGCCATGTTAACATGCTTAAGCCGTACTTTGAGAGGCAGCCAGATTTGTCTGAGCAGAAGTCGGCTGTGTTAATTAATTGCTTCACCCACAGATGCGGTGAGCAGAGCGCAGGTGCTGTCCAGTGCTGATTCGCCTGATGATAGTGCGCTGTCTCGAGCTGAACTCTTGACCGGTCCCTCGTCTTCTATTGATAATGCTGCCATCCCTATTTTGTCTACACCTACACCACATAAGGAAGATGATGTTGATTTTCCCTCTACGGAACTGGTGGCGGGAAGGTTGAAAAATTCTGAGATAATTAAAAACCTTGACTCGTTTCTTTCCCATCTGACTGATGTGGAACGTGCTGATGTGAGTAATGTTATTTGGAAGTACAGTAATTTATTTTCTGATGTTCCTTCTCATTCTTCGTTGATCGAGCACGATATCGATGTCGGCAATTCTTTGCCTATTAAACAGCATGCGTACCGGGTGAGTCCTGAGAAGCGATCTCAGCTACAGAAAGAGGTGAACTTCATGCTCGAAAATAACATCGCAGAGCCAAGCTTTAGTCCTTGGAGTTCACCCTGTTTGTTGGTAAAGAAATCGGACGGTACGTTTAGTTTTTTGTACCGATTTTAAACGAGTGAATGCTGTGACAAAACCAGATAGTTATCCTTTGCCTCGAATGGAGGACTGCGTGGATCGCGTGGGAAATGCCGTTTTTGTTACCAAAATCGATCTGCTTAAAGGTACCTGGCAGGTGTCATTGTCAGACCGCGCAAAAGAGATCAGCGCGTTCGTAACACCAGACCATTTTCTACGTTACACAGTAATGGCTTTCGGATTACGAAACGTGCCAGCAACTTTTCAGAGGTTAGTAAATCGAGTTATTGAAGGCATGCATAATGTCGAGGCGTATCTGGATGACTTGGTTATTTACAGCGTGCCCTGGTCAGAGCATTTAGAACAACTTAATGATTTGTTCTGTCGTTTGTCTCGTGCTAACCTTACGGTTAATTTGGCGAAGTGCGAGTTTGGTCGAGCAACGGTGACGTATTTGGGAAAGATTGTTGGTGGTGGACAAGTCTGTCCTGTCGAGTCTAAGGTTAAGGCAATGATTGATTTTCCTGTGCCCAAAACGCGCCGCGAGCTTCGACGATTTCTGGGTATGGTTGGGTACTACAGAGGTTTTTGTAAGAATTTCTCTGTAGTGGCCAGCCCCTTAACAGATCTTCTTAGTCCTAAGGTACCCTTTCAATGGACGGAAATGTGCCAGTCAAGTTTTGAGAAAATTAAAGCCGTCCTGATTAGTTCTCCTGTCCTTTCTGCTCCTGATTTTTCGTCCCAGTTTTTACTTGCTGTTGACGCAAGTGATACAGGAGCAGGCGCTGTACTTCTTCAACGAGACCAAGCTTGTGTTGAGCATCCCGTTTGCTATTTCTCACGCAAATTTAATAAACATCAGCGGGGTTACTCCACTATTGAGAAGGAGGCACTCGCGCTTGTCCTTGCTCTTCAACATTTTGATGTTTATGTAGAGGAATGGAATTTAGTTGCCTAGTACTTTATTTTATTTATGTTCAGCAGATGTAAATATAAAGAATGTTTAGCTTTTTCATACTTGCTATTTGTGCATTTTAAAATATCATTGAGATCTGTGTGGGTTGGTGAGTGACGCTAGGGGGCGATAGAGAACAGCCTTATGCTTCATAGAACATATGAAGAAGTCACACTGCCAGCAGTAGAGAAACATACAACAACTCACGGTTTTGCCTATGTGTTTATTGTTTCTACAGGTGAGATCTGTGATATATCTGCACAAGTCACTGTTGATATATTGTTCATGTGTTGATATAAACTATTTACTGCGTGTTAATATGTAAATTAGAGCGTAAAGCATCGCATCAGCGATTCATGGCCATATCGCGTGTAAGTTGGCCACAAGCCAAGATCGCACGAGGGGGAGATGAAACAATGTAGTGTGTTAAAGTGTCTACTGATAATCGAGAGACTAAATATGTATATGCAGTACAACATATATATACCGTTTAATTGTTAAATAATGTGTGTTACAGTTTAGAAGTATAAATATTATGCAACCATTGTTTAATGGGTTTGAGTTGGAGGCTATGTGCAACATTATAATAGTATGTGGCATATGCATTTCATACTTTTAGAGAGAATACAAATGTTTTTGTTTTAACTTTATCTATAATTTGTAAATTCAGTTTGTAATTAGTGAAACAAACGTAACGTCTGTTGTGTAATATATGCTTCATAGAACATATGAAGAAGTCACACTGCCAGCAGTAGAGAAACATACAACAACTCACGGTTTTGCCTATGTGTTTATTGTTTCTACAGCTGTGACAACAAAAATAAAAACTGCTTTATGTGACACCAGAAATCTCTCTTTTCTGTGTGGGTAACATTTACATTGGTTCTGTTTCATATCTTTTAATTGTTTATACAGATCACAACCCCTTAGTTTTCCTTAACTGCATGAAAAATAACAACTAGCGTTTGATGCGCTGGAGTTTGTTTTTGCAGACTCTTGAGTTGGACATTCGGCATATTCTTGGAAAGGACAACGTCATTGCTGACGCTTTATCCCGTATTTAGGTGGAATAAATTGTATTCTTTTTTTATTTTATTTAAGAAGGTAAGATTATTTGCATTTCTACAATTTATTCACTTCCCTGCTGAAAAAACCAGCATACCAGCAAGACCAGCATATGTTGTGTTTTGGTGCTGGTTTGCTAGTGAACACCAGCAAAACCAGCATCAGCACCAGCATTAGCACCAGCTAAACCAGCAACAAACCAGCATTAGCACCAGCTAAACCAGCATTAGCACCAGCATCCCATGCTGGTCATACCAGCATATGTTGTGTTTTGGTGCTGGTATGCTGTGACCACCAGCTAAACCAGCATAGACCAGCATAATTCCCATGCTGGTCCATGCTGGTTTGATGCTGTTTTTTTCAGCAGGGTTAAGGGTGAGGGTGTTACGTGACCTGGCATTAATATTTATTTTGGAGTTCTAGGTGGCACTGAGGGGAATCCCCGAACTTGTTAGAGCGATGACGTCATCAGGGATTCCGGATATAAGGGCGTGGATGGCGACAATGGAGTCTCTCTCTCTTTATGTCTTACGCCCGCAATCCTCTTTGTTTGTTTGGAGCGGTTTAGTTTAACCTATGTTAATTGGTGCTTTCGTTATACTATTGGATATGTTTTCTTTGTAAATATATATTGTTATTTATTCAGTAACGGGTAGCGGATTTATTTTCTTTAGTTCACTGTTTTTTAGTTAGTAAGATTAGCGAGGGAAGCAGAGGCCCGGAAGACTCGCCTGATTTATTTATTCTCGGGAAGCCAGATAAGAACTGCTGGTGAGAGTAGCCATAGTCAGGGTTCTGTTTCCTTAGCTGACCCTACCTGTTTACTGACTTTTGTTAATATAATTTGACCTTGTTTGTAAAATTGTTTATGGATTATGTATCTTATTTTGATTGTTTGAATGATTGTTCCGCTCCTAAGTAAATGGAGGCGTTTTGCGTCTCGGAACGTGCGTGAAGTATCTGTGGCTCATTTATGTGTTCGGTCCGTGCCCATTATTTAAATTAATAAAATTGTTTGGTCATGGGCCGTAAGATGAAACAATATGTAACGTTAGTAATAAAAATGAGCGTAAAAGTTTCCGTGCATTTCGAAGATCATGTGTTTTTTCTCTGTAAACTAATAATGTGTGTACTCACCTGAAAAATTCTACCAGTTCACCTTTAACGTAATCAACGTGGCGACGAAAAGGTCATCAAATAAATGTTCCGGGTCAATGCAAATAAAATGCAAGAATCAAAAATAGCTTTTTTGTAAAACTGCAAAAATAGTTGTATCCTAATAATTTAATGTTCATTTCTAAAAAAAATTTAAATAAGAAAATTGACTTTGTTTGTGGTTAATCTATCCACTACCTTGAAAACAAATATAAAGAAAAGCACAATTTTTGTTTTTATATAGTTGTTTAATAAAGAAAAACGAATGGACGCAAAAGTACACGGACCAATACAGTAGTTCTCTTTCATTTGTTCCAAGATTTTGACTATATTTTCCTTTATTGGTTCACAGCAGAAATTGTTTTTTACAAACGTAAAAACCTGAATAAAGCTTTTTTTTATTTCAAATTAAAGACAAAATATCAAAAAACATAAACCCATTTGCTCACTTGCTACATAATTTGTCACAAAAAAATCTACAATGCAGAACAAACTGCAGAAATTAATGAGTGACACCACATGAAAATCCACAATGGATAAGAAATGCAACACACACACACACACACACACACACACACACACACACACACACACACACACACACACACACACACACACACACACACACACACACACACACACACGATGTCAAATGTTAGGAGGTCCAAAACTAAATTCTTTTCTCTATTACTCACCATGGCTATATTTACTTGCTAAAAATACAGTCAAACTGTTATTACAGACTGCTAGTGTGTAATATATATAATACCATGTAAAACATGTAATGATAGCATAATTGCAAAAAAACTGATGCTTCGTAAATGTTAAACTTTACTGATTTGATCTCTCTGTATCTCTGCATATTTGAAATTTTAATAGGGCTTTGTGGTGAAAATGATAATCTCTACAGATATAAATATCATAAGGGAATACACATTAAATATAGTATATATTTATATAGAATATAAACAAAATTAATCAACATCCTTTTGATATTCATATTTTTGCGTGATGTTTCAGGTGCCAATTCCCCGCAAACACATTTACGTTGTGGCAACGTCTGTGGCACGTTGAATTTCTACTATGGCAACGTTGTAGCTACCACACTTGAATGATGAACCAGCAGGGCTGGTAGCAACGTTGTTGTGCGACATTCAGCTGAGAGACGATGTTCTGACAATTACATTTTTAATAACAACCTAGTTCAATGTCAACATTGTGACAACGCCATAACAACATTCACCACACAACGTAAATAAATTATGGCGACCTTCTGGCCATGATGTTAACATTGTTATAAGGTTGGGTACGGTGTGCCAACGTCCTGTGTTTGCTGGGAATTGCTGCTACACATTTTTGTATGTTAATCCATATATGTCACTTAAAGGCGGAGTCCATGATGTTTGAAAGCCAGTGTTGATATTTGAAATCGCCTAAACAAACACGCCCCTACCCCAATAGAATCTGGACCTTCTGTTGATAGACCCGCCCCACACATACGCAACCCGGCATTTGATTTGATTTGATTGGCTATAAGTGTGTTTTGGTAGTCGGCCCGTCTCCTTTTCCAAACCGTTTTTCAAACATCGTGGACTCCGCCTTTAAACTGAAATAAATAAATGGCTGTGATATAAAAATGTCTGTCATCTAACGATAAATGTTATCAACGCACATTTTGAGGATTACAACATTTTAAATAACAGCTACGACTATACATTGTGGCACATCTTTAACATTTAACTTTCCGACTATGTTAACTCATACTAAATGTAAAATTCAACATTATTACTTACCAAACTTCGCTCGCTTTCTAAGTCCATCCGTTAGTGAAGCGCAGCCTCGAGTGCATCAATGCCACTGCCTGCTCTTCCGGTGCGGGATCCGGAAGTATCAATATTTTTTTTATTTGAGTTGAAGCATTCTAAACCATTAACTAAATCGGCTAAATGGCAAGATAACACAGTTTCAATTGAAGAAAAAACATATAAAAAAAAGAAAAAATGAAAAAGTACAAGATTGAGTGTAAAGACTACAATAATGTACAACTACAAAACCCATGAAGCATTGCGTTCTAGGCGCGTTATCTGGGCGCGCCTTTCTAGATGCGACCTGATTGGTGTAATATTTGTGTGTGCCATATTAGGACACGACCGTGAGAAATGTGTGAAAATTGGCCTTATCTTGTGCATGAAATGAGACAAACAAGTTCTATTCTATCTTGCTTTCACCTTTCACACAAACACACATATATGTGACCCGTCACGGAAACCAGTGACACAAGTCGGCAGCACAAGTTTCGAGAAAATGAGAAACAACGTTTTTTGTTTCAAAATTTGGGATTTTCGTTTTTTGCAGAATCTGTTAGTTGAGATCACGAAGAAGCCTCTCCATGTTTGAGATAGCAGTTTTTGTACATTTAAAAGCGTACATTTTGCGGTTGTAATCGGCTTGTTTTTCCGGAGATTCTAGCGTGCAGCGGGGGGCGTCATTGTCTGTGTGTATATTTACATACTGTGTAAGCTTGTGTTTTCGCCTCCGCCCCCAAAGGGAACAGAGTTGCTCCTGAATAGGGATAGTTCGCCCAAAAATGAAAATAATATCATTAATGACTCACCCATATGTCGTTCTAAACTCAGAAGACCTCCATTCATCTTCGGAACACAGTTTAAGATGTTTTAACATTAGATTTAGTCCGAGAGCTTTGTGTCTCCTCCATTGAAAATCTATGTACGGTTTCCATGTCCAGAAAGGTAATAAAAACATAATCAAAGTAGTCCATGTGACATCAGTGGGTCAGTGAGATTGTGGTGAAGCAACGAAAATACATTTTGGTCCAAATATAGCAAGAATTATGACTTTATTCAGCATTGTCTTCTCTTCCGGCTCTGAACCGCGTTAAGTCACGTGACTGTAAGGACGCGGCTGCCCTGTTCCTCAGACATGTTTGCTAAGTTTTTTTTCAAACTTACAGCGTGCGTCTTCCCAGGCTGTAAACGAACTCGGGCGCACAAAACAAAAGAAAAATAAAACAGATAACAGTCAGCCGCGTCGTACGTCATTCGCGTCACTGACTTTATGCGTGCCGCGAGAGCTCTTCAAGAAATCTTACGGAGTAGTTTAATTTCGACTTGCTCTCGTGGTACTTTGACATCGTCTGTCAGTTCTTGCAGCGCAGCATGAAGTCAAACAGATATAAGTTACACAGAGATCGTTGAATTCTTTATATAATGGGCTACATGTTTTGTCTATCAATATTTTCAATGAAGTCATTGGCTGATGGAGGAACGAGCGACCAATTTGTTACATCTCTAAAGGACTTCACGTTTTGCTGTTTGGATTATTTATTATACTACCTCCCTATTTTAAATACAAACTTTGAAGAGGGGTTCATGTGTTTAACGGAACGTAAATTACCGGAGTATAATCTCTTATACCCTTACTTGTTTCGATGTAAATAGTCCTCAGATTGTATATTATATTCTATTACCAGACGGTCATGCGAAATCTGATGTAAACAATAGACTATATATCTATATTTCACGGATTATACGTATTTGTGGACAAAAATCATTGAATGATTCACACATCTGAAACAGACTGGATTCGACTTGTGATCCCTACAAAGGTAAAAGTCCTGTTTTTTTTGCATGTTGTCATACAGACTTCTTTCACAAAATACTACATATGATGCTAGAACATCTGTATCTCAAAATGGCTTTACAGGGGGTATGGCTTAAATAAATGAGATGTAAATGAGCCATTGTCTCTCCAGCCAGGGAAAAAGGAAAGTGTTAACTTTTTTCTCTCTCAAATTTTTCAGCATTCTCTTTCTTGAATGTGTTACATTCAAATGACCACAATTTCTCCAAATCTTATAAGATTTCCATGTGTTACACATCTTCGGAAAGCTTAGAAACTGCACTTTCAGAATCTGTGAATAACTCAAAATGCCCCAGATCCGACTTGTGTCACTACTTTCCGTGACTGGTCACATATATATATATATATTGGGTACTTATGTTGTCCTCTATTGTAAACCTCTTTGGATAAAAGTGTTTGCTAAATGATTAAATGTAGCCTAATGTAAATTTAAAGTTTATATTGTTTCATAATTATTCATTAAACCTTGTTGATAGAGAGAATAAACCCATGCTGCAAACAGGAATAGGAGAAACAGCTGTATGCATTAAAATATTATTAATTATGAAATATCTTAAATTACAATTAACTATGGGCCACATTTCTATATTTTATATGTGGCCCAAATAATACACGTAAACACTGGCCCATATCTTGTTTGCCACCTTAAAGACGGTCCAATCTCCCCCATAACCGGGCCATGTTCGGTTCACATGCCTCATGCCAGTGCCGACTGAATGCCAGCTGTGCCGGCTTCATGCCAAATCTGGGCCAGAATACTTTGCTACCTGGGTCAACACTTCTGAGCCAATGGTCTCAATATGCCCACATTATATAGGAGTATTAAAATACAAATGTGTTGTTCATTCTATGTTACAACAGGTAAAAAATAAATGTGACAGATTCTGAACTTTTGTCTCATGTTCATTTTTTAATGTTTAGACATTTCTTGACCCCACAGCAAACAGAGGAATTTTGCCTGTATTTTCCCAATACTTATGAAGGGCACTTATACAGTATGTATGTGGTAAACTGCAACATACACAAACAGCACAGAAAAAAGAATACAAACACAGAATAGACAACATTACAAATTAACTCTAGTCTCAATGTTGATGTAGCTTTTAGCTAAAATATCAGACAAGTAAACTGACAAGAGAGTTTTGCATTCACTAAGTTATAGAATCTCCTAAGATGGTCTGAGGACATCGACAGTTTACACTTACATAATACAAACTGATTTTAGACAAAACTCTTTTCTTGTGAATTTCATGTCACGTGTGTGTTCCCTTTCAGTCGGTCACTACGACGTAACGTGTAGTAACACCGCTCGGGCTGCTTCATATGCGACCGCTTCAGCATTGGCTTCACGACCGAGTCCCGAGGAGAGCGTGGCTGCGCGGCATTTACCGTGTTATCATTACACCTGCGTGTCGTCGCACTTTCACTCCGTGGTCAGCCGGTGTGCCTCTGAGACAGGTCTCCAGGCATGCAATAGTATGCACAGATGCTTCGGACAAGGGGTGGGGGGCCACGTACTATTGCTTGCGGCTTCGGGGGTCTGGACAGCACCCCAGCTGCATTGGCACATAAATTGCCGAGAAATGTGGGCTGTATATCTTGCGCTCGTCCGTTTCACCAACGAGTTATGGGGCAAAGCTTATTAGTTCACACAGACAAAACTGCGACCGTTGCCTACATCAATTGCCAGGGCGGTTTACGCTCACGTCACCTGTTGTGTCTTGCCCGTCACCTCCTCACTTGGAGTCAGAAGAACTTGAGGTCTCTTCGTGCCATTTACATTCCGGGCACGCTCAATGTAGAGGCGGATGCGCTCTATCGGGCAGCGCGTCCCGGCGAATGGCGACTCCACCCCATATCGGTTCAGCAGATTTGGAGATGTTTCGGGAAAGCGCAGATAGATCTGTTTGCTTCCTCAGAGACGGCCCATTGTCGCCTGTTCTATTCACTAGCCGACGACTCGCTCGACGTGGATGCATTGGCACACAGCTGGCCGCGAAACATGCGCAAATACGCGTTCCCCCCGGTGAGCCTCATTGCGCAAACCCTATGCAAGATCAGGGAGGATGAGGAGAGCGTACTGTTGGTGGCACCATATTGGACAACCAGGAGTTGGTTTCCAGAACTCTCTCTCCTCGCGACAGCCCCTCCTTGGAAGATTCCCCTGAGGAAGGACCTTCTTTCTCAACAAGAGGGCACATTATGGCACCCGCGCCCCGACCTTTGGAACCTCCATGTGTGGTCTCTGGACGGGGCACGGAGGATTTGAGTGATTTACCGCAAGAGGTATCTAACACTATTGCTGCAGCGCGAGCGCCGTCTACGAGACAGGCTTACGCGCTTAAATGGAACCTGTTTGTCGACTGGTGTTCTTCCCAAAGTGAGAACCCCCGAGAATGCCCGATTAGTGTTGTGCTTTTGTATCTCCAGCATCGTTTGGAGAATAGGCTTTCACCATCCACTATTAAGGTTGTTATTGCTGCGATATCAGCTCACCATTCACCCGTAAACGGTAGGATAGTGGGTCAGCACGACCTGGTCATTAGATTTCTTAGAGGCGCTTGGAGGTTGAATCCTTCGCATCCTCCCTCTATTCTTCCTTGGTGCTGAAATCACTACAGGAAGCCTCATTTGAGCCTCTGCATAGTGTGAGTGTTAAATTTCTTACTATGAAGACTTTAACTCTCCTTGCTTTGGCTTCTGTTAAGAGGATAGGGGATATTCATGCATTTTCGATCGATGATTCGTGCCTTCAGTTTGGGCCAGCTGCATCCAGCGTAACACTGAGACCCCGGCCCGGCTTCATGCCCAAAGTTCCCACCACTCCTTTCAGAGATCAGGTGGTGAACCTGCAAGCGCTGCCTTTGGAGGAGGCAGACCCAGCCATGGCTTTGTTCTGCCCTGTTCGTGCACTACGTGTGTATAGGACGCAAAGCTTTAGGACCAAATCAGCTCTTTGTTTGTTACGTTGGTCAGCAGAAAGGGAAAGCTGTCACCAAGCAGAGGATGTCCCATTGGATTGTGGATACTATAGCCCTTGCATATCAAAAACAAGATGTGCCTTGTCCATTTAACCCTTGTGTGGTGTTCGGGTCTGTGGGACCCGTTTTGAATGTTTACTGAAAGAAAAATTATGCAATTAATTGTTGTTTCAACCTCAGATTCATTGGCCTTGGCTAATTTTCTATGAAGAACATAAAAATAAACAACTTTATAATTAATGTACAGTGTACACCCCCCCTACACATTTATATTACATATGTGGTGTTCGGGTCCACTGGACCCGGGGTTAATAAAAGTGTAAAAATTGAATGTGCTATGTAACTTCACTCTGTTTTTTTCCTACCTGGGACTCCTGTGAGTGCATGAGTGTGTTTGTATACATGTCTGTACATATGTGATGGATGCATGTCAGAGTTTTCTCCTTCTGCTTTTGCTGTAATGCCGCAAGGATACAACATGTTATATGCCGTGCATGAACATTTGTCTGTACCTACTGTCCCAAACACTTTACCTTCTATCTAACAGGAACCATTCTACATTTTACCATTATAAAAAATCCATAGTTTTATTGTAGTAAAAGAGTAGTAATCATGGTAATTTGGTATATTGATTACCATTTGTAAACCCATGGGTTTACCACAAAACCTATGGTGTGTGTACCTGCTATTTATCACGTTGTGGGGACCAAATGTCCCACAAAGATGTGTGTGTGAGAGAGAGAGAGAGAGAGAGAGAGAGAGAGAGAGAGAGAGAGAGAGAGAGAGTGAATAATAGAGAAAGTAAAATATTATCCATGTTTTTTCATCATTCTAAGTTGTGGCCAATAGCAACACATTGTACTTCAATGTGTGTGGACCAGATGGACACAGTATATTTGTGTAAAATGCAAGAAATGCATACATAACATAGCTACACATTAAAAATTTGCTTCTTATGTGTTGTGTTGGCTGGCATGAACAGGTTATGTGTTTAGTGTGGATGATGTCTTATGATACGGCATCTGTTCAGTTTGGGGCCTGTGCTGTGTAGACTGACACAAATGTGTACAATTTCAAAAAGTTCAAATAATTAAACATCAACAGTGATGAAAAACTTTGTTTCATTTATACTCATTTAAGATAAATATGATTTTCCCCCAATATCTGGATCAGAATAGAATTTCCTCCTTTTATTTCATATTACCACAAAAACGAATGGCACTTTAGTTTATAAATAGTCCTCTACCAGTGGTAAATGACCAATATTAACCATAAATTCTGTCTATATTACTTGCAATAAGGCTAAAGTTAACATCTGTAAACAATATTACATAAATTTGTATGAATGCATTGGTTTAAGATGCTAATAATGCTCTGGGTCCACTAGACCCACAAACATCGTCTAAGTAACAAAAATATGAACACCACACAAGGGTTAATTTACGTGCTCACTCTACAGGCAGTGTGGCATCATCTTGGGCACTGGCTCGCGGTTCCTCGCTAACGGATATTTGTAGAGCTGCAGGCTGGGCGACACCTAATACGTTCACAAGATTCTATAGTGTTTGTGTCGAGCAGGTATCCACTCGGGTTCTTTCTTCTAACTAGTTAAGAACACAGAGGGTTGGCTCGTTTGTCGGCTTGGAGCCTCTATTTTGGTACTGCACATTTGCACCATTATGGAAGGCCGTAGAGGCGAAAACATCACAAAAACTGTTTTTGGCTCTCCTCCACCGCCATGATAGCCGATGTTGCGGAGCATCTGCTGTCAGCTTATCACTGATGTATTCTCTGTAAACCTGTGTAGGCTAGGCACCCACATTTGTTCATTTGTGTGTATAGTCCTTGGGGTTCAATCTTCCACGTTTTCCTTAGCAGAGCCTGCTCTGTGCCTCTCTGTCACACTGTGTCTCTTCAGAGACCTCTATATGAGCAACCCGTCGGTTGTTTCATATTCTTATGTCATCCAGTCAACCTTCTTAGGGGAAGCCTTCCGCAGTGTTCCTAACTCCGCCCAGTTTAGGTCGCTTCCCCAGTTCGCTGGTTCACTATCGTGGGTTAAGGAAAGGGTAGTGACCGGCCTTCTGCACTTCGCCTTAGGTTCCGCCCCTTATGTGGAGGGCTTTGCAGGCACTGGAAGGGTTCAGCTGCAGTGGCGTTTTGGTAGGGATTCCCAATTCGTCAGTCATGACGTGACGTCGTAGTGACCGACTGAAAGGGAACGTCTCGGTTACGTATGTAACCCTCGTTCCCTGAAGGAAGAGAACGGAGACGTCACGTCCCGTCGCCACAGTTTGCTGTTCCATTGCTGTTTTTAGGCCGGGCACTGCTGCTCGGCTTTCTCAGCAATAATATAGCTAATTTGGTATTGTGCACCTGCGGCTTATATACGCACCTGGCGAGGCGGCGCCTGCATTATGCAAATACCTGCATGCCAAGTTCATTGGCGTTTTTATAGTATCTCGAAGTAAATAGGTCGCCGCGGAGCGGTTCCCAATTCGTCGGTCACGACGTGACATCTCCGTTCCCTTCCTTCAGGGAACGAGGGTTACATTTGTAACTAAGATGTTCTGAGAAGCACTTACATCATACAGTACAGTATACAGCAAATCAGACGTCAATCATCGATAGATTTTCTTCTATCTGTGCTACAGTGTTTCTGGAGGTTGCATGCATTACACAACGAATAGGTCCCCCGTATATACATGTGTGAAGTTTTGCTTTTAGTTAAAAGATTGGTAAATTCATATCCACGTCACCCAACACTGTTCATATCCTGCGTGTTTCTACATAGGCAACGAGTAAAACAGCATCAGACGATTCAGTTTTTGCAGCGATCTGAACAATTCATTCAAACTGATTCACACACCAATTCAAAACGTTTGGCTTATTTGCTTTGTAAAGATTCGACTCAAAAGAGTCATTAATTTGCGAATGCCCCAGAAGAGACAGCAATTAAAAAATACACATTTCGTAATTAATTAAAATACAGTAACGAAGGAACGCCGCACAGTGTAATGAAGTAAAACTACATTTTATTCTTTTCCACCACGTAAGGGCAACTTGAGTCGAGAAGGGCATATGGGCAGTTGCCCGGGCAACCTGAGCAACCCCCCTGTGCATGTCCCTGGATGTATAAAATGAAGAGAATAGACTGTTGAATAATTCATTAAATTAAGTCAGTGATTTTGATTGTGTTTATGACGGTTCACCACTGATTGATAGATTAGTTATTTATACTTAATAAACACCTTTATACATGCTTTACAAAGAGAGCCTCAATGTGTTAGCTTTTGGCCTTCTTCATCCTTTCAATCCATATATGGACAGCAGTGTCAGTTCTGTGACAGAAAACACACATTCCTTTATTTCAGATCTAAGTGTGATGTTTAATTATGTGTAGTAGTTTTTTCAGAAGCTGGTTTGTAGCTCTCCATGTAGCTGTGTGTTTTGATTTTCAGTTTGATTGTTCATAATTCGTGACTTGTCCTGTCTGCTGTCAGTACGCTCAGTCTCACCCAGACCAGACATCTTTTTTAGGCACAGAATGTTCTGGAAACTTTTTTTGAAGTTCTCTGACAAGAATGCATATAATATGGGGTTCGCACAGCTATTGGCGTATCCCAGCACTACAACGAAGGCGAACATGCTCCTCAAGAAGGGTGTAGTGCTTATGGTTCCAGTAACGGACGTGACATTGAAGATGTAGAAAGGCAGCCAACAGAGCACAAAGACAGCGACCACAATGGACACCATACGTGTCACTTTCTTCTCAGATTGCTTCCGTTTAGTGGAGCCAACACTGATTCCGGAGGACTTCACTTTGATGACAATAAGCAAATAGCAAAGACAAATAACAATCAGAGGCAGAAAGAAGCCCAGGATGAAGGTGTAGAACATGAACGCTGTGTAGTAGACCTCCTGTGGCTCTGGCCACACTATAGTGCAAAAGCAGCCGTCTGGTTTGGTGATCAGCCCGCTGTAAATGATAATGGGTAAGTTAACGAGGATTGACACCAGCCACACGGTTAGGTTTATGGTTTTGGCCGCAATGGGCTTCCTCCATTTGGTGGATCTTATGGGGTGCACTACGGCCAGGTATCGATCAATGCTCATCACCATCAGACAGAAAATACTGGTGAACTGATTCAGAGAATCTACAGTTATGACCACCCTGCATAGAGCAGGCCCAAACGGCCAGTGCACCAGTGCCAACTGGATGGCAATGAATGGTAAACTTAGCATGAACATCACATCTGCCACAGCCAGGTTCAGGATGTAGATGTTTGTAACGGTCTTCATATTGGCATATCGCAGGATAACGTAGATGACCAGAGCATTTCCACAGAAGCCGACAGCACACACCACAAAATACATGAAGGTGATGACCACTGTGCTAGTTTTGGTCAAGCCGTGGTCAAGTTCATTTCTAAGGCCTTCATCAGATATGTTGCCCAACATAATGCCATCAAACATTTGGTAACTAGGTGAGAATGAAAATGTCCAGGAATCCATTTTGAATTGCCCTTCTTTGCATTTCCATTACATGTGACATACCATCCTAAAAAAATGATAGAATGAGGGTTAATGAACTCTCCTGTAGTGTTAAACATTATCACTTACCCTAACAGAAAAGTCACATGAATTTTCACATGTGCAAACTCACATGTGAAATTTGTTTTGAAACATTTTTGTGATAATCACATGTAAAACCCATGAGATCACATGAGAAATCAGTGTATCACAATGGGTGAGATGTTTTCCACATGTGATCACATATAAAAAAAAATGTCACCTTATGCACATGTGATCACATGTGTTTTTTCACATGCAAAATTGATGTTTTTCACATTGTAAGGGCAAACAACACTGGCACAGACTGTTTTAAATCTTATGTGACGACCAGGCACGTGCACACATAGACATCAAAGGGGGCTTGAGCACCTGCCCTTTTTATTCCTGGAGAGAAAGTGCCCTTTTTTTCTGGGGTGCTTTTAAAAAAAATACTAATAATATGATCTTTATTCGTATAACAACTGATGTCTGTCTGTTTCTTGTGTTTTTTACTTGTTGCTTATTTAATTTAACATGAGATTTAAACTCTTCTATAAAGAAAAATAGCGCTATTTGTGGCACACAAACGGTTAACAGATGAGTCCCGCCTCCAAAATTCACATCGCTAATATGATTGGCTTTACCTTTCCTTAGTCCCGCCTCTCTAACTTACTTCGCTTTATGATTGGTTTGTCAACACTCGTGGTGCATCATTCGCGCTTCAAGCGCCAAAGCTCAGCCCGACCGAGATGCGATCATGTGCATGATTATGCAGGCAGGCAGCTACCGGTAAGTGTGTGAGGAAGAAAGCATTCTTATATTAACAGTTTTATGCACAAAATATGGGACACGTTGTTACACATAACGATTCAGGGACATTGTTTTCCATGGCAATCCCATATTAACCTGAAGAGTTGCAAACTTGTAACAGTGTAGTGTAGTTTAAGCAGACTGCTCAGAATATAATAAAGCACAAACAATAAAATAATTGCTAACTGCAGTAGTAAGCTTTTTTGTTTGCGTTTTTTTGTAATGGCTGTTAAATAAGTATATGTTATACTGGAATGCTGGAGTAGATTGGGAAGAAATCTGATGGTTCAGTATTTTACTTGCCCAGTCTGAATTTTCACTGACATCACAAAAAAGTAAAATATAAAATACAAATAAAATAGGCCTAATCTATATTTGATGTTTCTGACATGTGTAACCCTAATAAATATGAAACCCAAGATTAAAGGTGCCATAGGATGTGTTGTCATAATATGTTAAATTGTTCTTTAAAGGTATGTTGCTTTATTAAGTGCAAAAATTATCCAGAAACGTTTTTACATGTCTATTTACAACCCTAGAAGTTGACATTTTAATTAAATGGTCTATTTTTGCCCTATTTGAAAGGTTCATGAATAATAATGTTGAGCTCTGCTCTGATTGGCTCTGCTCTGAGGCTCATGCCAGAAGCTCACATTAGTTAACAGACCTTATATTGTGAGCCCTTATCAGACAAAAATACATTTTGAGTAACAACTAATCAGCTAAACGCTAGCATATGATATAGCATTTATTGGCATGTAGCGCTAACTCAGCAATCACAACTATGTTTTTAGCATTTTAACAAATTTGTAATTAATGTTATTGTAATGTAATTTAATGTTTTCAAAACATGCACATTGTGTAATGGCTTCCTTTGCTGCTCTATAAACCTAGACTACTAAGGAGACCATGGTGTCTGTGTGAACTGATTATTTTGTAGACATCTTTTGAAATTTAAACAATTGGGTGAGTTTGAGGAAGATAAAATTAATTAACCTTTTTAATATTTTTTTTTTTTTAAAGGAAGTCAGAATTGCATTAATATATATCCTTTTTGTTTAAAAAAAAAAAAAGAAGAGAAGTGCCCTTTATTTCACTTGAGCCCCTGCCCCTCAAAATGTCTGTGCACGTCCCTGGTGACGACTAAATAAGCAAAGACAATTTTAATCAATTTAGTAATATTTACAGTATATATGGCTTCTCCCAAAACACATTGTTTTACAAAACAGCTTCTCAGAAAAAAGCTTCAAAGATCACTAAAGTGATAAATACAATGACCTTAAGAGACTTACTTGGCCCTCTGCAATACGACTGTCAGCTCTCCCACTAGCAGAGGAGCTACGAATCAATACAAATAAAACAGTATGAAAAAAGAGGTATGCAATTTTGGCAATTTTCCATGTAGAAAATGTACAGTGTCGCCCTTAAATGTGTTCAAAATAAGATAGCTTAAAATGCAATATAATCATACTGCACAACTATTGGAAGAGGCACATTTACAGCATAAAAGTTTCATTTTTTCATTTTTCAGCATTTGATAATTTTAAGCAAACATGGAATGCAACATGTTTAATGTTATTTTATTAAGACCATGAAGGATATCTGCATTAGTGATATGCAGGTTGATCCAAAATGAGGGGGTGCCTGCGGTCACCTTTGTTTACAGGCGATTGCGAGTCATCCAAAAATATTTTTAATGATATTAGGGTTGGTCGGGTTATTTGAAATAAAGATGGCAATTAACTATTTAAACAATTACTACTTTAAAAAAATGTGGGCCAGGAAGCGGGTTGGGTAGTCATTTCACTTAATTTCAGTAATTGTGTGTGACTCTGAGTTTAGGACAGAGATGGTCATGTCAATCATTTTTGAGTACAGTCTCCTGTTTGTCACATTCATGCCAGCTGGACCAACAGACTGAAAAGCAACACGGTCAATGTGCTTTACAGATTAATATTCACATATAACTTTCATTTGACAAGTGAGGAACCTCAGCATATTTTTTGATTCTGAAATGTGCTTTGATCGTCAAGTTAACAGCTTTGTGAAATCTACTGAAAATACTGATTTGGAGATTGTTTTTCATGCCATTCTTTCAACTCGGTTAGACTATTGTAATGCTCTTAACCTAGGCATAAGTGAATTACTGGTTACTCGTCTTCAGTACGTTCAAAATGTTGCAGCAAGATTTTTAACTAATACCAGAAAACTAGATCACATAACACCTGTATTAATAACACTTCACTGGCTACCTGTTAAATTTAGAATACAATACAAGGTGTAAAACAACTGTTTTTAAAGCATTTCATGAGCGAGGTCCTGAAAGGACATGCTAATCCCATGTCTCAACGTCATCTACTTTCTTCTCAGAACATGATTATAACCTATTGATTGATTTGTAAGTTAATTAACTTTTAAATGTTTCTTTTCAAATATTAATTTTAAACCCTTAATTATTTCTGAATAACAGTCATCAAAATGATTGATTTCAGATCCTACCTGTACCACAAAGCCATAAAGATCTCAATATAACACAATATAATAGTTTAACATTAATTCACACACACACACACACACACACAAACACACACACACACACACACACACACACACACACACACACACACATATAGTTTATATACACAATATATGCATTATTATAAAAGTTACTCTTACCTACAAGATGATGTTCAATTGACATGCAGCTCTTTGTTCGTCAGATGTACAGACCATTTCATGACATCCAGCACAAACACAATTCTGATCTGCAGATACACTGTATGAGGAGAGATATAAGCCTTTGTTGACATAAGCCATGTACAGAGAGAGAGAGAGAGAGAGAGAGAGAGAGAGAGAGAGAGAGAGAGAGAGAGAGAGAGAGAGAGAGAGAGAGAGAGTAGACTAACACTTTTTTCACTTGGTTATTCTAGCCCAACAGCTGGCTTAATATGGGAAAGAACTAATTTTGGGCTAATCTAACCCATCAAGTTAGGTTTGTTAATTCTATACCAGCATACCAGCATTCTATACCAGATTTCTATTTCACCAGTCCTTTTTTTGCCATCAAGGTGTCTTTAATCAGTAGGATTTATAACATGAAGTATAGCCTTAAACAACTCTATCCCATAATGTGAACAAGGGCGATCACGTGACTTGACACTTTCAAATAGGCTACACTTTGCCGCGCGTTTGCAGCGATGGACGACGGCAGGTTAATTGAAGAAGTGGAGAAACACCGACAACTGTATGATCCACAGGATCCTTGCTATAAAATGAAAAGGCATGGGACCCAGTTGCTACAGCTATTGGTTGTAATGGTAGGTTTACTATATATTGTCTACATGTGCAACTTACCGATAGCCTACATGTGGTCCAAGCGAAGTTTGAGGGTGCAGGGTGTATAAAAAATGTCGATAACCTACTAATCTTTTCAGGTCGGTAATCATCCCTCCCTCCATTATTATTTGTCAATCAGCGCACACTTTGCTGTCTCCTGCTTGCGCTTGCCTTTTATAAATATATAAATCCCTTCAATACATAATTAAATACCTAATTGACCTACAAATCTTTTTTTATATATATTTTAACGTCCAATTGTTCATTTTGTGTTATTTTTGTCACTATTATATTGTTCTAGCATTTCAAACAACATTTGTAAGTGATATGTTCATCTGCCATATACCACATAAAAAAGTCACCAAACAGACAACAAAACAGCTTTTTTTAATGCAGGCCTATTGACTGTGATAATATAAATAAAATAAGTAATTTTGTAGAGATCAACATGTTAGTCTTTATTTAAGATAATTATTATAATTATGAACATAAAAAGGATATTAGTTAGTTGAAGGATTAGGGTCATTAATCGAGGTGCCATGCAGAACATTTTAAATGACAAACAAACTATATACAGGAATAGAAAATAAAGTTGTTAAATTATTTACAATTAATGAATGTTGTGATGTGATCAGATGCCTCCTTCCAGAGAATTGAAGAAAGTGCTGAATTTCTCACGCACTTCATAGGCATCCTTGCTGCCACTGTTCCCTCCCATGTTCCTTATAATAGGCAACATGTCTCCTGTATGTTCAGCTTCATCCTGCCATCTCCGGTTTTGTGCTGGGTTGGTGAGGAAGTTGTGCAGGATGCAAGAAGCCATAAGAAAGTGTCCACAAAGTGTGGTGCCATCTGCAGCCTGGAAAGCAGCACTCTCCATCTCGCAGTGAGGATCCTGAAGGCACACTCCACAACCATTCTGGCTGAAGACAGTCTGTAATTGAAATTTTCTCGCCACCTTGGGAGACGATGACCTGGAAAAGGCCTCATGAGGTAAGTTTTCAACGGAAATGCCGCATCTCCAACAATGACATAGGGCATGGGACCCTGCACACCTGAACCTAGTAAAGGGCTGTCTTCGGGCACATTCAGTGTTTTGGCCTCCATGCCCCTGCCAAGCGGCGAAGAGCCGTACACCCCCCGTCACTGGCACGGCCAAAGTCTCCCACCTGGATGTAGGTGAACCTGTAGTCTGCATCCACGAGTGCCAAAAGAACAATGGAAAATGTCATCTTATAATTAAAATACAGACTACCAGAATTGGGAGGTGCTTTGATGGTGATGTGCTTCCCATCTATTGCACCCAAGCAGTTGGGAAATTTCTCCTCCTCCCAAAATTTGGAAGCAATGGCTTTCCACCGGTCCTCAGTTGGTGGAGGAATGTGGATTGACATCATCCTATTTTCAATGGCACTGCATGTCATGTGCACAGATGAGCACACAGTAATTGCCCCCAAACGGTACTGATAGGCCAGGCTAGTGTAGCAGTACGGTTTGGTATCCCCTGACGTCATCGGGCCAGCTGATGCGGGTGTTGTTGATGATTGGGTATCTGCATATAAAAGCGTTTCAGTTCACGTTATGCGGGTGCGTTTGTTCCATTAGCGAGCGAGCTGCCGTACTTCCGGGTTTTGTGTACAAATGGTAGTAAGGGTGGACTGAGGAGCTTTTCGGGAAACCCGTCAATCGCTGCGTGAATGGAGACGTTTATATTACATGTCTCCGTCTGTGCTCCGTGAGTTCCAATACAGGTGTGGGTCAAGGTGCAAGGGACGTTACAGTGGGTTGCTGTAGTGGGCTTGCTGCTGGCTGCGTGGCTTCCTTGCGCTATGTGCATTGCTTACACTGCTGGCTTTACAATTTGCTTTCAACTGCAGCCGCTTCGCGCTACGTCATCTGAACTGTATTAACCCTACTGAGGGGTTCCGCGCTACGTCATCTGTGCTCTACTTTGCCTGCATCGCTCTGCTTTGCCTGCTTCGCTCTGCATGGTCTGCTTCGCTTGGTTCAGCTGGGAATTCTAATTTGCATTTCTGACGGGTGGCGCTCTGTGCTGCGGCTGATCTGTGCTGTTTGCGGCGATTGCTGGATTATACCAGCTGATTAACATTGCGCTGCTCATATGCTAATAGATTATTGTTGCAGCATTGCAGTATTTACAGGATCAGCTGGACCGTGGTCTGGACTTGGGGCGTGGTGTGTTCCAACTGTAGCGTGAGTAACTGATTCAACATTGGCGTGTGACAAAGTAGTCAGTACTTGACTGTCACTAGCATTACTTTTTTACTTTGAACTCTCTTGGTTTTGATTTTCTAATTTTTGTTTTTTTTCGTATTACCTTTTTCATTTATTCTTATTGGCATGATTATTCTTTATTCATTTTTGATTATTGTTTTGATTATCTTACTTTAATGGAATCTAAATTCTTTTGGTCTTTATTTCTTTATTAGTTTAAGTCTTGAGCTATAATTTGTGTTTTTCTTTATTAGCCAAGTTAACTGTTTTCTATTTTGTTTTGGTGACTTGGGAGGTGTGTTCCCCTCAGTATAGTTCTCATTGCCTCTGTAACCAGTGTACTGGCTTCCTGCATATTAAAGCCTGCTGGCTGTGTGGTAGCTGGGGTGACCGGACGCGGCGCCTACGGTGACAACTTTTGGGGCAGTTGATTCTATGAAAAACCCATATTGTTAAAGGTGATGTTCTTTTTCTGTGTCTTTTAAAGATTACTTATTTGTTTTTGTTTTCTCTTCAGGAGTGGGTTGGCCGTACCAGCAGATTGTTCCTTTCAGGTGGTGGGCTCCTTATTTGGTTGCAGTGCTGTGTTCACAGTGTGCCATGCTGTAGTGTGCTGAGGTGCGTGTGTGCACATGTGAGTGATGGTGGTCTGCTTAACGAACGTCAGGCCTTGTCCCACCCTGAAGTGTTGTTTGTCTTTTTTTTTCTGCTTTTACTATTTGATACTATGAATAAAATTGAATTCATTTTAAATAAAGTTTTTTTCTGATTGACTCAACTCTTGTCTGATACCTGACCCAGTCGTGACAAACCTGTGTGCTGTTAAATTGAGGGCAGTCCCGGGAGTAGCCCCCGGGTGGCGTAGTTGGTATAAATCCTTAGTTAAGCATTGCCACACTAGCAAAGCTTTCTCCTGCTGCAAGGTATCTGTGTCAGATAGAAAAATGTGTCATTGTCAATACGAGAAATTATAATATAGTATAGTAATAATATTACAGCAAAGTGTATTGATGAGATTATATTTTCTCCTCATAGGTGAAAATTGCAAAAAAAAGTGGAAGGTGCTGAGAGATGCTTTTGTAAAACATAAACAAAAGCATCCTCCCAGTGGCTCTGCAGGTGGGACAGTCAAAGAGTGGAAATACGAGGCTGAAATGTCATTTCTACTGCCTTACTGTTATAGAGAATAACTTCTTAAGACAAAACATTAAATTGTTTAAACTATACAAAAAGTTTGTTTATTAATAGCACAAATTTAAGTGTTATTTAAATGTATGAATACTTTATATATACACATAACCCTAACCTTAAAACTATATATGCATGTGTGTTTATTTATTTACACATAATTATTATACTCAATACACACACATATATGATGTAAACAAAAACTTTTATTCATTAAACAATTAGTTGCGATTAATTGTTATGCAGCCCTGAATTATTTATCAAAAGGACCACTGTTACTCTATTTTTAGCTCAAGATGTTCACAGGATCCAATACAACCACTGGAAGACACACAGGACCCCATTGATCTGAACGCAATAGAGGAGGATGTGGCGCGCACAGCAACTCCAACATCACAGAGGTGTAACACCCCAAACTCCCTATCTGAGCCAATCGCATCAACATCCCACTCCCGAGCGAGTCCCACTCCAGCCCACCCCCGCATTCAAGCTATTCTCTCAGAGACTAGACAAAGCACCCAATCTCAAACAAGACCTGCACGTGACAGGAGAAGACAAGTAGTGTCTGAAGTTGAGCGACAGCTACTGGACATAATCTCCGTTCCAACTTCAAATGTCCCCCCTCATATCCCTACTGCACAAGAGGAAATGTACTATTTTGCTTTGAGTTTGGTGCCTAGGCTAAACAGGCTATCACGTGAGGCACAGGCCCACGCCCAAACACATTTTTGGACATTTCTCACCGAACTGGAGAGCAGACAGCTGGCACAGATGAACACCCCAGGCCCTGTAAGAGGAAGCCACTCTTCCACCTCCACTTTATTTCACCCATACAGCCTACACTCCAAGCCCGGTCCCAATATCATCCTATTCCTCCCCAAGATGACCCTCCCAGGACATTTATGGCGAATCTGTCTGACCCTTTACCCCACAGCTACCACAATTTGTAAATAATGGCATTACATGTAAATAGTTCAGTTTTGAAAATTAACGTTATGTGGAATAATGTATCTGTTTTAGTGAAAATAATAGTGTTTTGTTATTTAAAAGTTTATTGGGCCCTATTTTAACGATCTGAAATGCAAGTGCGAAGAGCAATGCGCAAGTGAGTTTGTGGGCGGATCTTGGGCGCTGTTGCTATTTTCCCGGCGGGAGAAATAACTCTTGCGCCGGGCGCAAATCAATAAGGGGTTGGTCTGAAGTAGGTTCATTATTCATAGGTGTGGTTTGGGCGTAATGTCAAATAAACCAATCAGAACGCTATCCAACATTCCCTTTAAACGCAAGGGCGCAAGTTCCATGGCGTACGCCAGGAGCGGTTTACAGCCGAGGAGACCGACGTTCTTGTAAGAGCAGTCAAAGACACAGAAGTTGTTTTGTATTAGGATAGGAGAAACCCGCCCAAATCAGTGGAGGTTAAACAGGCGTGAGAGGAAATAGCCACAGTCTCATCAGCTGGCATCCCCATCGTTGCGCCAAGCGCTACAATGATGTCAGGAGACGGGGGAATACCAAGCTTGCCAGCATAAATCGGGCACGCCGTGTAACGAGAGGTGGATCTGCCTCTACACAGACGCCAGCAGAGGACATCGCTGCGTACACCCTCACGGCTGAAAGGGTTTGGGGGCTTTGAAATCGGACACAAGAAACGCAAGCAAGGTCCAACCCCAAAGTACTCTTACAAATCAAGTTCATATACATTAAGGTTTCTTATGAAAACATTTTAATTATTATTTACATAAAATAAACGTAATACAGCCACACAACAAACTTATGAAAATATTTTAATCGTTATTTGCATGAGAATTTTTTAACGCAGCCACACAATAAATAAAAACTATCACCACAATGCTCACCACTATGATTCCCCTTATCTCGTGTATTAATATTTTTAAGTGTAACAATTTATGATTTGCAAAAATAACTGTTGCATCTGTGTAGATTAGATGCAAAGTGTATGCGCGTTGTGCACGCTATACATTATGGTCAAGCATGCGCCCTTAAAATAGCATAATGAACAACGCGCAACTGACCAGAAAAAAAAAGTTTAAAGTCAGTGGCGCGTTGCGCGTTGTTCATTATGCTATTTTATAATTGTTCTTTGAAACTGCAAAATAGCATCAGGGATGGTTTGCGCCGGAACACGCCTCTTTTTTTGCGCTGAACCGCCCAGGGAGCGCAAGTTCATTCCCTAGTTTGCCAACGTGCGTCTGTGGAGGGAAAAACCCGCTGTGCGCCGGTGCAAAATAGTTCAGTTTAGTTCAGTATTTATTTATCCCCGTAGGGAAATTTGGATTGCAGCGAAACACTCACTCACCCATACATTTGACAATTTTCACATTGGCATACGTATGTACATATATATATATATATATATATATATATATATATATATATATATATATATATATATATATATATATATACATGATACGAATGATACATGCGTCACTAACAAAGTCAATTGCGCTGGGTGCAAGATAGGGCCCATAATGTTCAATTGTTTATGGAAAAAAGTCTTCTTGTTGAGCAATCTTTGTTTTTTTATTATACAGAGAATAAAAAGCCTTCTTGAGTGTAATGGCAAGCCTCTGCTTGGGCTCGATAGGATCACGAAAATTTGTTGTCTGCCTCGTCAGGTCGGGTCCGACAATAGACAGATTCTCCTCCATTTGTTCTGCTGACATCCGGAAGTAATTTAGATGTTTTTCATAATCAAGTTGCAATTCTGCAACGAGGTGGTAATAAGCTCCAAAAGTTTTTCTTCTTTGATTCATGGGGTGAACCCACCATCGTCTGTTTTTCCTCAGGTGGTCAACCCTAACGAGCTAAAGCTCTACTCACCTTGTAAGCCTTGTAAGCCTAGAACGAAGATTCAGTGACGCAACTAAATACTTACCTGCAGAACGAGCTAAAGCTATACTCACCTTGTAAGCCCTATAAGCCCAGAGCGAAGATTCAGTGATGCTACTAAATACTTACCTGCAGAACGAGCTAAAGCCATACTCACCTTGTAAGCCTTGTAAGCCTAGAAAGAAGATTCAGTGACGCTACTAAATACTTACCTGCAGAACGAGCTAAAGCTATACTCACCTTGTAAGCCCTGTAAGCCCAGAGCGAAGATTCAGTGACGCTACTAAATACTTACCTGCAGAACGAGCTAAAGCTATACTCACCTTGTAAGCCCTATAAGCCCAGAGCGAAGATTCAGTGATGCTACTAAATACTTACCTGCAGAACGAGCTAAAGCCATACTCACCTTGTAAGCCTTGTAAGCCTAGAAAGAAGATTCAGTGACGCTACTAAATACTTACCTGCAGAACGAGCTAAAGCTATACTCACCTTGTAAGCCCTGTAAGCCCAGAGCGAAGATTCAGTGACGCTACTAAATACTTACCGCAGAACGAGCTAAAGCTATACTCACCTTGAGGCCCTGTAAGTCCAGAGTGAAGAGTCAGCAACGTCAGTGAACGCTAACCTTGCACCAGCCCTGTAAACCTGGAGTGAAGAGTTAAAGGTGCCAAAGACTACTTACCTCAACTTATCCTTGTGTGTCCAGTATACAGGTCCAGACGCTCAGGGAAGCATCTCCCCGTCATAGAAGACGACCCGGCCCGTAGTGGACCCGGTGGAACTATACTTACCCCTGCTACTTATTTGTGTTCTCAGGAACCCTCGTGTAGCGTACTGCATACGCTCAGGACGTCCACTGGAGTGAAGTGTTGTCTGGGTGCCCTGCGAGGCCAGACCTAAGGAACAACCCATGAACACAGTGACAGGTAGTCTTTCTCCGTCTTTCCTAATATTCATTGTGTGTTTCTGATTGCCTTCAGGAGAAGAGAAAGGCGCCACGAGGACTTAAACCCATTCAGAGAGGACCAAGGATCCACCAGGAGTCGAGAGGAGTACTGCGAAGGGTCGAAGGAGCTCCGTCTCTCTCTCCCCCTGTGTCACTTACCCTTGTCGCCTAGCTCCCTCTGTCCCAGTCTCCTCCTGTGGAGAAGAAGAGAGTTAATTTAGATTTTCCTTCCCTTTCCCTGAATTACTTTTACCTATTTAATAAAGTTTGTTTTAAGTATACTTATCTGTGACAATATTGTCTGACTATCCAGGGCCCAGGTCAGGAAACAGACAGATCGGCTTACCTGTCCGTCTATTAGCTGCCTTGACATGTCAAGATCACATATATCCCAGCACAGAGAGTTTATTTTACCAGAGTATTAACACATTTCGACTATGTCTGTTCCTCGAACAAACAAATACAGAGCACCGTTTACCTAATCTTGTACAAATCTTATTAACATAAAATTAGAAAACAATACATTAACAGATGAAACTCAAATGTTAACCCTAACCTAACCCTAAATTTTTGTACATTTAAAAGCGTACATTTTGCGGTTGAAATCGGCTTGTTTTTCCGGAGATTCTAGTGTGCAGCGGGGGGCGTCATTGTCTGTGTGTATATTTTCATACTGTATAAGCTTGTGTTTTCGCCTCCGCCCCCAAAGGGAACAGTGTTGCTCCTGAATAGGGATAGTTCGCCCAAAAATGAAAATAATATCATTAATGACTCACCCATATGTCGTTCTAAACTCAGAAGAGTTCATCTTCGGAAAACAGTTTAAGATGTTTTAACATTAGATTTAGTCCGAGAGCTTTGTGTCTCCTCCATTGAAAATCTATGTACGGTTTCCATGTCCAAAAAGGTAATAAAACATCATCAAAGTAGTCCATGTGACATCAGTGGGTCAGCTTGAATGTGTTGAAGCATCGAAAATACATTTTGGTCCAAAAATAGCAAAAATTACGACTTTATTCAGCATTGTCTTCTCTTCCGGCTCTGTTGTGAACCGCGTGAAGTCTCGTGACTGTAGTGACGCGGGTGACCTGTCCCTCATACATGTTTAGTAAGTTTTTTTTTTCAAATTTAAAAATTGTGCATCTCCCCATACTGTAAACGAAGCTCGGGCGCACAAAACAAAATAAAAATAAAAGAAGCTGGGGGCGGAACAGATAACAGTCAGCCGCCTCGTACATCAGTCGTGCGACTGACTTTATGCGGCGCCGCAGTCAGAAGACGTCAAAGTAATTTGGACTCGCTCTTGCTGTACTTTGACGTCATCTCTCTGTCAGTTCTTGCAGCACAGCATGAAGTCAAACACATAATTTACACAGAGATTGTTGAATTCTTTATATAATTGGCTACATGTTTTGTCTATCAATATTTTCCATGAAGTCACTGGCTGATGGAGGAACGAGCGAGCGATTGGCACATCTCTAAAGGACGTCACGTTTTCGACGGCGCTGTTTGGATTATCTATTATACTACCGCCCTATTTTAAATACAAACTTTGAAGGCGGGTTCATGTGTTTAACCCTCTGGGGTCCGACCATTTTGGGAGACTGTCAGAGGTTCTAGCAGGCTCTTATATTTGGTCTTGATTCAGTTGCTTTAAAACATAATAATGGCAAGTGTCTCATACCACTGTGTTCAGCACAAACTGGGCTAAAATATTATATGAGCTATATGTATGTACATGTTTGTATTTTTGAGAAGAAATGTTATGCGTGGTTTTTAAAAAAGCAAAATTTTTAAGTCACTGATAGAAGTCCACAAAACCCATAATAAACATGTTTTAACAAGACTTTTCATAACAGAATCTAGTAGTCTAGAGTTTTTTCTTTAAAATGATGTGAAAATCATCCTGCCTACTCATTCACATAAAACAATATATTGATTTAGAAATTGTAAGACACTTTTTGTTTAGAGGGGCCGTATGCGAGAAGGATCGATTGACAAAGGCTCAATCAATCAATTAATCAAACAAAGGCTCGCATAATGAGCTGCATAATGAGGCAGTAATGTGAGAGGGAACTACAGTAAAGAAAGTGAGGACAAAAGGAATGTAAACATGTTTGTTTGTGTTTTATTAAGAAGTTAACAATATAATCAATGTCAGTAGGACATTTTCAGTTTATTTGGAAACAAACCCTATTCAAAAACTTAACTTGTATAAGAAACTGATAAACAACAGAGCTGTAAGCTTCATGTGGCTCATGTTACCATATAACTTTATGTCCAAAAAGTGTGAATATGTTTTTCCACTTCATAGTTTTGTACTGATGAGAGGGATGCAGTAAGAGAGTTATAAACAGCGATTAGCATAAATTGTCCACAGAAATACCCTTACATACATAACTGATGGTTAAATGATAGCACTACATTCAGATAAACTATCATGTACATAAACTAAATTAGTATCTCAGATAAACATCTGCAGTGATTAGTTATATAAAAAGCTGTTTTCAGATGACTGTTTTCAGATGCCCATCCCCTTATCGTCTAGCTTCTGTTTTAATTGTGTTTCTGTAAGCGAGTATGAACTTAAAAAACACATTGCATATGGCGTCTATGTGCGTGAGCTCGCGTCGCAGTGTAAACAACGCGGCGCTCATAATAAAACTTTCCGTGACTCATAATAAAACTTTCCGTGACTGGTCATACACACACACACACACACACACACACACACACACACACACACACACACACACACACACACACACACACACACACACACACACACACACACACACACACACACACACATATATACACAGTCAATCTTTATATCTCCCGATGTTTTTTCCCTCCTAGGACTTTTTTCCTCCTAGGCTTAAAAAAAGTTTTTTCTCCTAGGGGGGTTTTCAACCCCAGGGAGTCAGCCGACATTGGCTTAACTTAGCACCCTCTTCTATATGTTACATCATTAATATGCTCGCTTGTAAAGTTTATTCATAACTGCTGTATTTTGCTACTTATATTGTCTGTTGATTTTTCTGTGTTTTTCCCTGTTTCTATTAATGTAAAGCTGCTTTGAAACAATTACCAATTGTGAAAAGCGCTATATAAATAAAATTTAATTAAATTGAATTGAACTACTGGCAGGAGCTAGACGTTTTAGCAAGCTTGATACTAACATGGGGTTTTGGCAAATCCCTATAGCTGAAGGGTCGGCCAAGCTAACGACCTTCATCACCCCATTTAACGGTCCTTTTTTAACCGTTTACCCTTTGGTATCACATCAGTGCCCGAACACTTCCAAAATTGCATGGTAACCGAAATCACTGTGGGCCTAGATGGGGTGGTCTGCCATGTGGATGACATACTAGTGTGGGGGCGCTCTCAGGAAGAGCATGACACGCACCTTCATGCTGTGCTTCAAAAGATGGAAAAGGCTGGTGTTACCCTCAATCTAGACAGATGTTCTTTGTCTTAAAAGAAACTCAAACTTCAGGTGTGAGTGCGTCTGAATGTGTATATCAAATCCAACCAATGGTGGGGCGTGACGTCACCGGCGAGGTGACGCAGGAGCCGGAAAGCATAAAAGGCGACGTACAACCACGCCCACACTATCTCTATTGCCTCAGACGGCTATCTGTGTGTGTGTGTCAAAGAGTGTCTGAATAGCTTAAAAACTGTGTGACTGAATAGTTTAACTGTGTGGCTGATGATGAAGGAAAATAAGAAATCATAAAGTTTAGGAGCTGAGCACGCTCACGCCGCTCTTGAGGGAGCGGTGTGACGTGTGTTCATTATGATAACTTACCTTTCAAAATGCTCCGTTGTTCCTCCTCTGGGTGTGGAAGCCTGCACTGCAGTCACTTCCCCTCATTGAGAGGGACGTGATCTCGTGTAATCTTCCCCCGAGGGGGTTGATGTATTCGAGTACAGGGTGGTGAGGACTCATAGCTATCCTCCCTCCGCAATGTAATGATTTAATCAAGCTCAGTATACGAGCTGCATGTGTCGAAGTTTAATCCGAATGGCCGGAAGAGCATCCGCACGTTAAGCTGCCAGAGCCCTTCCAAAATGCTTAAACTCAGCCACACACCACTCGTGCTGTGTGTCGTTGTTTTGATGAGTCAAAACAATGATTGCATTTCTCGCGGCTTAAGTCCTGCGTCCACTGAGGTGGTGTAACGTTAGTGTACTTTGACCGTGAAAGCTCTGCCTCGGGAGGGTTTGGAAGCACGCATTGCGGTAACTTCCAACCCGAACGGGAGCCCTATGCAATGTTTTACCTCTGAGGAGATATATGTTGTAAACACAGCCCTTCTCTTCACCGACCGGTTCAGATCCGCGTCCGCTAAGGCGGTGTGCACTTATCATTGCTATCGGGAGGGATTCGGGAGCCCGCATGTCGGTTTCTCCCGCCCCGATCGGTAGCCCGTGCTTTACTGTTTGACTGTGTCAGACGATGTTCGCGTGTCTTGCGGTTCGAGGCCCGCCTCGACCGGTCTATTAAATGAGAAGTTTATCGAGGTTGTTTCTCGTAACTGCTAGTTTTAATATGTATGAACTAGCATATATATATAAAATATAAAATATATAAATAAATATATATAAAAAAAGAAACTATATCATCCAGCAAATTAGATGAGAGTTTTCTTACAAAATGAGTGCAATCTCAACACCAGAGGCTTTATTTCTTTCCTGATCTCCATTATTATGCAAGTCATGGAAAAGTCCATCTGACCATGTTTACACAAGCACTTCAGCTAGCTTTTAAACATAATAGGCTATATTTAGAGGATGTTTTTATGTTGCCATGAGTGGCTTCATCCCTAAAGCCTCCAACATTGTCAAATATATATATAAAGCCCTATCAGGGTATGCCCTCCTGGGGAGTGTGGGTTGTATCCGCCTTTTACGGGTCCCCACACTTCTCAGTACCCTCCTGTATTAACTGTGAACACTCTGCCTCTTGTAGTACAGAGCACAGTTAATCAGGTTCCCTTGGTAAGAAATATAATAGCATGGAAAAACATTCCAAACATATCTCAATGGGTGTTATGCACAGAAAATTAGGCTATGCCTAATTTTAGAGCAGGAATTGGAGTTCCTTTTATTCAAAGGCTACATGAAACTGTCACAAAATTTATGGTTCATGATGTTGACAGTCACTCACATTTATCTCAAATCAGATCCGAGGACTGGTTTTTGTTAATGGATTTTTCCTGCTCACAGAATCTCAGGTTTGCCTTTGGGGCATGGCATACCAATATTAGCCTTCCCTTCGGCCTAGATCTATCCCTTCACACATTTACAAAATGTGTAAATGCTGCCCTGGCGTCATTGCATCTTTAGGGCATTTGCATACTATTTATATTGATGATTGACTAATATTAGCACAGTCAGCACAGATGGCAGCACAGCATTGAGATGTTGTGTTTGCACATCTAGATACCTAGCGTTGAGACTGAACACCAAGAAAAGTATGTTAGTCCCAACACAGGTGATCACATTTTGGGGATATTATGGAACTCTACGATGATGCAGGCACAGATGTCTCCTGCTTGTGTCATTTCCATTTTTCACATAAGTGAATGAGTTGAAGCTAGGTCAATCGCACACCAAGTGATGGTTTTACAATCAGGGTTTTTCCTCGAGGGGCAACCCTTTTTGCTTGTTCAGGGTTACGCGCACATGTCTTCGTACTCCAGAATATGTAAAGATTTCGGGTTTCTGTCTCAAAGCCCGAGGTGAGGTGTGGTCTGCCGCTGCATGACATTAATGACAGATGCATCTCTCTTAAGCTGCGGATCAGCTATGGAAGGCCAATAGGACAAAAATGTCCAATCAGCTAAAACACCAGGAAAAGTGTGCTTCTCCAGTACAGAGGACCTCTTTTCTGGGTGTAGTCTGGATTTCTACGATAGCAGGCACTGTTGTCCCCTGCTCGTATAGAATCCATCCTTTAACCATGGGGTTCCTTGAGGGGCAACCCGTTTCTCATGATCAAGGTCACACGCAGATGCTTTGTGCCTTAGTATTATGGAAGAAACATTGGTTCCTTTCAGCCAGTGTTGGCCGTTTTACCATGTTCAGGGTTACGCGCGCATGTCTTCGTGCCCTAAGAATATGGAAAAATGCTGGGTTTCTGTCTAAGGCCCGGAGTGAGGTGCAGACTGTTGTCGCATGACATTAATGACAGATGCATTTCTGTTAAGCTGAGGATCGGCTATGGAAAGCCAAAAGGACAAAAATATCCAATCAGCTAAACGCCAGGAAAATTGTGCTTCTCCAGTACAGAGGACCTCTTTTCTGGGCGTAGTATGGATTTCAACGACTGCAGGCACGGTTGTCTCCTGCTCGTATAGAATCCATCCTTTAACCATGGGGTTCCCTGAGGGGCAACCCGTTTTTGCATAATCAAGGTCACACGCGAATGCTTTGTGCCTTAGTATTATGGCAGAAACTATGGTTCCTTTCTCAAAAAAGGCCAGTGTTGGCTTTTTCACATGTTCAGGGTTACACGCATATGTCTTCGTGCCCTAAGAATATGGAAAAAATTGTGGGTATTTGTTTAAAGGCCCCAAGTTAGGTGCGGTCTGTCGTCGCAAAACATTAATGACAGACGCATCCCTTTCTAGTTGTGATCAGTTATGGAAAGCCAAAAGGGACAAAAATGTCCCATCAAATAAACGCCAGGAAAAGTATGTTTCTCCAGCACAGAGGACCTCTTTTCTGGGCGTGGTATGGATTTCAATGACTGCAGGCACGGTTGTCTCCTGCTCGTAAAGAATCCATCCTTTTAACCATGGGGTTCCCTGAGGGGCAACCTGTTTTTCATGATCACAGTCACACGCAGATGCTTTGTGCCTTAGTATTATGGAAGAAACCATGGTTCCATTCCCATGAAGGCCAATATCGGGGGCTCAAGGTCGTCACATCAGGCTTACGACGGATGCATCCCTCTAAGGCCGGGAAGTGGCTATGGAAGACTGTAAGGTCAAAATCTATGTAAGTCCACATGGAGCAGACGTTCTGCTGCGGCAGGCGTTGAGCTTGGGGAATGAAGACTCCACCCACATGTGGGGGAGCAAACTTGGCTCAGGTTCGGCCAAGCGAAAGCTGACCTGTTTGCAATTCAGGAGAATTCACATTGTACTTTTTGGTTTTCTCTTTTTCACCCAGTCTCACTCGGACTGGTTGCCATGACACAGGAAGGGTCTGAGGGCCTCCGGTGTGTTTTTTTCCCCAATTGCTCAGCTCCCGGGAGTTCTGGAGAGGGTCCGGCAGCACAGGCGCAGTTGTTGCTTGTAGCCCCGTGTTGGCTGACCCGAGTGTGGTTTTCGAACCTGGTCTCCCTCCTAGACGGCTCCCCATTTCAGGGGCCAATCTGGAGGGATCGGTAGTCTCAGGCAAGGGGCACTGTGTTTTACCCCTGCCTAGAGTTTTTGGGTCTGGCCTCTGAGGAGGACAGACTCATAGGAATGGGTCTCTCAACTGAGGTTGTGCAGACTATTTTATTTCCAGAGCTCCCTTCACCAGGAAATTATACGCATTTAAAGAAAGACTTTAATTACGTGGTGCCAAGAGCACTTATATGACCCAGTTAACTGCCCCTTGGTACAGTTCTGGAGTTTTTATAAGAGCAGTTTGCAGCAGGGCTGCCTCCTTTGACCATTAAGGCTTATGTGGCAGTTATATCTGTCTTTCATACCTTAGTGGTCGGTCCCTCATTAAGTAGAGACCATCTATTCATGCGTTTCCTGTGTGGCACTCGGAGGCTGAGGCCTGCGAGTCATTTTAGGATCCCTGCGTGGGATCTGTCTGTGGTCCTGGAGGACTTATCAGGGGCACCATTTGAGCCATTGATATAATTTCAGAAAGTTTCTTACTCTGGAAACTATATTTCTCCTAGCTATTACCTCCCTTAAGAGGGTAGGAGATTTAGAGGCTCTCTCAGTTTCGCCAACCTGTCTCGAGTTCGCTCCAGGCATGGTAAAGGTTTTTCTATACCCTAGATCGGGCTACATTCCGAAGGTTTTGAGCAACATACCATGCCCCATAGTCTTGCAGGCGTTCTGCCCTCCACCATTTAAGAACGCGAGCCAAAGAAAGCTTAATTTACTCTGTCCAGTACGAGAACTGGACATGTATGTTCTCAGAACTGCGGAGTTCAGGAAAGCAGAGCAGTTATTTTTGTGCTTTGGTTCGGCCCGGAAAGGTTTCCTGGCCACAAAGCAAACTTTGAGTAAATGGATAGTCGAGGCTATCTCTTTTGCTTATGAAGCCTCTGTACGGCCCTCTCCTTTAACCGTCAGAGCGCATTCAACTAGAGGTATGGCAGCATCTAAAGCCCTGTGGGCAGGTGCCTCCGTCCAGGATGTCTGTGATGCAGCAGGCTGGTCCTCACCGCTTACTTTTGTACAGTTTTATGAGTTGGATCTCACTCCTACTCCTGGATCTTTGGTGCTTAGGTCTTAGTTGTGCTTTTTACACACAGACAGGCACTCGTAGTCTGGCGGATTGGGTATAGCGTTCCCAAAGCGTCTCTATGGCGACGCAGCGCGAGTTCCCTCGAAAGGGAACGTCTCGGGTTACGTGTGTAACCCTTGTTCCCTGAGAAGGGAACGAGACGCTGCGTCTCCTTTGCCATACTTCCTGCGTACCTGTAAGCCGTCTTCACCCCGCCGGTGACGTCACGCCCCATCATTGGTTGGATTTGATATACACATTCAGACGCACTCACACCTGAAGGCGTTCCCAAAGCGTCTCTATGTCGACACAGCGTATCGTTCCCTTCTCAGGGAACAAGGGTTACATACGTAACCCGAGACGTTTTCTAGGTATGGTCAATCAGTTGGGCAAATTGATCCCACACCTAGCTGAAAAAGACAAACCTCTCTGAGATCTTCTGTCAAAAAGAAACTGTTGGGTTGGGGGGGAAGCTCAAGCCACAGCTTTCAAAGACCTAAAGAAAAACTTGACATTTGCACCAGTGCTGGCCTTGTATGATGCAAACAAGCCAATCAAAGTTTCCGCGGACGCATCATCGTATAGACTGGAAAGAGTCCTGCAACAGGAAAATGGGGATTGGAGACCCATCGCCTACGCATCACGGTCCCCTACTCCTGTTGAGCAAAGATATGCACAGGTAGAAAAGGAAGCACTGGGGCTGATATGGGCATGCAAGAGATTTCGTAACATTTTGATTGTACAATATTTTGAGATGGAAGCAGATTACAAACCCTTGTTAAGTCTCTTAGGGGCCAAGAACTGGACTTTCTACCTCATCGTATCCAATGTTTTCGCATGAGACTGATCTTTAATGTTCTAGGTCAGTGTTCTTCAACCCTGGTCCTGGAGGACCCCCTTCCAGAAGGTGGCTGATGAGTTGGTTCAGGTGTTATAAATAAGGGGACATCTAAAACTTTCTGGGAGGGGGTCCTCCAGGACCAGGGTTGAAGAAAACTGTTCTAGGTAATAGCCTCTGGACTGCAGACATGCTGTCACGTGCTCCACTGTCTGCTGGCAAGGACAACACTAATGAGGAGCTTATGGAAAGCACCAACATCTATGTGGATAACATTGTGGAACACCTACCAGCCAGCCAGTCGTTTCTAGACAACCAAAGAGAACAACTCAAAACCGACAGTGTGTGCTCAAATGTTATGAGAATGTGTCATGATACAAAAAGGTCCTATCATGATATCAATGATATAGCGACGCAATGAGCTATGGCGTATTTACATTTCCTAACGCGCACAGCAACACCACCTGAGGGCAAGAGCAGCAAGCCAAAAAGTAAACTAATGACTCAACCGAGCATCGCTGTGTAAATTACTTTAGTTACTGTTAAACTGAAGTGTTAAGGAGTTGTGTTATATAGGGAAAACACTGTCAACTCGTCCAACTGTGATGACAGTAACTTACTTTACTGACTGAATTTAAATCCCAAAAATTTTCAGAAATGTTCACATTGTAGTTGTACTGATGCACATTTTCCTAATTATTTATTTAGACAGATCCATCTTTTCTATTCATTTTTCATTAAATTATGTGATCTTATGAATTTAAAGCTCCGTTTTACCCTGTTTGTTTCTTCTGTGACTGTCGTGAGCACGAGCGCATCATCCGCTACTGTGTCATAAAGCACATACGATTACTCACAGTACAGACCATAGACAGACAGATGACTTGCTGATTTCTCTTGTGTTTATATGAAAATCTGATTTATTCACTTGTGTTTTATCTGAACTGGATTAACAATTATCTCACGACCCCAAATGTGCCATGATTAATGTTGATGTTATTTATTTGCTGTTTATGCAAACAAAAGTGCATGTACATGTAAAATAATTGTAAAATTTTAAATTGTTAGCTAATTACTAAAGTTACTGGGATCTGTGAAAATCTGTGTGTCTGTAGTGTCAGTGATGTAAAATTTTCATACCATTTCATCTCTAGTTTCTACTTTGTTTAAATTTGACTCATGCTGTGTGATTGTGTCACCACTATTGCACTTTAATGGTGCTGCGGCCACCTTATGACAATGAATTTACACTTCAAATTTGGTAGTCTTTCATTAATGACAGCTTATTGGATGGAAAATGCCTTTCCTTTTACATAATTTTTTATATCGTCATAATTATAATTACCGCAAAACTCTTAAAATATCATGATATCATTTTCAGGCTGTATTGCCCATCCCTAATTAATATCAAAGTGAGTAAATCACACATACTAAAGTGCAGAAATATAAAAACAAATCTTGCTTTACCAGACTCAGTATTTAAAGAATAAACATATAGATAGATAGATAGATAGATAGATAGATAGCACTTTATTGTCCGTGTACACGGAAATTTGTCTTGCAGTACAAGCTCCATCAATTACCACATAACACAACAACATAAAATCAATACTAAAACATATAGACAACATTAAAAATATCCATATATACTTAATTGATATGCGGGGGACCATGCCCTACCAGAGTGGTGCGAAATACCCATAAACATGATAAAAATAATATTAATATTAAAAATAATAAAAGTGAAGGTGAGTGGGAAACCCTCACTTCTTTGCCCTCCTACTTTGATTTAATAGGGATATTGACAGAGGAACAAAGGAGTGCTTATATTTGTTCTTTCTGCAGTCTGGAACCCTATAGCGCCTCCCGGAGGGCAGAAGTTGGTACTCCCCATGCAACACATGGGAAGGGTCATGTGAGATTGTATCAGCCAATCTGACGGTGTGCAGCAAGTGGCTTTCCGTGAACGCTTTCTCCACTGAATGTCCCACCGACTTGGAACAAACTCCCAGAAGCCGTAAAATCCTGTTCTTCAGCTGAACTGAAAGGCCCCCAAACCACACTGCACATCCATAGTGCAGAATGCTTCGAATTGTTGAATCATAGAAAAAAGACAGGATTTCATTGCTCGCTCTGAATGACCTTAGTCTCCTTAAAAAGTAGATTCTCTGCTGTACTTTGCTGCAGATATAATCTACATGATGGGTCCAGGACAGATCACTGTCCACGTACACTCCAAGATATTTGAATGATGATTTCTTTTTAATGGTTTGATTATGAATGGTTATTGGTGTGATGTCGCACTCATGAGAGGTGCCGAAAATTATTTCCTCAGTTTTCTGTGTATTGAGGATGAGGGCATTTAGATCACACAACTTTACCAGATTACTCACTATTTCCACATAAAGGTCAGCTCCCTCCCCCTTCTTCATCAGAGCTACCAGCGCAGTATCATCAGAAAATTTGATGAAATGGTAGTTAGGAACAGAGGTAACACAATCGTTTGTATACAGTGTGAAGAGCAGAGGAGGGCTTACACATCCTTGTGGGGCCCCACAGCTGGTTACAACCATGGGGGAATAGGTGTTATTGACCCTAACCAGCTGTTGCCTGTTAGTGAGAAAGGAACTGTACCAGTGAATGAGATATTGATTCGTACCTATTTGAGCCATTTTAGATAAGAGTATATCTGGTCTTATTGTATTGAAAGCAGAGGAGAAGTCAATGAACAACACCCTGGCATAAAGATTTATCCTCGGAGTGTCCAAATGTTTTGAGACTAGATACATGAGAGTACCAACAGCATCCTCCGTGCTGCGCTGTTGCCTGTATGCGAACTGAAACGGATCCAGTATATCCTGTATAGATTTAGAGAGTACAGAAGATATAATTTTTTCCAACGACTTAATTAATACAGATGTTAATGCCACAGGTCTAAAGTCATTGCACTCCTGGGGGCATGATTTCTTTGGTAGAGGGATAATGTGCGATGTCTTCCAAGCCATGGGAACAGTATGTGTATCCAGGGACTGCTGGAAGATAGGTTGCCACACTGAAGCTAGCTCCTTGCTGTAAGTTTTCAGGATAGAGGCAGTGATGTTGTCTGGTCCGGTGGCCTTACGTGGATCAAGCTGACAAAAAACGTTTGCACTTGACCCACTGTAATTGTCACTCTATCCTCTGAGCTCACTATAACTCACTCCAGCACCTCCCTGCATCTCTCCATGCTCCCAGAGGTTTCAAACCTTGGAAAGAAAGTGTTCAGTTCAGTAGCAGAGGTTAGCTCATCACTAGTCACAAAAGGCCTCCTGTGTATACCTGGCATACCTGTCATGTTTTTCATTGTATCCCACGTTTTGCGTGGGTTGCCAGCCTTGAAAGCGTCCTCCAGTTGTTTTCTGTGTGCCTCCTTTGCCTTCCTTAGTTTTCCTCTTACTTCTTTGTTTGTTTTTTTGCAGCTCCATTCTGTCCTTATTCTTAAAAGCTAGTTTTCTCAGATTCATTACTTGTTTAATATCTTTGGTTACAAAATTTTTATTGTTAGGATACACCTTAACTGTTTTTGTTGGTATTATTGACTGTACACAGAAGTTAATATAGTCTGTTGTTGCAGTACATGTTTCTTCCAATGTGTCCCCCCTCAACACTTCCCAATCCGTGCAGTCAAAACAAGCTCCCAGTTCCTCTCTGCTGTCATCGATCCACTGTCGAATCTCCTTGTTGTCTGGTTTACGAATTCTTAATTTTGATATGTACGTCGAGATAAGATATACTACATTGTGATCAGAATTAGAAATTGGTGGTTTGGCCCTAGATTGATAGGCATTGGGGAGATTAATGTAACATTTATCCAGTGTGTTTTCCCTCCTTGTTTCACATGTCACAACCTGTTGAAATCCTGGCAAAGTTTTCTCTAGGTTGCAGTTGTTAAAATCACCCAAAACAATGGCAGGAGCATCTGGAAAATGTTGTTGTTGATTATGCACACATTCTGCTATTGATGCAGTGGCACGATGTATCTTACCGCTTGGTGAAACGTAAACAACAAATAGCAAAATGCAGCCAAACTCACGAGGAAGATAAAATGGTCTCACTCCAATACTCAACAGTTCAAAGTCTGTGTTACATATAGTCTGTTTGATTGTGTACTGGCGACACCACCGCTCATTTACGTACACGCAAATCCCTCCTCCACGACTCTTCCCCGAGTTTTCAGTTCTATCTGCTCTTATAAGTGAAAAACCGCTGATATCATACAGTGAGTCACGAGCGTCTGTGTGCAGCCATGATTCAGTGAAACAGAGAAGAGCAGCCTCGCGAAATTCAAAAGAGTACCTTGCAAGTGCCCGTATTTCATCAATTTTGTTGTTTATAGAGCGTAAGTTGGCCAGGATCACAGCAGGTAGAGCTCGTCGGTGTTTTCGCTGCCGCAATCTCCTCCTTATTCCACCCCATCTCCCTCGCTTCCTTATCCACCATGTTCGCCGCTTGGGATCCATTTCCCTTACAGCCAGCCGAGATAGCTTCTCTCTCCACCGGCTTGCAAATCGTATCAATTCCCCTGGGATGTTAGCCAACAGCCCGGGTGTAGCCTGTACGTCAAGTCCCTCTTTATTAAGTTTCAGGAGTGCGATACGAGTGTATGTCGGTTGGCTGTTGTTGTTGCGCCGTTCCTCCATATTCGGCACGTGAATACACCAGCAGATCAAATCCGATTAAAAAGTTATAAAAAGAGTCCAATTAAAACTCAGATACAAAGAAGTCCGATAAAAAGGGATATCCACCACTCTTAGTCCAGCTTTAACACCCACATATTTAGCTGACAGACGAGCACATAACAATAAACACAGCCAATTGTTTGGAGCGAGCTGCGAGTCGCCAGCTGAGCAGCGCCACCATATGATATGTAAACATGTGGACAGCACTTGGTAAATGCTGTCTGTAAACTTTACTAGAAATAAATAAATAAACAAACATCTAACTGATCTCCAGTCAGTGACATAACACAGAAAGTGTAAAAAAATAAAGTATTTAATAATGTGTAATTCATACAATTTGAGTTGTGTAATACAAGGCTATCACTATTATACAATCCCACATGGAAAAAACATATATAAACATATGTTTCAATATAGGTTTTGATATAAGTTTTACATATATGTGACATATATAAAATTGGCCGTTTTCCTATATTATATGTACATATATGTACATATATATATATATATACATATATGCACATATATGTTAACCTATATATTGGTAAAATTATTAAAATCTGTAGCTGCTAATAAATTAAACATAAATAAAGGTCCAACCAATGACATTCTGCACCTGCAGGAGCCAGGATTCAAACCTCCAACCTTCCGATCACAAAAAAGAATGCAATCCCATGAGCCACTGCTGGGATTCGAACACCCTACCTTCCGATCATTAGACAACTCGCTCTACCATCTGCGCTACTATCATTTTGTTATACATGTCCTAGACAGATCTTGTAAATGTTTCAAACGTGCAGACATCATAACTTTTCTCCCTGTAATTGCCATACACTCTTAAAACGAATGTGTTAAAATAACACATCTAATGTGTTGTCCTTAACTTAACACAACTCTGTGTTATTTTTGTGACAACACACTTTGTGTTGTTTTAACACATCTTGTCCCTTTTCTTTATTTAAACTCAAAATCAACACGAAATGACACATAATGTTTTAAATAGGATTAGCACATCCTTTCATAGAGTGTAGTTAAATTCCATAAAATGCCAATTACATGTGACACAAAATTTATGTGTTTGCACATACATAGGTTCTTGCATTTTTTTTCGTTAGTTCTTAGTTATTGCCTTGATAATAGAAAATATGAGCTGGGCATGTATGACATTTGCCAAAGTGAGATATGAGCTACAAAATGACCAGATCCTGCTTTATAGGAGACATAACTTATAGGGCTCATATGTGGATATAAAGAAGCAATACAGGAGACATATATGGCCTGTATATGCACATATATGCACCTCGATTTTGCATATATGCTGTATATGTGCAGCATATATGTGCATATAAGCTGCATATAGGTTTCATATATGCACATATATCCACATATAGGTTCTTTCCATGTGGGATATAGCAGGGCTATTCAATTAGTTTGTCGTGGGGGCCAGTTCATGAAAAGCATCTCAAATGAGGGGCCGGAGATATATATATGATGATGAATACATTTTCCTACATTGAAACATACTCATGTTATATTTTGAAACTGCATAAAAACAAAATCAGTGCATTGCTAGATGTCAAAGTAGGCTTTTTCTACATCCAGACATGTTCATATGTTGTATTATAAAATTGCATAACAACATCAGTGCATTATAAGATGCCCAAGAAAGCTTTATTCTACATTTAAAGGGGTTAATAAGAGCCATATCACACTCATTGAGAATTTAACTTATTTACTCACTTCAGTGCACATAATAAAAACGTTTATAATATGGAACATAACTGTTTTATGCTGTCTTTGTCAAAGCTAATTATTACAGTAGCCCTATTTAAATTACAACAGCCATCTTAATAATTGGCAAACATTTGGCTACCTTCTAATAAGACAGAATATGTTTTAGATTTCGCATAAACAGTAAAATCAGGTGTATGTTTGTCAGTGCAATAAACATACAGTGGTGAATGTGCTGGGCTGTGAGCAATGGGCGATTAACTTTACTCATTTTAATTGCATTCTTGTGTGAGAACGATGACATGCATAATATTTGAGCCTTTGGAGAAACGTCAGGATCTTTTTAGTTTGCCTAACCCTAACCCTAACCCATCTAACGTTAATGTCATTGTGGATAAGCATAAACATATCAGACAACAATTGTCAGAAAGGAAGTGTTTTTAAGCAGGAAATACAACAAATAAAGTTAAAATAGCCATAGATTCGGGGGCACGAGCAGGGGAGGCGATCACGTTGAACTTGAGGACCAAAGCGCGAATATAAACACGTGACACAGCTGCTCGCACCAGTCACGTGACTCGCGTTCTGCAGCTCATGCTGTATGAAACAGACGCACGCGTATCAACTCGTAACTGTAGGACCCGTTGTCTAACTAACAAAATTTATTCTAGAGTTGTCTTTTGTTTACAGACTACATAAAGGGCCGGATCAAATAACCTTGGGGGCCCTGCAATATAGTATACGTATTATATCATTAAACACACACTCTCTTACTCTCATACAGTCACAGACACTTACTCTCTCTCTCTTTATCTCTTGCATGCACACACACTCTCTCTCTAAACAGTCACACAGTTTTTTCTCTCTCTCATACAAATACACACACACGTACAGATATGAGATGCAAACGTACACTTGCCTTGTCCATTCATTAAGCTGTGCTGCTTCTACAGTAGTTAATGTGTTGTCTGCCGTAAATGCAATGTTTGTTCGTAAAGATCGGCTTTTTTGACATGCCACTATCATACATGTGTGACAAGATTGGCGAAGCCGTTTTTCGTGTAAAGACTGCGTGTGTAATTGGGATGCATCTGTGTTTGTGTATAGTTTGAAGTGAGTCTGCGGGAGACTTTAATAGTACCGACCGTTGCCTGATGTTACCTTGGCCATTGTGTGCTGTAAGATCTATTTATTCGAGTGAGCCCACGGGTGCACAGAGTGCTGTGTACGTGATTTGTGGGGAGATCGCGCACACATACGGTACGTGGTTTTAAAGTTCTAACCGTGCTATAGTTCCAAATGGTAGGTTGTGTGATATTGTTAACTTCATTATAGATCGTGTTGTCTCGTATCGGCGGTTCCTGTTTTCCTGTACACATTAATCTCAGATCGACAGAATGAGCCTGCAGCTTTCTGGCTTACCCTTGCATTAATCTGTGTTTCCGGATCGCTCATTCAAACGGTATGTGCTTTTAAAGTGTAATAAACATTTAGCATGTATGCTGTTGTTTAATGGGTTTCTATTTTTAACTTCATTACAGACTTGTAGAATTAACTTTTGTATGGTCAGGGCTTCGTGGGAAGTATTGTCCAGATTTTGCTTTTCTTTGATTGTTATTATTTGAGTGCTAAAGGCTTTTTTTTTTTGTTTAATGTTCTTTGATTTATTTTTGTATTTTCTGAACTCTAATGTATTGAGTTATTTTGTTTTTACCGAAGAGGGATATTAACATCCCTCTTTCTTTGTTTTTGGGTTGTTTTGAAATATTTGATGTGCTTACATGTGAAAGGCACAGTAAGAAGTTAAAGGTGCCCCTCATCCCCTGTGTTGACACACACAGTGTGTTTTGATCCCACCAGTGACCTGGTGACCATAATACACCATCTTATTGTTGTTACAGGAGCTGAGTGCCGAAGGCAGGGTGGATTTTGGTGGTGGTATTGCTTCACGAATGCTGTGTTGTGTGCAGTGGTGTGTGTGTGTGTGTGAGTGAGTGTTTCCACACAGGTGTAACCAAAATTGTGCGGTGCTGTGGAGGCCTATTAGTGCCCTTATTCCCTGCTGTTAGGCCTTGGCTCCTGCATTTACACCTATATAGAGGTATTCATTGTGTGCATCAGATATTTTTTATATTTAATACAATTTCATACCTATTTTACCCACGTCTTCTGCCAATTCTTTGTACATGAACCTGTGTTGCCTAAGTGCAAGTTATTATCTCTGACCAAGTGCCAGGGTGGCGTAGTCGCTACATACATTCTATCAGCCCTCGGTGTGTCATGCCACACATGGCTTTGTGGTGTTTTTGTAAGCGAGCTGCCCTGTGAGGTAGCATCGCTAGCAAGACAGCTTTAGCGTAATACCTGACGCTGCGTGACTTCTTTTTTTAAAGCCAAAATAGTCCCACACACTTGACGTTGTCTGTGAAAGGCGCTGGATAAATAAAATTTACTTACTTACTTTCTTAGTTATGTAACATTACTGTTCCTCTTTGGTTTGGCACTAAAGTTTCTGCAGTGTCCGGTTCTGTCGAGCCTGAAGCAATTTTACAACAGGTTAAACTACAGCATATAGAGTTGCTGCTTCATCTGCAGGCAGCACTCGCATGTCACGTGACCAGAGTTTAATAATCGCAGTCCTTGCAGTTAAATTAGTTTGTTTTGAAATGTCAAGCTGGTATCAAAGATCGCATCAACCATACAGGGCAAACCTACCTGAGAGGCCCTGGCAAAAGCTGGGGACAGATCTGTTTGTCCTGCAAGGAAAAACATTTCTTTTAGTTGTGGAATATTATTCACGTTATGTTGAGGTGTCAAATCTTTCACTTACCATCTATGCAGACATAACTACACACCTAAAATCTGTTTTCGCACACCACGGCATCCCGGAAACATAATAAGTGATAATAGACCACAGTTCTCATCTAGTACTGTTATATTCAGGGGTGCACATAACTGGTACGCAGGTACGCATGCGCAACAAAAATCTGAAATGCGTAATGACATGTGTGTAATTACGCGCCTTTGCGTACTGACCGATCCTCGTCTGACCTTACACGTGTCAACTACTGTCAGAAATGTCCAAAAAACAACAGACATTAAGCAGCTTCTTTGGCGTTTCGCCACCTACAAAGAAACGCCAACTTGAACCAGAGCCGAAGAAAAGACTTTTTCCGGAAAAGTGGCTCCAAGATGTGCCGTGGCTTGAAGCAAACGATGAGCGCACTGAAATGTGGTGCAAGATTTTCCGCTCAAATCCACAGCTAGCAGACAAAACAGGTGCGTTTTATAAAGGCTCAAAGAATTTCAACAATCCTTTATTTGACAAACATGAAAAGAGCAAGGAGCACACGAATGTGGCGCAAGCCATTGCTAATAAACAAGCTAGCCGTGAAGAAACATCCAGTCGCCCACTTGCCAGATGGCAAGACAAGCTAAATGAAGAACAGCGACAAGCTCTGTTTAATATTTTTCTCCTCGCCTTCCATAAAGCTAAACACGCACGTCCCATGTCTTCCTATTCTGAGGATGTTCTTTTACTGAAGCGGCTTGGAGTAAATGTCGGAGGTGCATATCATTCACGTGAAGGCGGCACACTAATTATTCAGTGCATCGCTCACAGCATCAGCAGGGAGTTACGAGCTAAGTTGCAGTCTGCTGATTTTTGGGGGCTGCTTTTTGATGGATCTGAGGACATCACAAAAACTGAGCAGGAAATCGTTTACATTGTGTCTGTGTCCAGCAACGGAGAATTTACCTCAGACTTTATTGGACTGATTGAATTGGGTGCTGACCGAACTGCGCAAGCCATAACAGACGGACTTGTGAGCCTTTTCCAGGACATAGGCTTGGATGACTGGACAACAAAGTTGGTCACTGTGTGCACAGACGGGGCTGCTGTCAACGTCGGTATCTACAACGGCGTTGTGCCAAAACTCCGGGGACTTGCTGCAGTTGGAGACTCCCTTGTGCACATTCTGTGCACCACACACACACTGGAGAATTGCGCAAAAACAGCTGATCGCAACGTCCCTTACTGTGAGACATTTAATAGCTCTGTGGTCAAGCTGCTGCAGTTTTATTTACAAAAAGGTGGAGCAAAAAAAACTGCTGCACTGAAAAAGCTGTGTGAAGAAAATGGGATCTCATTTGTGAAACTGGGTAAGTTTCATAATATCAGATGGTCTGCATGGAGGCATGAAACACTGTTAAAAATATCAAGACTATTGCCAGCCATTAAAATGCAACTAGCTATGAGTGATAACAGTGACTTGCAGCATATCTGCACAGAGCGTTTTCAGTGCTTTCTATCAAACATGCTTGACATTGGCAACATTTTGAAGACCACATCCATAAGGTTTCAGAAGGAAAAGCTGACGATTGGAGAATGTAAGGATGAACTCATGGTGGCCATTGGACAGTTCACACTTCTGCTTGATGGTGAAGGCCACAGGGCACACTGTTTCTATTGCTGATGCTGACAGAGACAAGACAAACTTACTCAGGGGGTTAATTGAAGAGTTTGAAATCAAATATGACTCCCTCAAGTCATGTGATAATTTCTTAGTATTTGATCCTTCAACATGGCCTCTGGAAATGCGAGACATCCACAGTTTTGGAAACACAACAGTTTGCAGTATTCTCAAGAAATATGATGCCACCTTGCAACTTGACAAAGACACCACTTTGACAGAATGGATGCGCTTAAAGCAGGCAGGAAAACGCCTGGGAGCCTCTTCTGTGTATGACTTGGTCCAAATAATAAATACAAGTAACCCAGATGCTTACTCCAACATCAACAAGGTGGTAAGGCTGTCTCTTACACTGCCTTTAAGCAGTGCAGCTTGTGAGAGGGGATTCTCACATCTCAACATAATAAAAACATGCTCGTCTCTCAGCGCTGATGCACATTCACCTGTCAAAGCAGACCACAGAGACATTTGACCCAAAGCAAGCTGTTGACCTGTGGATGGAGACAGGTAATCGGAGGCTCAACCAAGGACAAGGAGGTGCATCTGCAGCATCTTCATCATGTACCATACAGGAAGCTAAAGCAGAGGACAGTGGTGGCGACACTGAGGAGGACAGTGATGGAGACTGCACTTATTAAGACCACGCTACATATGGGGTGAGTACCAAACACCATCTCCTGGTACTCACCTGAGTAACTCACTGAAAAAATTATGTGCACCCCTGGTTATATTCAGGGTTCATGCAGTGAGTATAATTACCACACAGAAATACAGCTTGCGTTTATGGTCAACTCTTTTACTGCTGAGAGCCAACATACAACAACAACAACAAGTAAAACACACCCACACGCACACATGACGTGTGACGTCATGCTAGTATACTACATCTCCCCTTTCAAGCTTTACATAAAACATGACTGTGTATTCAGTGTATCTTAACTAAACTTTACCCAAAATGTAAATGTAACATTCACCAACTTACATTAAGCAGTATTGTTCATGGAACAGTTAACAGAACAGATACTGTTACCAAAGCATAAACAACACAGGGAAACCATTATTCATCTAATAAATCATTATTAGCATGGACCAATAACTTTAGTTTTAGGCTGTTTGCAGTCAGTGTATTACATTAAAGAGATAAATTGCCAAGAATACACTTAGGTGTATAGTGCTTTAGTGTTTGGTGACCACATAGTCTTCCAGCTTGACTGGTAAGCGGACTACTCTTCCACTCCGGGTCTGGTGATGTGAAACAAAGTCAGATGCTTAAATTGCAACTGGAGTAAATGGGCTTTGTTCCTGACGATCTTCTGGTGATTCAACAAGCTCTTGAGTAGCACCCAATGCTACCTTAGCTGATCTTAGATGTCATCTGTTCCTTCTATACAACTGTCCAGTGTCAGCCCTTATATTATGTGAACGTGGCTCATTCCTTTTCTCCACAACCACTGCTGGCACCCAACCCTGTTTTGTTTCCATGCAGACCCTGCTCCCTTCAGATAGGCTGGACAGAGATTTTGCTTTTGTTTGTTTGTTTGTTTTATTTGACAATAAAAGTTAAAACAGATACAATCAAGCCAAAAAGACCTGTCCATACACATCTTAAAATAAACTGTCGAGGATAAAATACACAAAAAGCCTCTTATTTCCATTGTGGTCCTCATATATTCAAGAATAGACAAGCAGTTCATAATGGGAATGAAATCAACACCAACACATCAACATTTCACATAATAATCTATTTTAAAACCTAATTAAAAGCCATTCCTTAACTTCTCTTCTAAAAGGACCTTGTTCCTGAATTTGTTTTAAACAGTCAGGCAATTCATTCCAACAACTGCGCTAGAATACAAAAAAGAATTTTTCCCAATTAAACTCTTAAACCAACACAAATATATGTTATGTATCCTAGCCCTTGTAGAAAAACCATGAACATCTCTTACAAACACATAGTAATCATACAAGTATTTTGGAACATTTCTCTGTAGTATTTTGTGTACAATCCATTTTATCCACCTTTAAAAACCCTATTTCCTTAACCCTCTGTGGTCTAAGGGGTTTTTAGGGCCCTGGGGAAGTTTTGACATGCACTGACATTTGTGTTTTTTTCAGTTGCTTAAAAACATATTAATGGCAAAAGTCTCATAACACTGTGTTCAGTACAAACAGGGCTATATTATTATATAATTAACATGTATGTACATGTTTGTATTTTTGAGAGAAAAATGTTTATGCATGGTTTTTGAAATAGCAACATTTTTAAGTCACTGATTTAAGTCCACAAAACTCATTCTAAACATGTTTTCCCAAGACTTTTCAAAACATGATCTAGTAGTCTAGAGTTCATTCAGCCTACTCATTCACATAAAGCAATTTAATTGATTTACAATTTCTAAGACACTTTTGCTTGGGAAAGGCCATATGCGTGGAGGCGGGAAAGCTCCTGAATAATCAGTGATTGACAGCTGAGGAACAAAAGAGTTGAATAATGAGCCACATAATGAGACTTGTGGGGATGTTCAACAGGAATGTTACTTTATTTGTAGTAAAACTATGATAAGGATTACTTATCAATATAATGTAAATACACACACGCACACACATTATATATATAAATATATATATATATATATATATTTATTACACAAGTATAAGTTACCTTTTAAAAACCATAGTAGCCTTATCATGGTAAAGGTACTGTTTGGCCATCGTAAAGTGAACACAGGGTTAGTGTTTGGTTGGCCAGCGAGAGGCTTACTTTTGTGCAGTAAAAAGCTCAAAAGAACACCTGCCTATCGTTGTCTGGACTCTTTTTGTGTTTTTGTAATCATTATAGTAGAAACACAACAAGGGACAAGCGTGATAAACTTATCAATGTTTGTTTACAGCCGCCGCCATTACCTCACGTGTTGATCATGAATGCAGTGAACGTGTGCACACGTGAGTGATCCTGTGTTTAATAAACTTGCTGTGCGGAGATATATGCTTAGACGCAACTAAATAAGGATTGTACTGTTTGCAATCGCGTATTTTATAAGAATACCAAAAAGCGCATCGAGTTTCCTGACTCGCGTCTGGAGATACTGACACACATACGCAAGTAAATAAGGATTTAGATGTCATGTTTGGTGCAATCGGATGAAACAACAAGGAATGGAGAGACTGGATTGTGGATTGCATATCCATTGACTGCAGGAGGCATGAGTTATGCATATGGATGTTTCTGCTCATTCACTTCAATGGCGCGGGGGTGTGGCGATCTCATCTCATTACAGATAATGAGGTAACAAGAGAAAGACAGTACCTCTCCTTCTTATACAGTTTACACAGAATGACAATATGTGTTTTCAATCTCACTTAAATCTTTTAAAAGTAGACATTCCAAGGATTATGTAGACATGTATCTTTTGTTTCTATGACAAGTATTCGTTAAGTTACAGTTTATTTTTCTGACGCGTTTCTGAAAGGACTTCACTGAGGGAGAGAGAACAAAACGCGCATCATGTTTATTTTCTTAATTTTGCGAAAAGTACAACATTCTGTTTTTAATGGAAGTAGACAGAAAAAAACTAGAAACTTTAACGTTTTAAGTGATGTTTAAATCAAATCTGTATGTCAAAAATCAGCTGAGTAATTTAAGTCTCTTTGTGGAGTGATTGAAAAATTAAGGGTTTGCGACACCCGCGCCGCCGTCGACCCCAGAGTGTTAAAATGACTATTAGTCAAATGTCTTCGTGGATGAAGCCTCAGAATAATTCTACACAACTTATTTTGAGCAGTCTGTAATTTACTCGTAACTCGTTTCGTAGAGCCACTATACCAGAAAGTTGCCGCATAATCAAAATGTGCTTTTACAAATGCCCCAGCTAACATTTTTAAAATTCTATTACATACTTTAGAATGTGCTACAACAGCCATACTTTCCCCTGTCAATGTATTATCCAACATACATCCTAAATATTTAACTTCCTGCTTAGAAGTAAGAATCACCTCTCCAACCCTTACTTCTAATTTGGAACATTTTCTCAATTTAGCCGCAGAACCAAATAAAATAACTTCAGTTTTCCCTAAATGTTAAAACAGCCTATTTTGAAAATAACAGTTGGATATGTTCACAATCTCTTGCTGTGGCATTATAATAATGCCGCTGTCTATGTTGGAGATGCATAAGCCTGTCATGGACTCCTTTAGGTGTTGCTGGTTTGAGCACAGCAGCTGTTCCAGGAAGCATGCTCCTTAACACTGGCCCCATGAGTATCTGTGCTGAAGAGTAATTCAGCCCTGTCACAGGTGTGTTACAGAGAGAGAGCAGAGCAAGATGAGGATCAATGCCTGTCAAATACGCCTTCTTCAGAACGTGCTTTACTGTTTTTAACATTCTCTCAGCCAAGCCATTCGATTGTGGATAGCCAGGACTACAGTTGGTGAGAGTGATGCCCCACTCTGCAGCGAACAGGACATGATCAATTTCCTTTGGTATCCCAAATCTTGCAAACACACTTTAAATTTTTTGAATAACTGTATGTGCAGTCTTATCCGGCAGATGGAGCACTTCGGGGAACTTTGACATATAGTCCACAAGCACTAGGTAGGCGAGACTTTCGAGCTCAAAAATGTCAGCACCAGTTTTTGTCCATGGCAGCTCTGGGATGTCATGTGACAGCAATGGCTCTTTTTGACATGTATCACATGCTCCAATCATTTGGTCCAGATCACGTGTCATACCCGGCCGGTACATGAGCTTTCTTGCTTGTGCCTTGGTTCTTTGCATGCCTTGATGAGCCAGATTTAACCTCTCCAGCATCACAGGCTTATTGTTCTGAGGGATAATAATCCTGTCATTGGTTGTTAAGACTCCCTCCTTTTTGCTGATTGTGTTTCTCAGCTGCCAGTACTCATGTAGCTTGTTGTCAAGGTGTCTTTTCCTTGCAGGCTATCCCTCTTTGTGCAGCTTTACCACAGCCTGCAATACCTCATCACGCTGAGTATCACTTTTCAGATGTTGCAGCATATCATCACTTAGAGTGTCCATGGCTTGGATGGCATATATCACCTTTTCACTTCACAGATCCTCAGTCTCCTCATGTAGCTGTCCTTTCACCACCGCACGGGAGAGGGTGTCCGCAATGAACATACTCTTTCCAGGTGTGTAGACAAGTTGTAGCTCATAACGCTGCAGTTGCAACAACATCCTCTGTAGCCTTGCTGGTGATTTGCAAAGAGGCTTGGTGAATATAGCCTCCAAGGGCTTGTGGTCAGTTTGAACTGTCACAGTTTTCCCGTAAATGTACTGACTGAATTTTGATGCTGCAAACACAATCGCCAGCAGCTCCTTCTCAATCTGGGTATAGTTACACTCAGAATCAGACAATGCTCTGGATGCATAAAGCAATGGGGCACCTTCCTGCATTAGACAAGCACCAAGGCCATCTTTCGAAGCATCAGGCTGTATTGTGAGAGGCTTGGTGTGGTCATAGAATTTGAGCACTGATGCCTTTGTAAGAGCTGATTTTAGCTTTTGAAGTTCTATGTCTTGCTCATGCTGCCATTGCCAAATCACATCTTTTCTAAGGGGCAGGCGCAGTGGTGCTGTCAAAGTAGCCTCCTCGGGTATGTACTGTGCAAGATACCTTGTCATGCCCAACAGTCTTTGAAGATTTCACAGTTTTTTTTTTGTTGAAACATCTCACTGGCAGATTTTATTTCAAATGGGAGCCTCAAAAATTTGAAGCGACCCCACTGCGTATTGAAGGTACACCGGTCAGATGATGCTTTGTCAAGTATGGTTTAAATGGACTTGCCTGCAAGTTTGCACTGGACTTCTTCTGGCGTTGGAATGCTGTAATGTTGTCACGTGATGACTTTGTTTACATCACGAGGGTCCAGGCACACTCTCAGTGATCCATCTTTTTTTTCAGTTATGATCAGGCTGTTAACCCATTCAGTGGGTTCACTAACGGGTGTGATAACCTGTCTTTCAGTGAGCTGTCTTAGGGTGCTTTGCAGTCTCTCCATGACTGACATTGTTTTTTTCATACAGCCATGCACCACCAGCATTACAGTGGGGTCTATGTGGATATGGTGCTGTCCAGGAAACTCACCTAACCCTAACCCTAACCTAGACCACAGAACACATAGGGATATGTTTCCACAAGTTCTTCTTTGGTTCACGGTGACTTCAAGTATAGTGCCTCCACACGCCTCACCAACTGCAGCTCTTCACAGTCTGGCACCTCCATATGCCACTAAAATGGAGCTGGTAGGCTGGAGACAAATCTGACCTGGAATTTTCACAAATACTGAGAGTGGCAGTACATTAGCTTCAGCTCCAGTGTCAAGTTTAAATTTTACTGCAACATTGTGTATTTTCTGTTTCTCTCAAAAGCTGCATTAATTTAATTTCAGCCCATACATTTCCATTGCTTGGAATACCTTGTCCAGATGTTGTAAATGAGACCAAAGTCTGGGGAACAGACGATGACATCATCCAGGTATACCAGCGTGGATTCCACCAATTGACCGCCTAAACACGGCTGCATGAGCCGTTGGAACGTGGCCCGGGCGTTACAAAGGCCAAAGGGCATCCGGTCCCACTCGAATAAACCGCAGGGGTCGTAAAGGCAGTATTCTCCCTGTCTGCCTCTTCCACCTGCACCTGCCAATACCCACTCGCCAGATCTAAAGTGGAGTACCAGGCCGAACCAGTCAAACTGGCAAGGGAGTGTTGATCCTAGGCAGTGAAAAGCATCCTTCTTGGTCACCTGATTCAGTTTTCGGTAGTCCACGCAAAACCTCCAGGCTCCAGTCTTCTTCTGCACCAAGACGATGGGGGCTGCCCAGGGACTACTGCTTTCTCGGATGATCCCCTGATCTAACATCCCCTGTAACAGGGTACGGACTTCGGAATACAAGGTAGGTGGTATAGGTCGATACCTTTCACCACTAGGCCCCACATCTCCAGTGGGGATCCGATGCTTTACCACGTTCATGCACCTGTAGTCTTTGTCATGTGCAGAGAATATATGTTGCCACTTTGCCAGAAGCTCCTGTAACTTGCATGTCTGGACCTCTTCCAGCCCTTCTCCCCATAGGGACTCACCTAACAGGTGGGCGGGCATCTCCTCCCCAGCCTTGTCCAGGGGCGAGTCTGTTTGGGTCAATGCCACCTCAACCACGGTGGAACATACCTGTCGGAAACTGACATCCCTTTCTTCCCACACTTGGTGGGAGTCTACCATAGTCACCTGTGCTAGTCGTTGGTGACGATGTAAGTGCACTGAATAGGGTTTCTCATTTCGTACTCTCATGGGGATCCGTCCTCGATGGACTACGGCCAACCCTCGGGCCACCTCCACATTCTGAATTTTCACTGACATCACAAAAAAGTAAAATATAAAATATAAATAAAATAGTCCTAATCTATATTTGTTTCTGACATGTGTAACCCTAATAAATATGAAACCTAAGATTAAAAATGCCAAAGGATGTGTTGCCATAATATGTTAAATTGTTCTTTAATAATTCCATAGAAGGTATGTGGTTTTATTAAGTGCAAAAATTATCCAGAAACGTTTTTACATGTCCATTTACAACCCTAGGATTTGTCATATGAATTAAATGGTCTTTTTTGTCCTATTTTAAAGGGTCATGAATAATAATGTTGAGCTCTGCTCTGATTGGCTCTGCTCTGAGGCTCATGGCAGAAACTCACATTAGTAAACAGACCTTATATTTTGAGCCCTTATCAGACAAAAATACAGATTTTGAGTAACAACTAATTGTTAACTAATAGAGCTTCAGCTAAATGCTAGCATATAGCATTTATTGGCATGTAGCGCTACCTCAGCAGTCACAACTTTGTTTTTAGCATTTTAACAAATTTGTAATTAATGTGTAATTTAATGTAGGGTCGTACATCTCGACTTAAATCAAGAGTCTTTCCCCCTAAAATTTAGAAATCTAAATTGGTGAATTTAGAGGAAATCTACAGATGCAAACAGTTGGAGGATACACTCTAAAAATGTAATAAATCTGAGCAACTGTATCTGGTACATTAATAAATAAAACTGAGTAGAAATAAGTTAACATTAAAATTAATTATTAAGTTGCTGTATTGTAATGGTTTCCTTTGCTGCTCTATAAACCTTGAATACTAAGGATACCATGGTTTCTGTGTGAACGGATTATTTTGTAGACATCTTTTGAAAATGAAACAATTGCGTGAGTTTGAGGAAAATAAAATTAATTAGCTTTTTAAATAATTTTTTAAAGGAGGAAGTCAGAATTGCGTTAATATATATACTTTTTGTTTAAAAAAAACATAATTATGAGAAGTTCCCTTTATATCACTTGAGCCCCTGCCCCTCAATATGTCTGTGCACGTCCCTGATATCTAACGCATATCAAACTATTTCACTAAGCTAATGTTACTGTGTAAAATTAATATATACAATCTTAACTACAGATCCTCGAATTCTTAATTTTGTTTTGATGCATATTGCACATTTTATGTTAATCCAATAAATCTCATTTAACTACTGAAATATGACTGTGTCTTTCAGTTATTTGATAGATCAAAATGAAATTGCTCTTCAAACACCCAAATATTTATAAATGAAAATCATGGAAATTGTCAGGGGTTTCTAATATTTGTAGCTGACTCTATGCTGATTTGTTATGGCTGCTTCCATGTTTCTCTTTGTTTTGCCTCCAGCTATGTGCTAAAAGGGTTTATTATCCACACTGTCCTCAATGTCAAATTCTTTTGGGTGTGTATAATTTTATGTTTTCTTTTGCCATTGAACAGTGTTGGGTCCATCTATCATTTTCACTAGAATGTTAAACATACCACACTGCCTTATTTACTCTCTTGATTTCTGTAATAATTATACTATCTGGAAAAATTACTTCAGTATAAATGTGTGCAATTAACGAAGATGAAAAATATACAGTATCTCCAAACCACAGTCCTATCTTGTACAGTATAATTTGTGTTACCATAAGCAAAGCATATCTCATGAAGGGTGAGAGCCACAGTGATGAGATAATGCACAAAAACATTTTCATAGAATTTTGTGCATTTGCAAAAATAAAGAAGTACCAGAACAGATAAAGGATGGTGTTTGTGATTGCATCTGAGATATTTCATTTTAGTTACAGTAAACTGTAGCTTGTAGACCCCCAAACAGACTCACAATGGTAGAAAAGTATAATATTTTATTGCTGTGGAGGTAACATATCGGTACAAAATGCAGCTGTAAGGCAAAATAGGTTTAAGAAAGCAGGACAGTGAAAAACACCAGACTGTGTGAACATCTGTCTCTTTTTTAATCTTATTGTGTCATACATTTATTATTATATAGTTTGTGTGTGTGTGTGTGTGTGTGTGTGCGCGCGCGCGCACCTCTCTTTAGTGTACATGTAATCCGTGAGGGTTTAAAAAGTAAATCCATAATATCTCACAAAAGGATAAAAAAGATCAACTGGCAACATCCACAACAATGAACCCAAAAACACAATATGTGTAAGAAATTAACAGTATGTGTAATAGACAAATGTAATCATTATTGTACACTCAATTAGGATCCATTCATGTGGATTTATACAAAAACGGTTGACTAATTAATTTAAATACAATCACGAAGGACACAAGCCTTTTCTGATAAAAAGGCCAGACAAGGCAAACAAATCCTAAACAGTAATCCGAAAATGTGGGTGGAAATCGAACAAAACAGGCAGATGGTCAAAGATCATTAACATTAAAAAAAGAAATGCTGAAAACTTTGCTGACCAAAAGATGATGAATGCGTAAAGCTGATTATGCAGGCAAAAACAAAAATCTTAAAGAGAAATCAGGGATTTACTGATTAGTTTTGACAGTTATGCCTGGTTAACAGAGGGAGTAACTGTACGGTTTGTTTTAAACCAAATAATAATTCATACCAAAATATGACAAGATGCTGATTACTGTATTGGTGATTTTAATAGGGATGTCCCGATCCGATCACGTGATCGGAATTCGGCCCCGATCACGTGTTTTCAGACTCGATCGGAATCGGACGTTACCTCCCGATCAGGACTCGGATACATATGCAGGGTTTAAATTGGGCCAGAACTGCACCCATACTGAAGGTCTCACTCTGCTCAGCGCCAGTGTACGCGCTGCGCTGGTGCGTGTGAACTAACGCGAATAATGATGTGTTTTTGACAAAGCATTCACACACACGTGCTTCAATTCACACACTTGTGCATGCGAGACAAAAATGGGTTTTTACCGCTCATTTAAACGACGCGTCGATCGTTTTTGTCACTATGTGCTCAATTAATCTACATCAGTACGCAGCTCCGTGTCTCACTCAGAACCTCAAGAACGCGCATTCGCGCAGGAGTATCACATTACACATTGTAGAGATGAGGGATAGAGAGAGAGGTAAGAATGGTGCACATGTAAAAAAAACTTAATAGAAGTCTAGAAACAAAGTATTAAAGTATGTATAGCCATGTCACTCATCTTATTACAATATGTTAACTAGATAACTGTAAATGCGTTCTCTATCTAAGACTATACGAGACTGAAGGACACCGGGTCGGATACAGCGAACTTGCAAGTGGGGTATTCTTCCTACAGACGGTAGGGGCGGGCGAGAGAGTCTTCATTCGTCATGTAATGAGTCATTTAACCATATACCGACTTACGAAGATGATTTATTAACATAAAAATGCTGCCTTGTGTCCCTTTAACTAACTGATTTATAAGACATAGCCTATTGCTGAATAAATATGTTGTTTTTCTTGTTAATTGAGTCTTTTTGGCTCTTATCTAATCTTATGCCTAGAATTAGTCAAGGAGGTTGAGTCCTATAACTTCTTTCAAAGTTTGATCAATTGTGTTTAATGACATGTGCAACAAATGCATATAGGGTGTCAGACTCATAGATTTGCATAATTTAAAGTTCAGGTTTTAAAGTTTGGGTCAACCTGTGGCACAGCTTTAAACCTGAAACTTATAAAACTGAAACTTATCAGAGGTCCAAAATGTCATGTGATTGAAACAGACCAGTGGCTTTGCTGTCATCAGGATTAAAAATGTTACCCCTCATCCCCACAAAACAAACCCCAATTTAACCCCTGAACATATATACTATATTCTCATTATTTTTTAACACATCTATAGTTATGCACTGGCACAGAGTTAGACCCTTTTGACCTCACACAGAAACAGCAATGCGTGCGGCATGACATAAGGAACATCCTGGATCTGTTTTTTCACGCTTTTTTATTCTTTTTTATGTATTATAGAAGTATCGGATCGGGACTCGGTATCGGCAGATACTCAAAATCAAATGACTCGGACTCGAGGGCAAAAAAACCTGATCGGGACATCCCTAGATTTTAATGTACATGTATGCTGCAAAGTGGACTCATTAGCTAAAGAATTTGTTGCTCTACTAAATGCATTTGATCTAAAACAACATGTGAATGTCCTGACTCATAAATTGGGGCATACACTTGATCTGGTACTATGGTTTCTCTCCTGTGTCTGACAGTGGGTTTTCTTACCATAAATCTGTTCTATTTTTTGTTCCTGGCGTTTTAAATATTTCTACAGTCACACAATTTACCAGTAAATATCAATTAATTACCGCTGCAACAAGCCAAGACTTCACGTTAGCATTCTGTGATGCTATTAAATCAGTGGATGTCAGTAAATGTGACTTGTTTGCAAAATGCCTCTTGTCCAGGCTAAACTCTACTTGTTTGAATATCTTGGATTCAGTTGCTCCTGAAACATCGTCAAAACTTTAACCTAAATCTGTATCTTAGATTAATGATAACATACACTCTCTGAGGCAGCGCTGTAAGAGAGCGGAGCGTAAGTGGTAAAATTTATTTTGAAATTTTAAGAGAAATGTTAAGATACTCATTATCTTGCTCTCACAAACATATCTGTCGTAAGTCTGTGGAAATCTACGCGCCTACTTGTCCATTACCAGCACTTAAGGGATCTTATATCTGAGTTTAATAACATGGTTAAGGGGGCAAGAGCTAATTATTTTGCTAATTTGATAGCCAGTAGCAAACGCAAACCAAAAATATTGTTAGATACTATTAATAATATTGTTTTCCCACCCTCTCCTATGGTCAGTTGATTGATGTCATTTTTTGTGGATAAGAAACAAAATATACGGAATAGTCTCATCCCGTTTACACAATATCAGGCATCTGGGACATCTGGTCCGATTATCCTGGAGAATTTCCCAACGATTACAACTGAGGACCTCTCAAAATTAGTGGGCAATATGAAACACTCCTTGAGCACCCAAGATATTTTACCCACTGTCTAGTTCAAAAATGTCATTTACACAATTAGTCCATATGTGCTCTCTATAATTAATAAGTCTTTAACGTCTGGCGAGGTCCCAGAATACTTTAAACAGGCTGTTCTTAAACCAATTCTAAAAAAATTTAATATGGACTGCTCTTTACCCCAAAATTATAGACCCATTTCCAAGCTCCCTTTTATAGCGAAGGCCCTGGAAATTTTTTTGCAAATCAACTCGCATCTATATTGGATAACGATAACGTATAGGATCAATTTCAATCTGGCTTTTGTTGTATGCACTCTACTGAAACGGCTCTCCTTAACCTCTTGAAAAGCACCCCCATTCTGGCCAGAAACCATGAAAATACCTACTTTCACTAAAAGGGCTGTTTTTACTAAACCATTTATAGTATAAGCATAACTGTGGTATCATTAGATAGAAGACACTTTGAGCTTCGTTTTCCATGTTTCAAAATTATTTTAAGATTAAAAAAAAAAAAGTTAGAGAGGCTGAAGTACATTGTAATAAAAATTTTTTTGCATAACATCTTTTTTAACACTAAAAATCTTAATGATAAATATATGTGTGAAACCTATAAATGCAATGAGGCCAAAGCCACAAGTCTAAAGAAGTTATATTTCACGTGTGAAGTCAATAGACCCAAAAATGAGGTTCTTGCAAGAGTTTTTGTAAGACTAGTGCCTTTTCTAAGTGCCAGTCAGCCACAAAATAAAAGTCTTTTGTTTACATGCATACACGTTCGTTCTTTTTATTGTTTATCCTTATATAAGCGTATAAAATGCCATATCCACACCAGGAAATAAAGCTTCACACAAAGATCGTTGAATTCGTGTTCTAATTGGCTACACGTTCTGTCTATCAATATTTTCCATGAAGTCATTGGAGGAACGCGCGAGTCAGATGACGTCACGATATTTAACAGCGCTGTTTGGATATTATGTATTATACTCCCGCCTACTTGTACAATCAAGTTTGAGCGCTGGTTTTGAACGCGAGTGTACTCTCATATACAAGTGTTACGATGTAAATAGTCCTCAGATTGTATATTATAATCTATTCCAAGACGTGCATGTGAAATCTGATGTAAACAATGGAAAATATATCCATATTTCATGGATTATACGCATTTGTGGACAAAACTGGTCATTGGATGTACTTTGTTGGAGAGTTTTTATGGGTTATTCACACATCTGAAACAGACTGGATTCGATTTGCGTTCCTCATACCAGCACAAAGGTAAGGAGTCAGTTTATATTATGCATGTTGTTATCTGGACTTCTGTAATAAAATACTATATTTATGATACTAGAGCAATTTAATCTCAAAACGGACACCATACACTGACGCTAAACCCTTAGACCTTTCAAACGATGTATAGTAGTGTAATTATTATTGTTGTTTGTACACAGTAGGCTATATATATATTGTTAGCAGCATTAAAAAAAACTGATGTCCTTCCGTCCGCGAGCTAGTGCGCGTCGAGAGGTTAAAGTGCAAAATAATTTTTTAATGCAAGGTGATGCAGAAGAGTGCGCAGTATTGATTCTATTGGACCTTACCGCTGCCTTTGACACAGTTGATCTTCCCATTTTAGTTGATAGGATTATACAAGCTGGGATCTCTGGAAAGGCTTTAATTTGGTTCTCATCTTTTCTATCTGAGAGGTCTTTTTCAGTTAGAGTGCAAAACTTTGCCTCAGCCACTGTGCCTCTGTCCTGTGGTGTTATGCAGGACTCAGTTTTAGATCCGTTGTTGTTTGCATTGTATCTGCTATCTTTGGGGAATTAAGCAATTAAGCAATCACTACTATGTAAATGATATACAGTTGTACATCTCTTTTAAACCAAATGAGTTTACAAAATTGTCAATTTTTTAAACTGCCTTAAGTGTATTAATGTCTGAATGATAAATAATTATCTTCAGATAAATCCAGAAAAAACTGAAGTCCTAATCTCTGCACCTGATAATATCCTCCAGAAAGTGATGACATATCTTGGTCCACTAGCACACAAGTCTTCAATCCGTAATCTTGTGATTTTCGTTTTATTGCAGAATCTGTTAGTTGAGATCACGAAGAAGCCTCCCCATGTTTGAGATAGCAGTTTTTGTATATCTAAAAGCGTAGATTTTGCGGTTAAAATAGGCTTGTTTTTCCGGAGATTCTAGCGTGCAGCGGGGGGTGTCATTGTCTGTGAGTATTTACATACTGTATAAGCTTGTGTTTTCGCCTCCAAAGGGAACAGTGTGACTACTAAATAGGGATAGTTCGCCCAAAAATTAAAATAATGTAATTAATGACTTACCCTTATGTCGTTCTAAACTCGGAAGACCTCCATTCATCTTCGGAACACAGTTTAAGATGTTTTAATGTTAGATTTAGTCAGAGAGCTTTCTGTTTCCTTCGTAGATTGAAAATCTATGTATTGTTTCCATGTCCAGAAATGTAATAAAACATCATCAAAGTAGTCCATGTGACATCAGTGGGTCAGTAAGATTGTGTTGAAGCCACAAAAATACAGTTTGGTCCAAAAATAGCAAGAATTACGACTTTATTCAGCATTGTCTTCTCTTATGGCTCGAGCATGAAGTCACGTGACTGTAGTGACGCGGCTGCCCTGTTCCTCAGACATGTTTGCTAAGTTTTTTTTCAAACTTACAGCATGCGTCTCCCCAGACTGTAAAGCTTGGGTGCACAAAACAAAATAAAAATAAAAGAAGCTGGGGCGGAACAAATAATAGTTAGCCTCATCGTACGTCAGCCGCGTCACTGTCTTTACGCGGCGCCGCAGTCGGATGACGTCAAAGTACCGCGAGAGCTCTTCAAGAAATCTTACGGAGTAGTTTCATTTCGACTCGCTCTCACAGTACTTTGTCGTCATCTCTTTGTCAGTTCTTGCAGCGCAGCATGAGTCCAAACACACAGTTACACAGAGATCGTTGTATTCTTTATATATAATTGACTACATGTTTTGTCTATCAATATTTTCCATGAAGTCATTGGCTGATGGAGGAACGAGTGTGCGATTGGTAACATCTCTAAAGGACGTCACGTTTTCAACGGTGCTGTTTGGATGATCTATTTATACTACCTCCCTATTTTAAATACGAACTTTGAAGGCGGGTTCATGTGTTTAACGGAGTGTAATCTCATATACCCTTACATGTTACGATGTAAATAGTTCTCAGACTGTATATTAAATTGTATTACCAGAGATTCATGCGAAATCTGATGTGAACAATAGACTATACATCTATATTTCATGGATTATACGCATTTGTGGACAAAAATGGTCATTGGATTATTCACACATTTGAAACAGACTGGATTCGACTTGTGATCCCCACAAAGGTAAAAAGAGTCCTGTTTATTTTTGCATGTTGTCATTTGGACTTCTTTTATAAAATACTACATATGATGCTAGAACATCTGTATCTCAAAACGGCTTTACAGGGGGTATGGCTTAGCTAAATTAGATGTAAATGACCCCTATTGTCTCCCCCAGTTTGAAAGAAGAGTCCCTTTGTCTCGATTTTCGCGGTTTGAGTATTTCTGAGTTCCTATATTCAAATGGACACAACTTCTCCAAATCTTTTCAGATTTCCATGTGTTACACATCGTTGGAAAGCTTAGAAACTTTCAGAATCTGTGAATAACTCAAAATGGCCCAGATCCGACTTGTGTCACTACTTTCGTGACTGGTCACAAATGCTCTGTATAAAATATACTTAACCTCTCGACTCACACTAATTCGTGGGCAGGATGACGTCAGTTTTTTTAAACGCTGCCAACAATATCTATGTAGCCTACAGTCTACAGGCATTAATGATATTAACACTACATTGTTTGAAAGGTCTACCGGTTTAGCATCAGTGTATGGTCTCTGTTTTGAGATACAGATGCTCTAGCATCATAAATGTAGTATTTTGTGAGCAGAAGTCCGGATGACAACATGCAAAATTTAAACGGGACTTCTTACCTTTGTGTTTATATAACGATCGCGAGTCGAATCCAGTCTGTTTCAGATGTGTGAATAACCCATGATTAACCCAACATTGTTTTAATAATGTTTGTTGTCAAGAAAGCTGTCATACAGCTGTAAGTTGATCCAAACATGTTTAAGGTGTGTAGTGCTACTTTGGTTAGACCAGGGAACATTGTTTCTGACATTGGCCTGATATCTATGTAATAATGTTCTTGTTTTGTATACTACCTTGTTCTGAAGCCTGACCCATAGTTTTTATGTCTGTGGTTCATTTATATGGGATGCAGCTTAAAAGGTGCCCTGAAAGATTATACTTGCTGACCAGCAACTTTAAAGACTTTTTTAAATTATTTTTTATAAAGTCTATTTTTCCGGGACACTAAAAGTATGGTATTAAATTTCCACCATAAAGCTCTTATTTTATTTTAAGGTGCATTTGGTGCTTAGTACAACATATGCAAATTGTTCTATTGTACTTAAGTCACATTATAAGCCTTTTCTTTTCCAGAAATCTCATTGTCTATAGTTTCTTTAAATGCCAAGGGGTTAAGAAATATAACTAAACGTAAAAAAATATTTTTATTTGTTAAACAGCTGAACACAGATCTTTCATTTTGTCAGGAATCTCACTCAAACTCAAATGACAAAAATGTATGGTTTTCTCACTGTTCAGAAAGGTCAGCTGGAGTCTTAACATTGAAGCACAAATACAATGGTGACATTTTACACACAGAAACAGACCCTAAAGAGCATTTTATCTGTCAAGTGGTTGGTTATAACAAGATTGTTTTAATCATGTTCAACATTTATGGGTACAGTTCTAATTTAGAAAACATCCAATTATTTGCTAACATAGAAAATAGACTAAAGTATTGGCTAACCAAATTTCCAAATTCATACATGTTACCATCAGGAGAATTTAATTTTACTCTAAATTCTGAGATTGACAGATGGCCACCTAAACGTAATAATAATAGAAATGCATATCTTCAGCTTTTTATCGACAGGTATGATTAAGTTCACATATGGAGAGTTAAAGTCCCAGAAAATGTTTCATTCACCTGGAGTAACAAAGACAACACTAGACTTTTTCACATAGACTTCTGGTTAAGCCTGGTGTGTGGTGTGTTAAGACTGCCCTCGTCTACTCTGAAGGACCACGGCACCGCTACGATCTCAAATCGGGGATATCCAACATGTTGGATTTTTTTGGCCCTATTTCTTCTCGTGTGTGTGGTGTCTCCCGGGGAAAAACGAGCATGGAGCCTGTGACGTGTAGCCAATCAGAAAGCGAGGTGACGAGGCAACGAGGAAGCACCGGGAAACAAAATCAAAACAGCCAGCGGCATGGCGCACCAGAAAGTCCGGTGGACGTCAGAAATGGAGGACCAACTCGTCGACCTGTGGCAACACCATGGATGTTTGTACAACATTTCGTGTGAAGAATATCATAACCAAAATGACAAGAAGCGGAATTGGGCAGAAATTGCTGATGCACTTGAGATACCAGGTAATGTTTATCTACACTATCCATTGCTAGCATGACGATAACATTCATTCATATAAATGTCTCCTGTTTGTTCATGTCAGTGGAAGAAGTGAAGACCCGGGCCACAACTTTAAGAACCTAGTTCAGCAAGCTTCTGAAAACTAAACCAAGTAGCACTTCTGAAAAGCCACTAACAAGCAAACAATGATGGCTTATGAAGACACTGATTTTTGTGAGGAAGCATGTAACCCAACGTGCCACTGAAAGCAGTGTATGTATCCTAATAACGTCACGATTAACCTAATCGTCATCACCTGCTTTCAGATGGAGCGGTATACTTCACAGAACTGTAGTTCACTGACAATTGGGGCAATTTTGCATTCATTATCGCGGACATATTGCCTGCGACAATGAATGCGATATGGCTAAGTATACTACGACTTTGTGTAGTATATGCCACTCGATCTGAAAGCAGGAGATGGCGATTTACTGGACCGGCTTTACTGACGAATTGTCAGGTGATGAAGCCCTACTAAACACTATTCATATATCTTAATATAGCTGCCTCAATCAATTAAAGATGGCCTGTCTGCAGAGATGGACCCCTTGAGTGATCCAAATGACGACCTTTCCCCTCCTGTGCTGTACCTCCTACACCTACTGCGAAGAGACTAAAGAAAAGCCAATCTGCTGATGCCATTGAAATGAAAAAATTGAAAATTTTACAGCAGATGTCAACTGCTTTCAAGGCTGGTAAAAGCAAACCTATTGCTGATAGTGAGAGTAATTTTGGAGCACAAGTAGATGAGGAGTTGAGGTCAATTAAAAACCCTGTGGTAAAGACAAGACTAAAGAGAAAAATAATGAATGATTTATATGAGGCTCAGGAGAATGATGTACAGGCATCTAACTCATACCAGCTGCCACCTAGTATTTATCATGTACCCTCCTCTGTACATATTCCCAACACACAATGAACCCCTCTACACTCATATACAACTCCACAAGAACCACCTCACCACATGCATCTACCTAAAGGTACAACTGCTACAGAACCCGTGCCAGCTTCAAAAAAATGAGACGCATAGCTACACTACAGGAGAATGCTAGTAGACAATGAGTGAATACAGATTTAAGGGTAGATTGTCAGTCATGGTTCTCAAGGTTTACACCAACTACCTGTTTTTTTGTAGTTAATCAGAAAAACAATGCATTTGTGTGTTTTCAAATGCATCTTCAGTTATACTTGTGTACATCCTTTATTGATGTTTTTGTTTTATTTATTGATGTCTTTGTTTTTGTTTTATCAAGGCCTTAAGTTGTATTTTACTACAGTTTTGGAAGTCATACACATCGCTATTGTTTCAAATGCAAATGTTTTATTGGATTGCTTATATCCTGAAAGTAATAATAAACAGTTATTTATTTTTCCAAGCAGACTAGTTTGTTTTTTGTTTTCAATTTTGACCTCTACCCAATTGTTGTGAATTAATTTCAAGATTGAATTCTGTAATTTCATAGTAATACTACAAGGAGTAGAAAAACACAATTATTTCATTTAAATATGAAGATGCTAAGCCATTTGGTTATGCAGGCAGTTTAATTTGTTAATATCAAAAGTATTAACGTTGCATACAAACAAAGTTGTGAATATAAAAAACAAATTAAAAATGCTGTATTTACAGAACCATACATTTGTCAGTTCAAAAAAAGAGAAAAAGTATGAATGAATGACATGTTTGAGCCTAAATGTAGTTGTCCTGCCAGGAAACCTTGCCTGCAGATGAAACAAAGTAGCTCTTCAGCTTCTCTCTTATTTGTTTGGCAGCCATGGAGCTGTTGCAGGGTTTTCCAGGTTGAAGTGGGAGCGTGGCTCCCAGACCATCTTGTCTCCAGGTACCCTCCACAGATCTGTGGTCACCGTCTTCCGAGTCAATCAGGGCTGGAGGTGCATATGTGTCCGAAACGAATTCCACATAAATAATTGTGGAGACAAACAAAAGCTAAGGCCTCCTTATGTACTTTGTCTGTGTTGAGCATTATGGTGGTGAGGAATACTCTCCACTTGTTTGCAAGTATTCTGATTCCATTTTCCACAAGTCTGCATCCTCAAGAAAGCCTGTAGTTAAAAACTCTCTGCTGATAGTCCATCTGACGAAATGAGTATGGCTTTATCAGGTCTGTGCGTAAAGGATAAGCATTGTCACCCAGGAACACAAAGGGTGCTTGTATGTCTGATTGTGGAAGGGGTTTTGCTGCAGGGATATTAAGAAGGCCCTGGTCCAGTGCTTTCTTGAGATCTGACTCATTAAACACTCCTACATCTGATGCTCCTCCCTGTGCTCCAACACTGACATACAGAAATTTGTAGAAATTTGCACAGAAAACCACCCCTGGTTGTTGTGTTTTTTGTGGAGTTCTGTCATTTGTGAAGTTTTGTTACTTCTTATGTACATGTTTAATCAAACATTTATTATAAATTAGAGCTATAAATGCTGCAAGTAACATTTATGGAGAAACATTAGCACCCCAATAATGCAGTGTCTCTTTAAGAGAGGAGTGTTCATGTGACCGGTGTTTAATACATTAAAAAGGAAGTGCGAGATTCATTTAGTTTGTATTGACGTTCAACCCGGTGTGCAGCCACTTGGTAAGCTCTTCATTTCAAATGTTTCTTGTCTGCCTTTATGTTATATGCTTCATGTTATCTTCTGTCACCATGCTATGTTGTTGTACTGTGTTTACATTCATTGCACGTTAAAGATAGCGCTATGCTTCGGTAGATCTGAGCTGTTAACTGATAAAGATAACGCTATAAAGTTATAAGTTAACTAGGTAGCGACTAACATACAACATTTAGACTTATAAAATTAATGTGCCATACCTTTTATTCATGTTTACTTTCTTTGGATTTATAAATGTTTAATTTTGTATGAATCGCGGACCGGCATTTAACGTAACCCAGTACTTCCTGGTTTGGCGCAGGGCATTCTGGGAGCTGTAGTTTCCTGCTTCTAAAAAGACTATATGCTTTTTGCATAGACTTTGGTAGGGCTTGAACATGGTGTATAATGTTTAAATATGAAACTTATACATGAAATTTATGATGATATTAGTATTATTATTATTATTATGTATTTGTATGCTACTAATATTATTATTAGTATATTTGTATTTGATTCATATTTATATATTTATTTACTAATAATGTTATTGTATATTTGAATGCTATTGAAATTGTTATATATTTGTATGTAATTTGTATTTATATATTTGTATATTAATAGCATTATTGTGTATATATATTTAATTCATATTTCTGATTAATGTTATTTATTGTTATTGCCTGCAAAGAACTGGGGAACTGTTCTGTTTGTAGTATGAATTTGAGAATGTTGCATTTCTTATTATTTCAGGTTTATTACATTTTTGAAGAAAAAATAAAGAACAAATGTGGAATACAGAGTAATATCCTTTTGTACACTGGGATGCCCTTTCCGTGGGGAGAACACGGAACAGTAATAAACCAAACGGTCTGAGCACGTAAAGCTAAGTCTGCCACCGCCCTATCAGCATTGACCAGTTAACTCTTTCACCGCCATTGACGAGATATCTTGTCAATTAAGAGAAAACGCTTCCCCGCCAATGACGAGATTTTCCGTCTTTCCGCAATACCGCTATTATCAACCAGGTGGCGCCCTTCCGCAACTTTTTAAACCCGGAAGTATTGTCCTATGGCAAGCGGCTGCATGTCCGTGTCTGTTTTAAAGATCGCTCTGAATGGGATCTCTATGAAAAGTCTGTCACAAAAATGGAATTATCTCTGCTTTTTCATCAAAATGTGGTGTTTTTGAAGAAACCTACCCATATTCAAAAGCTGATTACAAAAGAACCACTGGTAGTAAGAAACGTTTTTTTGTTTGAAAGCAGAGGGTCTGTTCTTTCATTTGGTATATTGTATGTTTATATATTTAAAGAAGAACATTTTCTGGAAGGCATTAAACTTTGGTGAAAATCATGAAAAACGCTGGCGCTGGCTGGCAACTTTTTTTTAAAACGCTGGCGGTGAAAGAGTTAAGGAGCACCAAGGGAAGAGGAACAGGCCGAATAGACCCCTCTGTGGAACAGAGCCTTAGTCAGTGCAGGAAAAGGAAGATGGATTCAGCAGAATTAGTGGTCCTAAAAGGAATGCGCTCAACAGCACAGCGCTCTTTCAGCAAGAGAGCTAAAAAGCTGTCCCTCACTGTAAACCTTCTAGAAAGAAAGGCGCTTATCGACGAAATCAGAGCACTTGGAGTGGACTTAGGAAAGGTGCACGACATTGGACTTGAATACGTTGATGCTCTAGAATAAGTGGACAATGAGGAAAAAAAATCAGGAAATGAAGCGGTTCATGTGGAGGAGAAAATGGCGAAGTGCCTTGCCGCATATACAGAAACGCTCCAGCTCGCTAAGGAGACATTATGGACCAAATTTGCCTATGTTGAATTTAAATTGTACGCCGAAGGTGCAGAGGAAAAATGCGCTGAAGTGGAAAACATTGATGTGAAGGAATTGCCAGAAGAAGACCTTCAATGTCTAAGAGAGGGCCTGGGGGAGGGAATTAAAATGCTTGAGCAGAAGGTGTTTGAATGGGAAAGTCCTGTCTCTGAAGCCAAGATAGCAGTGTACAGGCAGCAGCTATACAAGCTAGTCAACAGACTGCATGACTGGGTGCGAAGCTGGGAAAAGTTGAAGCGGACAGAAGAGGTCGTTGGGAGAGAAGAGGTTGAAGAAGCAGGTGCTGACAAAGAGAATAGTGAGTCTAGAGAGGAGCTCACTGGAGTTGGCACGCAGCCCCAAATCCTAAGTGAGACACCTATACCCAGTACTGGAGCATCTGCGCTTCCATATTCACCACCACAAAGAATCCCTGACCTGCAACCTGGGGCATACGGCTTCAGACCACAGATCAGTCTTGAAAGAACTCGTCTGCCTACGTTCTCAGGAGACATGACCGATTATTATCGGTGGAAGGCTGAGTGGGAAGAGCTGGAACAGCTGGGAAACCCACAGAGGACGGCTGGTGTAACAAGATTCCATCTCTTGGCAAGCCTCAGTGACAAGGTGAAGAAAGACTGGTTCTGTCCAGCTGTGCATCGGCAGATGAAATGCTCAGGCCCTCAACAACCGCTTCAGGAACAAGGCGAAAATCTCCTGAAGATATCAGAGGAGGTCCAGTGTCTACCCGCTGTGAAGGGAGAAAGCCATAGGAAAGCAATTGAGCTGATCCAAGCAGTGGAGCGGGCCCTTAGTAACCTTGTGATCTTGGGAGAAGAAGAGGTTATAAAGAACCGTTGGGTAGCACAGTTCCTTGAAAGCAAGCTACCCAGCTCTCTGAAGGAGAAATGGATTGCACACAAGACTGAGCCTGTGAATGGGTTTGCTCCATATAACCATTTTGACTGCTTATTGCACTTCCCGAAGAAGCAGGAGGCGATCCTGGAGGAGCTGGATCAGCTGGAGACAAGCTATAGAGATGGAAGCTCCTCTGGGAAAGGCCCAGTAGACAAGCTAGAAAGAGGAGTCAAGAAAGCGTTCTCCAAAGTAACCTCAGGCCAAAGACAGTCTCAGTCGAAGCCACGCTTAGGCTCGTGCACTGCTTGTGCTGATGAGACACACGTTGGCAGGCTGTTTGCCTGCAAAGCCTTTAGGGAGATGGATCTTGAGAGGAGGAAGGCCCATCTGAAGATCCATGGGATATGCAATCGGTGCCTGTGTTACCATGTAAAGGATGGTCATTGCAACCCTAAATTCCTCTGCAGAAAAATGGACTGCTGCAAAGAAGAGCCACACCACTATCTGCTGTGCCCCAAGTACATCACTCAAGACACTGGCAGCGAGGTGCAAGGTATCAAAAGGGTAGAGAGGAAAGGCCTCGGGCTGACCAGTAAGCAAGAAGAGCTCCTGGCGAAAGTCACTCCAGAACTAAGAGCAAAATTTAGGAAGGCATTTTCCAACAAATCCCCAACCACGATCTGTACTGCTGGAGGTGGACTGAAAGAGTAACCAGTTATAATGATGTTACTGGAAGTGACAACCAACTCAGGCCAGCTGATAGGCACCCTTATTGACCTTGCCTCTGACACCAATTATATAACAAACAACGCTGCCCAGCGCCTTGGGCTGATTGGTGAGAGCATCAAGTTAATTGTCCATGGAATAGGAGGGATGAGAAAACAGTTACAACTAAGAGGTACTCCTTGAGACTTAGAGTGAGGACCACCAAGGGGACAGTAACGGAACACAAACTACTCTGCTTCAAGTTGGAGGGAGATCTAGTCCTCTGGGACGGCCCATTAGGGAAAACCATCGGCGGTGCTCATCCTGATCTCTTCGAGGTGGTCGACTTAACGCTGCACCAGTCTGAAACTCATTTTGCAAGATCTATGAGAACATCCTCGAGGGTGTATAAGGAGGTCCTTGTGGATACCAAAAACCTGAGTGGGGTCCCATCCAGAATGAAAGAAGTGACCAGCAGCACCACTGCCACAAATAAGGAGGTGTTTGAGTGGTTCAAGTGGGATAGTATTGGATCAGCGTGTGACCCGAGATTTGGGAGCTGCAAGTGCAGCAAGTGCCCTCCGGGAGGCAAAGAGATGACCCTTGGAGAAGAAAGGGACTTAGAAAAGATAAAGGATTGCCTCTCTTATGTGTTAATGGATAAACACAGTGATGCCCCACACTGGGATGCAGCCTACCCCTGGAAAGTAAACCCAGCTATTTTGCCAGATAACCGCCGTGCAGTGGAGGCAACTTTCAAGAACACTGAGGCTCGACTGCTAAGGGAACCTGTGTGGAAAATGGCATATGGAGAGCAGATCCATGAGATGATATCAAGAGGAGCAGCCATCAAGTTCACAAAGGAAGAGGTAGAGGGCTGGAACGGCCCAATCTGGTACATCAGCCATCAGGTTGCCCCAAATATGCATTCTAGCTCAATGCCAGTGAGAATAGTCTAGAATAGTAGCCAGGAGTTTAAAGGGTTAAGCCTGAACAATCTCTTGCATAAAGGCCCTGATGTTCTCAACCCAATCCGAGGTGTTCTGCTGAGATTCAGGAGCAGATTGTATACTGCTCTTGGCGATGTTAAGAAAATGTATAATTCAGTGTGGTTGAAGGATGAGGAGGTCCACCTCCATCGATTCCTCTGTAGGGATAACCCTGAAGATGAAATCAGTGTGTTTGCCATCGTCAGGGTCAACATCGGCGACAAGCCTGCCGGATGCATCACTCAGGTTGCCATGAGAGAGACGGCAAACCTACCCCAGTTCAGATCTATGTTTGAAGAGCGTCGGATTTTGACAGAGGATTGCTATGTGGACGACATCTTGACGTTGCATGATGATCTCCAAACTCTAATTAGGATGACCGAAGGAGTGGAAGAGATCCTAAAAGCAGGTGGTTTCTCCCTAAAGCCCTGGGTCCTGACAGGCCAAAGTGGGAGGAGTGAAAAACCCACTGACCCCAGTAACGTCAGGTCAACTGAGCCCAAGACCTTGATACTCCCCAACCAGATGCGGGATGAGGAGAATAAGGCATTGGGATTGGAATATGAACCCGAATCTTACAAACTCTGCGTTCTGACATCAGATAACTTTTCAAAGAGGCGAGGGAAGATGAGGATTGGTCTGGATCTACAAGAGAATAAGATCAAAGGCAGCACCCCCAACCCTCTCACTCGACGAATACTGCTGAGTCAGATCGCAGGGTTCCATGACCCAATCGGCCTGGCCTCACCTGCCAAGCAACGAGGAGTGATGCTCATAGGAGAGTCCTTTCAAGAAGCAGGAAGAGACCATCTCACCAAGGACACCTGGGATGATCCTCTTTCACCACGTCTTCGGGAGGATGCAATAAAACTGTTTGAGCAATATGTGAGGCTTGGCCAACTTCGATTCAACAGGAGTCTCACACCCCATGGAGCCATAGTCCGCCCAATGGGGATTACGTTTTCCGATGGTAGTGAAGCTTCTTACGGAGCCGTTCTTTACCTACGGTGGGAGACAGAAGATGGAGTCATAGTGAAGCTGGTTGAGTCAAAGGCCAAGCTCACTCCTCTAGACCAGAAAGGTGATGTTATTAAAGCAGAGCTGTGCGGGGCTGTCTTTGCATCCCGCCTGAAGACATACTTTGAGAAGCACTGCTACATCAAGGTTTATCAGTGGATCCATTTTGTCGATAGTCAGACAATCCTGGGAGCTATCCAGAAGGATAGCTATGGCTCTCAGACATTTTTTGCAAACTGGATTGGAGAAATCCAAAAGGCTGGATCAGTAGATAGCTGGATGTGGGTCGAAGGAAAGCAGAACATCGCCGATTTCATCACAAGGGGAGCATCCCCTGAGGAACTTGCTGAAGAGTCAGTCTGGCAGAAAGGCCCAGCATTTTTAAAATTGCCTGAATCAGATTGGCCTGTGAAAACTGCCAGAGAGATTAACCCCTATGTTGCTGAAGAGATCGGGGGACTTCGGAGGAAGACGTTCTCAGCACTGGTTACAACAGGAGCCCAGCCCAGGAGATGTTCAGGCCCAACCAGTGTTGCACTTGTGCGGCTTGTGGACCCTCAAAGGTTTAGTTCACTGGCACAGTTATGTGGAACCATTGCCTGGATGGGACGAGCAGTAGAAATTTGGCTGGGCAACAGCCAGGCCACAGATCGGTCAAAGTGGGAGGCAAGACCATACCTGTCTGTGGAAGAAAGAGCAACTGCCTTTGAAGATCTAGCTCTTGCAGCTCAAGATGGTGTTGAGTTCCGCGACACAACCTTGGATCATCTGGTTGTTCAGAAGGAGGAAAAGACAGGACTCTTGATTTGTGGAGGGAGAATCCAATGTTGGGATGAGGATAGAATGGCTGTACTGCTAATTCCATGCCAGTCGTGGCTGGCAACCCTACTGGCCAGGGAGGCACATGAAGAAAATCATGAAGGTGTCGCCTCTACCCTTCTAAAGACAAGAAGGAAAGCTTGGATCATGCAGGGACGAAGAACAGTTAAAAAGGTGCTCAACAACTGTGTCACCTGCAGAAAGCAAAGAGCCAAAATGTGCCAGCAAGCAATGAGTGATCTCCCTCAAAAGCGTACCAAAAGAGCAAACCCATTCGAGTTTACAACCCTTGACCTTTTTGGCCCCTTTGAGGTGAAAGATGCTGTTAAAAGACGAACAAGCAAGAAGGTCTGGGGTATTGTTTTCTGTTGTATGGCCTCAAGAGCCATCCATGCGGACCTCACTGATGACCAGTCAGCAGAAAGCTTCCTCCAAGCATATTCCCGCTTTGTTGCTCTGAGTTGGTGCCAAGCCGGCTTTGTGTGAACTGTATAAACATCTGGCTTGCTTGCAGTCTGTGTCCATAGAAGATGTAGCTGCTAAGAACGGGTCTGAGTGGAAGTGGGATTTTCACCCTGCAGATGCACCCCACAGGAATGGAGCTGCGGAAGCTGCTGTGAAGCTTTTGAAGAGGGCGTTCATGAGCCTCGGAGGAACTACAGGGTCTCTCACATGGTGGGAGCTCCAAACTCTGTTCTATCAGGCAGCCAACTTGACAAACAAACGCCAAATCGATGCCAGAGCTCAAGAACAGGAGGATTTGGTAGAGTACTTAACACCTAATTCCCTCATATTGGGTCGAGCATCGCTTGAAGGAGACACCAGCGGGCTTGACTTAGAGACCCATCCCTGGCGTCGTCTAAGGGCTATTCAAATCAGAGTGTACCGATTCTGGACAAAGTGGAGGGAACTAGCTGGCCCAAATCTGTTCATTCGACATAAGTGGCACCGGACAGAGAGGAACGTCAAAGTCGGCGACCTCGTCTGGATTGCTGATCCAAATGCTTTGAGAGGTCAGTTTCGTCTGGGCCGGATTCTAACAGTTTATTCTGACCGTAAAGGGATTGTCAGAGATGCTGACATTGCAACATGTGCTGGCCTTTCTGATTCCCTGGCAGGTGGCCGGAAGAGAAGTTCTTCACTGCCCATGACAGTTATCAGAAGAGATGTGAGAAGACTGGTGGTCCTTCTCCCGGTGGAGGACAAACCTCATCCACTCCAGCCGCCATGATACTCGCCTCTTCCTTAACCCCTTTAATTTTTGCACACTTCCCTATCCTTTGGCCCAAACACCTCTCATTCACCGCCTAAACCCCTATCACCGCCCTTATTCCTGCTGGCTGGTTGGTGCAAGCCTAGCACTGCCACAATGCCTATCATATTGCACACCCAGGTGAAAAAAAAGTGCACTAAAATACACTTTATTTAAGTACACTTAGTACACTTTTCCACAATATACTAAAAGTGCTCTATTTTCGCACACTAATTTTGAACTTAGTATACTAAAAAGTAGTATTTAGTACTTCTTAAGATGAACTTTATACCATCTTAGTGTACTCAACTGTGCTATTTTGAGACACCATGAAGTTGAACTAAAATGTATTTTTAACATACTAGGTCTGTATTTAAAAAAATATATTTAATTATAACTTGAAGTACACTTGAACCCACCTTTAAGCATTTTTAAATATACTTTAAAGTATACTAATGGTAAGTTAAAATAATATTCCAAATGTATTCCCAGGTGAAAAAAGTTCACTAAAATACACTATTTAAGTACACTTTCCACATTATACTAAAAGTGCTCTATTTTCGCACACTAATTTTGAACTTAGTATACTAAAAAGTAGTATTTAATACTTCTTAAGATGAACTTAATACCATCTTAGTGTACTCAACTGTGCTATTTTGAGACACCATGAAGTTGAACTAAAATGTATTTTTAACATACTATGTCTGTATTTAAAAAAATATATATTTTATTATAACTTGAAGTACACTTGAACCCACTTTTAAGCATTTTTAAATATACTTTAAAGTATACTAATGGTATGTTAAAATAATATTCCAAATGTATTCCCAGGTGAAACAAGTTCACTAAAATACACTATTTAAGTACACTTTCCACATTATACTAAAAGTGCTCTATTTTCACACACTAATTTTGAACTTAGTATACTAAAAAGTAGTATTAAGTACTTTTTAAGATGAACTTAAAACCATCTTAGTGTACTCAACTGTGCTTTTTTGAGACACCATGAAGTTGAACTAAAATGTAATTTTAACATACTAGGTCTGTATTTAAAAAATATCTTTAATTACAACTTGAACCCACCTTTAAACATTTACGAATCTACTTTAAAATATACTAGTAGTATGTTAAAATAATATACCAAATGTATTCCCAGGTGAAAAAGTTCACTAAAATACACTTTAAGTTCACAACCTTAAGGTACCAAAAGCTCTTTATTTTCGTGCAGTAAATTGTGCTTAATATACTAAAAAGTAGTATTTAGTACTTGTTAAGACAAACTTAAGACAATCTAAGTGTACTCAACTGTGCTATTTTCTAAAATTGTATTCAGTTACAACTTGAAGCACATTTGAACCCACCTTTTAAACATTTATAAATGTAATTTAATAATTTCAGATATAATAATATTACATAAATAATATAGCATACAAAATAAAAAATAATAATATATTGCCCACACATTTGTATACATAAAATAAATCATTTCTAATGTACTGTATGTGACATTTGAATTACAGTCAAGTATACTATTAGAATGTTATATATGTACTATTTTACCTGCATGTTTGCCACCAAAACATGTTTTAACTCATTCTAAAATGATACCTATTCTGTATTCATACTTACGAACCGGTTTCTTCCATCATTAACAACTAATTAAATGTTAAAGAAACAACTAAGTATGTATTTACTGCTATTGAAATGATTTTACAATATAAAACAAAGATCAGTGAAATGCAATGAGCTACTTTTATCAAATTGTGGAACATTAATACATCAATATGAAAAGTACACTATGAATATGCAACCATTGAATAATTATATAATCATAATGATGTAATTCTCTAAACAAAAAGTTACTGGACAAATGCAGAAGTGCATTTGAACTTACTCGAGATAAACCTACAAATGGCTGAACCAAAACACAGAGCAGTTTAAATGTCACGTTTAAGTGGAGGGTCACTTCTTCTTGCCATTCAGACACTGAAGACTTAATCACAAGGTCTGTGAAAAGGAAACAGAATATATACAAAATTAACCAATAATTAATGAACATATGCATTAGAATTTTGTTAACTTCTCAGTTTAGCTTTTAAAGCTTTGACTGTGTCCTCATCAAGCTTGACATGAGTGTCCGTTTGATCCGTCGCTACATGGCACTCTACAAGTTACATTGAACAAAGGGTTATAGGAGGTTTAACTCACTGACACTGATATAATGCAACCTGTGTGTATTACAGGATATTCTTTACTATGATAATTGTGTTTTATTTTAACCAAGGGCATTTTCCATTGACATGTCTATTGTGGTCTTGCTTACAAGAAAAGTTCACCTCTGTTTAAGGAGATTTAAGGAAATCAGAAGTCATGCCAATGGACTCTATGCACGCTTAACTTCCACAATTGACTCAAGGCTGCTCTTAAGTTTCTGATGCGGGAGATTTAAAGCAGAGTGACAGCAGAATCGCTAAAATTACTTGTTTGCTGGATTTACCCAAATTTACAACCTATGATGTGTGAAGAATTGTCCAGATGTGCAAACTGAGAAAGGTTGCAAGTTTTATGTGTTGTCTTATCTCTGTAATCATTAAGATATATTCAGCTAGCCTGTACTAGCAGTGCTTACATTGTGCTGTTTTTTACAATCCGTCCAGCAGGCTAATCACGTTAGTAATATATTATTGTCTTTGTAATGTTGTCTAAAAGTGTCCGGTCCAACATCCAATAGGAAATTTAACTGCAGTACAGGGCTCAAAATTAACTTTTTTTTGGTAGCACTGGTGCTCACAACTTTAAAGAGTTAGGAGCACCAGCAAAAATTTAGGCGCATCCATCCAAACATTAAAAAGCACCACAACTACAATGTATATGTTAATAGATGTATTTTATTAAAATAAAATGCAACCACCAGGCTTTACATATCCTATGGCCAGCATTTAAAATTTGGTCTTTTATTTTTTTTTTTTTACTGCATAGATTCCTAAATTAATACCCAACTGCTTTTGAAATAGTATAGCAATAATAATTTACCAATTACAGATTACAGGTAAAATGATTAAGATTACAATAGAAAATCTAGCAAACACGTAAAACACTGATTAATTGGGACATTTACAAAAGTGACCTTAATATAGAAGGCTTAATATAGAAGGCTAATATTGGTATTGATAACTGCATTACCAGGATGCTATTACTACTAAATATGTTTTAAAAAATATCTTTTTTTATAAAAACATACCATCAACATTGTCGTGTTCCACATCAACATGGACCACAAGGATGTTTGTCGGATGTCCATTCACCAGCGCATGCGCACATACACTATCAAACACTCTTTGACAGACAGGTCGGTGTCTCCATTAATAATGAACACATTTGTCATGACACTACTAGTGTTTTTGGCACTTTCGCCATGTTTAAGTAAGGTCTGGCGCTTAAAATGTTTTGATTCCGCCACCAACGCCGTTTTACAGGATTTACAGTAAGCAAAGTAAGTTACATCGAGCCATTTTCATAGCGGAGACACTCGAAATCTTTAAGCCACTCTCTCTGAAAGGTTTAACGTCAAGTCTTATTTTCCGGTGGTGGAGTCGCATTTGAATCCGGATCGTCGTCATTAATTACAGTAGTAACATTGGCTGTAGTCGGCTTGTTCTCTTCATGCTCGCGGTGCGTCTTATTTTCGCGCTTCACGTACCAACGTAGCACGGCAACAAGGAATGACTGACGCTCATATTAGCCAATCTGCGGTCTTCATTAAACGTAAGAACTTAATGGTGAAATTTGATTGGTTATGTAACGTTGGAGAGAACACTGAACCTGGGACAGCAGCACGCAGCATCACAATCTAAATCAAGTCGCACCACAACAAAATGGGCAGTCGCAGAAATGCTCCCAAATATATTTTAAGGTTGCACAGATTAAATTTCAGTCGCATATGCGACCAAAATATTCGCAATTTCGAGCCCTGCCAGTAGCCACCGTTCAACCTGAAGAGGGCAGCACTCAGACGTTTTTACAACATATATTTTAGTATTGAAACACTTTATATCCAAATGTCAAAAAACTTACACTAATAAAGCATCATTCTGACAGATCATTAACTAAAAACGTTGGTTTAGGGTTTAGTTACTCTTTAAACATTAGCATTAGAAAAACGTAAAAGTTATCTAAATGTTATACAAATACTGTAGAACTAAAAACTTACCACCAAGAATAAGTATTTTTACAGGCTGTATCTTCATCTGTTCATCTCTACTTCGACTTATTAGATATTCTCGGCTCTGAATGGTCAATTTGAATGCCGCTGTGCTAAAAAAAGACAGGCTGTTATGATTTCTGAAATACAACAAGAGAAATGAAATGCCTAACTTTACTCACAAAAAAAATGTAACGTTATGTTCCAAAAGCCACACAACATACACGCTTTAAGAAGCTGGGTTAAAATTAAGACATACTGTAATACTAAATGTTCTACTTATTTAATAGTTCACTAAAAATAAAAAGCACAAATCTGTCATCACTTAACTTACCCTCATGTTCTCTCATTCATCTTCAAACAAAAACCGATGTACTTTAATGAAATCCAAGAAACGTATATTTCCCCTCGATGTCAGATCCACTTGATACTTAAAAACTGCTCACATTTCAAAAAGTTAATCGCAACAGCAATAAAAAACATCGCCGAAGTAATCCATGTGAATCGCGTTGTTTCAGCCAAGTCCTCTGATGATCACTATATATAATTTAACAGTTTTAGTTTCAACTTTTAATCCACATTTACCAACGATCACGCACGTTGTGTATCGAACAACTGAATCAGGAAGCCAATGTGAAGTACTGAATCCCAAGAACCAATGAGGTTTAGTCAGGTCCGTCACGTGTGTTGTTTGAATATAAACACTAACAAATTTATGTGGATTAACTTTGTAAAATCAATATATAATGCAAGTTCAATGATATGATGTTGAAATTGCAATGTTAGCCTATTAAAATTAATGTACATGTTTAAAAAATATATGTTTTTTTCTAAATACACTAAAACTTCTGTAAAAGTATGCTTGTGTTTAACATACTTTTTTTTAAATGTGTAATTAAACATATATTTTTTCCCAGCGTACCTCTAGTGCTCTTTTTAGAAATACGTTAAATGTATGCTTGAGTTTAGCATACTTATAAAAAGTGTAATTAAAAATATATTTATTACCAGTGTACCTCTAGTACACTTTTTAGAAATACATTAAAAGTATGCTTGAGTTTAGCATACTTTTTTAAAGTGTAATTAAAGATATAATTATTTCCAGCGTACCTCTAGTGTACTTTTTAGAAATACATTAAAAGTATGCTTGAGTTTAGCATACTTGTAAAAAGTGTAATTAAAAATATATTTATTACCAGTGTACCTCTAGTGCACTTTTTAGAAATACATTAAAAGTATGCTTGAGTTTAGCATACTTTTTTAAAGTGTAATTAAAGATATAATTATTACCAGCGTACCTCTAGTATACTTTTTAGAAATACATTAAAAGTATGCTTGAGTTTAGCATACTTATAAAAAGTGTAATTAAAAGATATATTTATTACCAGTGTACCTCTAGTGCACTTTTTAGAAATACATTAAAAGTATGCATGAGTTTTGCATACTTTTTAAAAGTGTAATTAAAGATATAATTATTACCAGCGTACCTCTAGTGCACTTTTTAGAAATACATTAAAAGTATGCATGAGTTTAGCATACTTTTTAAAAGTGTAATTAAAGATATAATTATTACCAGCGTACCTCTAGTGCACTTTTTAGAAATACATTAAAAGTATGCATGAGTTTAGCATACTTTTTAAAAGTGTAATTAAAGATATAATTATTACCAGCGTACCTCTAGTGCACTTTTTAGAAATACATTAAAAGTATGCTTGAGTTTAGCATACTTTAGTGCACTTTTTAGAAATACATTAAAAGTATGCTTGAGTTTAGCATACTTATAAAAAGTGTAATTAAAGATATAATTATTACCAGCTTACATCTAGTGCACTTTTTAGAAATGCATTACAATTATGCTTGAGTTTAGCATACTTTTAAAAAGTGTAATTAAACATATATTTATTACCAGCTTAACTCTAGTGCACTTTTTAGAAATAAATTAAAAGTATGCTTGAGTTTAGCATACTTTTAAAAAGTGTAATTAAGCATATATTTATTACCAACGTACTTGTAGTACACTTTTTTGAAATACATTTAAAAGCTATTTAACATATTTTTAATACACTTTAAATAAGCACGTTGGGAATACAAATGTACTAAAAACATATTACTTAAATTTTAAGTATATTTTTAATACATTAAATACTACTTTTTTTCACCTGGGCATACATGAAGAAAGAGCATGCACATCCCATACCTCGCATACCCGGGCAGTACACCACACACCTGCCAAAGGTATGTAATTGACTTGGACATTGGACTAAACTGTTCCTCTATCAGTCATGCCTTCATCAGACACTTATAAATATTGTGCAAGGCTAAGGGTAAAAAAAAAACCCTGTGAGTGTTACAAGGAGGTTATTTGTGTGATTTTGGTAAGTTCCCTAGATCAGGGGTCCCCAACCTTTTTTTCACCACGGACCGGTTTCAGCTTTAAAAAAAATTTGCGGACCAGGGGGAGAGTTGGGGTCGCTGAGTTGCTGTTCAAACGTGCTGAAAATCCTCCTTTTCGAAATTTACGTTTTAAACGGAAGCAAAGATAACAACCATGCATTAGGAAAAATAATAATTGTTTTATTTAGGCTATAGTATATTTTCTATAGACGTGTAAAACCATATTTTGGCGGATTGTTTTTTACTTTCATTGTTTTTACTAGTTTGCCTGCCCATTTAGTCTTAATAATTAATGGAACCTAAACGAACTTGGCTTGCTGTTCTCGAAGGCAGCTCGAATCTTGGTCGGGCTCGAGACCCAATTCCAAGTAACAGAAGAGAAGAAAAATGCAGTGAAGGAGGAGAGATGCCAGAAGAATTGTGGCTGGGCGCAGAGGCACGGAGACTCACATTTACCATGATTAATGATGATTGACAAGTTTAGGTTTTGATCATGGTGCTACGATCAATGAATAATTCTGAAGTTGTTTTAAAGAAGAATAAAATAATTACTTTTCAGTCATTTGCGCTGTCACACATTTGAACGTCTCCGCATATGTACATCATTGCGACGTACATTTGCAAATGATTCATAAAGTCATACCTCCGCAATTCTTTGATCGATTGTGTTTTAGAAGTACTGTATGCTCAAACTCTAATGACAGCAATGTGATCGCTGATGCGCTGGTAGAGAGAGAGAGGCGGAGAAAAAGAGAGAGAGCGCAGCTCTGTTCAAAAGTGAAAATGATCGATGTTATTTGAAGTCGGCTTACAGTACAAAATACCCGATTAAGCTATTACGTGGCTATTATACACATTTTTTTGGGGGACGTTCTTGCGACCCGGTGGCAACTTGTCCACGACCCAGTACTGGGTCGCGACCCGGTGGACCTCTGCCCTAGATCATAAGATCTGGAACTTAAGTGGGAGGTGTTGTGTTTTTTGTGGAGTTCTGTCATTTGTGAAGTTTTGTTATTTCTTATGTACATGTTTAATCAAACATTTATTATAAATTAGAGATATAAATGCTGCAAGTAACATTTATGGAGAAACATTAGCAGCCCAATAATGCAGTGTCTCTTTAAGAGAGGAGTGTGCATGTGACCGGTGTTTAATACATTAAAAAGGAAGTGCGAGATTCATTTAGTTTGTATTGACGTTCAACCCGGTGTGCAGCCACTTGGTAAGCTCTTCATTTCAAATGTTTCTTGTCTGCCTTTATGTTATATGCTTCATGTTATCTTCTGTCACCATGCTATGTTGTTGTACTGTGTTTACATTCATTGCACGTTAAAGATAGCGCTATGCTTCGGTAGATCTGAGCTGTTAACTGATAAAGATAACGCTATAAAGTTATAAATTAACTAGGTAGCGACTTACATACAACATTTAGACTTATAAAATTGATGCGCCATACCTTTTATTCGTGTTTACTTTCTTTGGATTTATAAATGTTCAATTTTGTATGAATCGCGGACCGGCATTTAACGTAACACAGTACTTCCTGGTTTGGCGCAGGGCATTCTGGGAGCTGTAGTTTCCTGCTTCTAAAAAGACTATATGCTTTTTGCATAGACTTTGGTAGAGCTTGAACATGGTGTATAATGTTTAAATATGAAGCTTATACATGAAATTTATGATGATATTATTATTATTATGTATTTGTATGCTACTAATATTATTATTAGTATATTTGTATTTAATTCGCATTTATATATTTATATACTAATAATGTTATTGTATATTTGAATGCTATTAATATTGTTATATATTTGTATGTAATTTGTATTTATATATTTGTATATTAATAGTATTATTGTGTATATATATTTAATTCATATTTCTGATTAATGTTATTTATTGTTATTGCCTGCAAAGAACTGGGGAACTGTTCTGTTTGTAGTATGCATTTGAGAATGTTGCTTTTCTTATTATTTCAGGTTTATTACCTTGTTAAATTTTTGAAGAAAAAATAAAGAACAAATGTGGAATACAGGGGAGAGAACACGGAACACTGGAAATTACGTAAGATACTTCCACTATGAGCTGGGGGCAAAATGTTTATATGTTTCCCATCTAGGACACCAAGGCAATGGGGGCACTGCCACTTTTGATGAAAATATTGTGCTATGTCCAGCCATTGCTTCTCTGTAGTTGGTGTCTGAAATAACAGATTTATTAATCAGGGCAAAGATCTTAAATAATGCAACTTTCAGTGAGGACAGTGAGATTAAGCGGTTCTGCCGGTGATCGTTGGTCAGGCATCAGCTGGGCATCACGTTGAAGGACGGCCAGTAGATCAGAGGTGTGCCGACTTTCACATCTACGGGGACTGGGTCTGTTTGTCTCGTTGTCCTCGGGTCGAGGACGAGACAGGGAGAGAAAAACTAAATCATATTAGCGTAGCGGCCGTTCATATGTATTGAAGTGTCACACAGTGATGTGGTTTAACTCAGCTTAGTTCCAGACAGACTAACTATTGCGGCATAATTATATTATCCACAGTTGAGGATTTAGCAAATTGGGGGCCCAATGCGAGGGTATATATGGTAAATAAGGGTCACCTTCCGATCTTTAAGAGAAAATGAAACCTGACGACCCGTTTGACTAAGGCCTAAAGGCCCACTGTCGTCGTTAATGCAGGTTCAGTGGCAAACGGGTCTATATTGTATACCATTTACAGGACCAGGAGAAAACGCCAAAAACATCGCAACCCGACCATACGTGCTAACCCGTTTGACTAAGGCCGGAAGCCCCACTGTCGTTGTTAATGCAGGTTCAGTGGCAAACGGGTATGTATGGCATACTATTCACAAGACACACGAAAGCGCGAAAAACGCAACCCGACCATACATACCAACCCGTTTGACTAAGGCTGTAGGCCCCACTGTCGTCGTTACTGCAGGTTCAGTGGCAAACGGGTCTGTATGGCATACTATTCACTAGGGCTGTGTATCGCCAACAATTACCCGATACGATACGTATCCCGATACAAGGGTCCCGATACGATGCGCATCACAATACAAGACTATTTTGAATTACATTTTTGTTCAGAATTTAGTAACATTATTATTATTATTATTTTTATTATTATTTGTTTATTGTACATTGAATGAGCAGTGTTGTAACAGTTGTGTTTTTGCCATTCATTTATTAGCTATTAGAAATATTTAAAATCCCAGAGTTAGTACTTAACTTATGTTTTTTTAAAAGCAGTTTTACAAAGATGGTGCCTTACTCTTGTCTCTCATTGTTCTACATCTATGAATATATCTATAAACATGCAGTCAGACTTAATACTATTTAATAGAAATCAGATTATTAATGTGACAGTTATAGTTTGAAGTAGCTCTGTATCTCTTCTCTAGACGTACACTTTTCACATGCAAATCTTTGTCGTGTTTCTTTTCAAATGCATTAGTACTACTTATAAGAGCATGGCTAATAAAGCCCTTTGCAGTAGTATAGGCTAAGATATCTGCGCTTTCATACTGAACTCATTGATTTTAATGCGCGCGCGAGAGAGAGAGCGCGAGTATGCAGCTCACTATGCAGACACGTGCGCCAGCGAGACAGACACGCAAAGTGAAAGTATACCCTGCCACCTTTAACTCTACGTACTCCGCGGGACACATGCGTCCTTTCCATATGGATCACGGATCAACAGCAGTTAGTCACGTTACTTTCAAAAGTACATCCGAATCGACACGGAAGGTGCTGTATCGATGCGCGCATCGTCAGGCGTCCATGACGATGTATCGTCGTATCGATATTTTGAACACAGCGCTACTATTCACAAGACTTACGATAGCGCCAAAATCGCAACCCGACCATACGTGCCAACCCGTTTGACTAAGGCTGGAGGCCCCACTGTCGTCGTTAATGCAGGTTCAGTGGCAAACGGGTCGGTATGGCATACTATTCACAAGACACACGAAAGCACCAAAATCGCAACCCAACCATACGTGCCAAACCGTTTGACTAAGGCCGGAAGCCCCACTGTCGTCGTTATTGCAGGTTCAGTGGCAAACGGTGGCAAACTATTTAATGCAATTCATTTTAAGTGTTCATGCAGAAAAGGTTTTTATTTATTTATTTGGTTGGTCTGTGTTATGACCGTGAGTGCTTTGTTCCGTGAAAATAACTATTGCGAGTTAAGAACCTTTACTAGACAAACTACGTGAATGCTTTGTTGAAGAGAAAAGTTTTAAGTCTAGATTTAAAATGATCGACTATGTCTGATTCTCAGACATCGGTTGGTAAATCATTCCAGAGCTTAGGGGCTAAGTAGGAAAAGGATCTTCCACTTTTAGACACTTTTGATAGTCTAGGGATAATCAATAGACCAGAATTTTGCGACCGTAGTGTGCGTGATAGATTGTATTCTGATAGTAATTCTCTAAGATATGAGGGTGCTAAGCCATTTAAAGCTTTGTAGGTGATTAGTGATATTTTAAATTGGATGCGATATTTAACTGGTAGCCAGTGTAAAGATGCCAGAATTGGGCTTATGTGGTCATACTTCTTAGATCGAGTTAGTACCCTTGCAGAAGCGTTTTGAACTAGCTGAAGCTTGTTGACCTGATTTGAATGGCATCCCCCGAGCAGTGTTGGGTGTAACTAGTTACAAAGTAACTAGTTACTGTAATAATATTACTTTTTTCAGTAACTAGTAGTGTAAGGCATTACCCGTCTGAAAATGGTAATATTATTACAGTTTTCCCGAGCTAGTTACTTTAGTTACATTCGCCAGTAGCACCTTCATCACACAAGGCACAAAACACAGAGAACAAAAGGGAAGGGGAGGAAGGCGTGAATGGAACAGTGATTGGTCTAAGTTTGGCACGAGGTATCATTTACCATCACCGATTGGTCGACACCCGGCAGCCAGCAGCACAGAGCGGCAGCGGCACACTCAAAGACAGATCGGGAAAATGGAAGCGTCAACAACGGCAAGCTCTTTTTCAGAGGAAGGTTCCCAGCAACAGAAAGCTACTTTCGACGGGTGGAGATTCAGTCTTATTATGTTCAACGGAAGGAAAATAACTTGACGGTGAAGTGCACACTCTTTAATGTTTCTCCGAACGCTGTGCCCTGCGTCCGGTAGCGGGTAAGGAAGCCAGCATTTTCTTGGCCGTGGCTTGCCCAAATAAACATTCTTGTCTAGAAAAAAAATGTAACTAGTAATATAACTAGTAATATAACTAGTTACTTTCTCCAGGGAGTAATAAAGTAAAGTAAGGCATTACTATTTTTGAGAGTAATATGTAATACGTAATATATTACTTTTTTGAGTAACTAGCCCCAACACTGCCCCCGAGTAGCGAGTTACAATAGTCTATTCTAGAGGTCATAAAAGCATGAATAAGCTTCTCTGCGTCAGATGTAGACAGCATATGTCGTATTTTTGAGATATTTCTAAGATGGAAGAATGTAGTGCGGCAGACGTTGGCGATATGACTATCAAAGGATAAGTTGCTGTCGAACATCACACCTAAGTTCCTAACCGTGGAAGATGGCACCACAGTACAGCCATCTATGTGCAATTTGTAATCTGACATATTATGTTTGTAGCGATTTGGTTCAATAATAAGTATCTCTGTCTTATTGGAGTTGAGCTTAAGAAAGTTATGTGCCATCCAGTCACTAACATCGCTAATGCAGTCTTTTAGCTTAGAAAACGTGTGTGTTTCGCTGGAATGCGAGGAGATGTAAAGCTGGGTATCATCCGCATAGCAGTGAAAACTTATGTTGTTTCCTGATAATGTCTCCTGGGGTAACATGTATAACGAGAACAGGATAGGACCTAAAACTGATCCCTGCGGTACACCGTATTTAACCAGGGAGTGATATGACTTTCCTCATTTACAAAAACAAAGTGATAGCGATTGGTTAGATATGACCTAAACCAGGCTAGCGCCTGACCACTGATACCAACATAGTTTTCTAGTCTATTGAGTAAGATTGTGTGATCTATTGTGTCTAGTAATATAAGAATTGAGATTTCACCACGATCGGATGTTAATAGGAGGTCATTTGTAACTCTAAGCAACGCTGTCTCTGTGCTATGGTGGGGCCTGAATCCTGATTGGAACTTTTCATATTTACTATTATTTGTCAAGAATATGCGTAACTGGCTTGCCACTACCTTTTCTAATATTTTCGAAAGAAAAGGGAGATTTGAGATTGGTCTAAAGTTATTAAGCTCTCCTTGTTCAAGCTGTGGTTTTTTAATCAGCGGTTTAATAACTGCTAGTTTGAAAGCTGTTGGAACGTATCCTATTTCTAGCGATGAGTTAAAGATATTTACAACCGGGGTTGACACTACAGGGAATACCTCTTTAACTCTTTCCCCGCCATTGACGAGATATCTCGTCAATTAAGAGAAAACGCTTCCCCGCCAATGACGAGATTTTCCGTCTTTCCGCAATAATTCAATTCAATTCAACTTTATTTCGCCATGTATACAAATACTAGGAATTTGGTTCGGTATTCTCCATGCAGGCAACACACAGTACAACATACAACATGCAAATGAATTTAAGTTAAGAGTCGTTTAGAAGGGCTATTGCATGGGGGGAAAAACTGTAGCGATGGCGTGATGTTTCGGGCAAAATAGTCCTATACCGCTTTCACGAGGGTAGAAGATTAAACAGACTCTTGGCAGGATGAGAGGGGTCGGCCGCAATCTTCACAGCTCTGTTAATGGTCCTAGAGCTATGCAGGTCCATAATAGAGGGCAGGGGACAGCCAATAATCCTCTCTGCTGCCCGGATGACTCTTTGTAGTCTGGCCTTTGCGCGGGCTGATGCAGAGGCAAACCAGACCGTAAGGGAGGAAGTTAGCACACTCACTAGTTGGGAGATATTATTATCCCATTTGAGTGAGTTGGTAATGGTTGTGCCCAAGAACTTGAAGTGCTCCACGACAGACACGGATGCATCATTAATGAGCAGAGGAGGATGAGTCGGGGGCCTTTTACGAAAGTCCACAATCATCTCCACAGTTTTATTGATGTTTTTTATTTATTTATTTGTTTATTTGTCAGGGACAATGCAGAGAGACACATTGTAACAGGTTACAGTAACTTGAACAAATGTGTTGCACACAGAGTTTCTAGCCGAAGCTAATTTGCAACCCCTGTCCCTGGTTATCACCACCACCAACAAAACCAAAGACAAACATCAGAAACAACAATAAAACATTAAAAATTACAATTAATAAAATCACAGTGACATGATCAGTGATCGCAGATTTGGTTTTGTTTCAGCCAGTATTTCACCTTTTCATTAAATAGTTTCAAATTTGTTTCTGTTTTTATTTCTGTTGGTAGGGTATTCCAAGTTACTGACTGCACACCAGGACTCCAGGCGACTAACCTCACTGCGGTAGGCTGACTCGTCGTTGTTAGAGATGAGGCCTATTATTGTGGTGTCGTCCGCATATTTGATGATTTTGACAGATGGGTCACCAGAGGTACAGTCATTTGTGTACAGTGAGAATAGCAGAGGAGACAGCACACAGCCCTGAGGGGCACCGGTGTTACATGTGCGGGGCTGTGAGAGATATGGGCCCAGCCTGACATACTGAGTCCTGTTAGTAAGGAAATCCATAATCCATGAGCAGAGGAGAGGGTTAATGTTCAGATGGGACAGTTTACTGTGAAGAAGATTGGGAATTATAGTATTGAAGGCAGAGCTGTAATCCACAAATAGGAGTCTAGCATAGGTATTCCGATTGTCCAAGTGTTGTAAAATAAAGTGAAGTGCAATGTTGATAGCATCGTCAACTGAACGGTTGGGACGATATGCAAATTGAAGAGGATCATTGAGGTGATCGATAGATGCTTTAAGATGAGAGAGAACTAAGCGTTCAAAAGCTTTCATCACTACAGAAGTGAGAGCAACCGGTCTGTAGTCATTCAAGCAGCTGATCTTGGGCTTTTTCGGCACTGGAATGATAACAGCGGTTTTGAAGCAGGCAGGCACTCGGCAAAGTTCCAGGGACTGATTAAAAATGTCTGTGAGCACTGGGGTCAGTTCACTAGCACAGTGCTTAAGGGAAGCGATGACACCCTGTCTGGTCCGCACGCCTTCCTGATGTCCAGACCTTTGAGGAGCCTTCGGACTTCATGCTCCCTAATAGCCAGTGGAGCAGGTGAGCTAATGGAGTGGGTGGGAGGGGCCAGGGGGTTGAGTGGGGGGTGCTCACACGATGCTTCAAACCTAGTGCAAAACACATTGAACTTATCTGGTAAGTTTGGGTCAGTGGGAGCTGGTGGAGGTGGCTTTATATAGCCTGTGGCAGATTGTAGACCCTTCCAGACAGCTCTGATGTTCTTGTCATTGACCTGTTGTTCAATCCTTGCCTTATACAACCTCTTAGCATGCTGGATGGCTTTGCTGAGTGCATATTTGGCCCTGGTGTAGGCAGCCTTGTCTCTGCTTCTGTGGGCCTCCTCCTTCTCTCTCCTCCGTAGTCTTACTTCTTTATTAAACCATGGCTTACTATTCCCATAGATTACAATTAGGGCTGTCAAAAGATTAATCGCGATTAATCGCATCCAAAATAAGTTTGTGTTTACATAACATATGTGTGTGTACTGTGTATAATTATTATTTATATATAAAAACACACCCAATCATGTATATATTTAAGAAAAAATTGTTATATTTATATATAAAATATTTATATTTATATATAATATAAATTATAGAAATGTATATACAGTATTTAAATGCAAATATTTCTTAAATATATACATGAATGTGTGTGTATTTATATATACATAATATTTATACACAGTACACACACATATGCTTTGTAAACACAAACTTTTATGTTGGATGCGATTAATCGCGATTAATCTTTTGACAGCCCTAATTACAATAGATTGTCTGGGAATACAAAGTTCCTCACAGAAATAGATGTAGGATGAGCATGTGTCTACATACTCATCAAAGCTATTACATGTCAATTTAAAAGTTTCCCAGTCTGTACTGTCAAAACAAGCTTGTAGTGTTTCAACAGCATCGGGTGTCCATTTCTGTACTACCCTCTTGATCGGCTTTTGTTTTTTAAGTAAAGACTGGTATGTGGGGATGAGTTTAATCACAGCGTGATCGCTATTTTCCACCAGGTGGCGCCCTTCCGCAACTTTTTAAACCCGGAAGTATTGCCCTATGGCAAGCGGCTGCATGTCCGTGTCTGTTTAAAAGATCGCTCTGAATGGGATCTCTATGAAAAGTCTGTCACAAAAATGGAATTATCTCTGCTTTTTGCTCAAAATATGGTGTTTTTGCAAAAACCTACCCATATTCAAAAGCTGATTGCAAAAGAACCACTAAAGGTAGGATGAAACGTTTTTTTTTTGTTTGAAAGCAGAGGGTCTGTTCTTTCATTTGGTGTATTGTATGTTTATATATTTAAAGAAGAACATTTTCTGGAAAGCATTAAACTTTGGTGAAAATCATGAAAAACGCTGGCGCTGGCTGGCAACTTTTTTTTAAAACGCTGGCGGTGAAAGAGTTAAGTAGTTTTGTGGGAACGGGGTCTAATATACAGGACGATGATTTGGATGATGTGACTAGTTAAGAGAGCTCATCTATTGTAGTAGGTTTAAATGAATCAAGATGTTCGTATGGTAGTCTAGTGTTAAGGGAACTAATGGGTAGAGTGGTGGCTGCCTGGGTAGCTACGATGTTCCCTTTCAGTCGGTCACTACGACGTCACGTCGTGACCGACGAATTGGGAACTCGCTTAGAGAGACCAATCTGCTTCGTTTACTACTAAAACGCCAATGAACTTGGCATTGAGATATTTGCATAATGCTGGCGCCGCCCCGCCAGGTGCCTTTATAAGCAGCAGGTGCAAATAGGGAAATTAGCTTTTTCGCTTCGAAAGCCGGCTTTATCTGCTACTGAGAAGCTACTCTCTGCTCTTCTGGGAACGGTTGCTGAAGTTGATTGACAAGCAGTACTAACACAGCGGACGCTCGCAGTATTCCACGGCTCTGCATCTTTTTTGTTTTGAGTTTAGTGTGTGCGTTGCCTTCCCTGTGCGCATCATCAGCTGAGCACCTAAAGAGTGATTTCCCTAAAAGAGTGATACGTGAGAGCTCTGTGTCTTTTTAAAGGCAGCCACTCTCTCGTATATACGGCGATCAGCGTCCTTTTCAGGATAGCTTTTCGCCCGTGCGATCTTGGGTGCGAGAAGTATAGGGTTTCAGTGACGGTCACGAGCGCTGTCTTCGTGCTCAGGCATCGAGCACTCCGGGGCTGCGTTCGTGGAGAGTTTCTGTTCTCTCTGTGAGAGTATACCCCTCTTGGATTGCGGAGACGACTGCCGTTTCTACGGGAACGCTGTCCGCGCCTTTGCAGTGCTGACGCCGCCATGGTGCGGCTGTCAAGCGCTCGCAGGGCGCCCTTCGCGTCACTACGCTGAGTAGGACGGAGGATGCGTCCTCCACCTACCGGCCTTCTCATCCTCAGCCGGTTGAGGCTCCGGTGGAGACTGCAGAGTTGTGTTCTACGATGTCTGCCGAATCCATTGGACCTCCTTCTGGTCCCGTCACTTCTGCAGCATCAGAGGGGTGTCCATTTTTCCTCCGAGGCAGAGTCGTTCCGGAGATGGCGGCCGTGCCCGCTCGAGCAGCGGAGACGGTAGAGTTGGAAAGGTTAACCCCTCTCCGCCCGAACCGTCCCGCCCACAGGATTGGTACTTCGGAGCTGCTCGGGCCTCTCGGTCCTCTCCTCCTGTGCCTTTCTTTCCCGTCGGCACGAAGAGCTGACGTGATTTGCGGCCGTCCGGCCGTTCAGCTTCACCCCTCACCTCCCTCACCAACGGAGCCGCTAAGGGCGGGGACCCCTTCAGTGGAGCGGGATGCGTTCCTGGAGGGACCACCCAACCCTTCCCTCCCGTGTTTGTAGACAGTCGTCCGGTTACGGACGCTGCCCGTCAGGCATGCCGGAGAGGCGGCTTCAGCCCTGCACGCCATAACGTTGCTGCAGGCTCACCAAGGATTTACGAGGGAGCCCGCGACCTTCAGTCGTGCAATGTCCACCACAGTGGTTCAAGATCGCCACCTTTGGCTGTGTCTGGCTGACATGACGGACGCAGACGAGAACAACTTGAATGCTCCTGTCTCACAGACCGGCCTCTTCGGCGAGCCAGGGGAGTCGGACAGCTCCCCTGCGCAGACTGAGGCGATCTCCTAGGTCATGCCCCGGCGGAAGAGAGCTGCCCTTGGTCCACCACGCCGGCTCCTCAGTCTGCCTCTCGCCGTCGGCGTCCTGCGGCGACCACCTCCGTTCCCCTCCTCGGACCCCATCTCGGCAGCGCATGGGAACCGGTCGTCAGCAGCTCGCCCCGCCCGCTTAGCCGCTTCCCGTGAAATTCGGGAGTTTAAGTGGCCAGTGAAGGGCGACCCGGATTGGCAGAGGATCACTCTTCAGGAGATGGAGCTCCTTCCCCCGATAGAGGGTCGGGTGGAAAATCCTTGGTTTGCATATGTTCCACCGGCTGTTTAGCTGGTACCCACTAACCACACATAGAGTGCATTCCTCTTCCCTCTCCAGGTCTCCAGAGGATCGAGAGAGCTGTGAGCGGGCACACACCAGCTCACCCTACCTCTCCTCTATCGCCAGCGGGTGACCTGAGGAGTCCGAGCTCTCCACTGAGGAGACCGGACCACCAGCACCCTTATCGGAGTCTGCGCTCTCCGCAGAGGAGACCAGACGACCGTCACCCTCAGCGGGCTCAGGTCAGTGTCACACACACATACTGTAGATGTTTATGCTGTCACAGCAGACGCACCGGCAGTCCCACCTGTCTCGCTTCGCTGCCCCACCGCGGGTACTTCGGTAGTGTCGTTATTTCTCCTCGTACGGTGCCTGGGTGCTTGGCTTCAGTTCCCAGCCCGTTTCGTTGGGTTTTACGCACGATCCGCCTCGGTTACGAATCCAGCACACCCCAAAATTCGGGCTTTCGTTTCACTGTAGTGAAAGCGTCCGATGCACATGTACTGCGTGCAAAAGTCGATATCCTGTTGGCGAAGGATGTTCGAGCCGGTCCCTCTTACCGAGATGATGATGATAGGGTTTTTCCAGCCTTTATCTCATAGTACCCAAAATACGCGGCGGGTTACGATCGATTTGATTTACGCACCGGCTCTACGAAGGTGTTCTTTTTGGATGATAACACCGAGGCTCGTATTTCAATATTCAGATCGGTTTGCAGCCTTAGACCTGTAGACGTGTACTTTATGTGTCCATCTCCCCTCGCTTTAGACCGTTTTTCGCTCTGCGTCGTGGGGTGGGCATATTAATACGAAGTACACCATTCGAGCTGTCTCTCTCTCTCCGTGTCTCCATGTGCTAGTCACGGCATTAAAATGTCAGAGACAGAGCGTTGTTCGCATTCTGCTTTTTTCTACGTCGACTTATAATAGCCCGTTCTTGGCAGACGTGCGCGAACACAGAGAGTTAATGCTTTGGCATCTCGCTCGTTTAAGTCTTCAGGTCGACTGGGAAAGAGCAACTTTGCCCCGTGCAGAGGATCCTTTTTCTCAGTATGGAAATAAGACTCGATCGACTAATTGGCGTGTTTAACAAGAGCGCGCAACCAGTCAGTTCTGACTTGCCTCGGTTTAATTCGAGGGAAGTACGCGGTCCCTCTGAAACAATTTCAGAAGCTCCTGGACATATGACAGCATGCTGCGACTGTGACGCCGCCCGAGCTGCTTCATATGAGACCGCTTCAGCGTTGGCTTACGATCGAGTCTCGAGGAGAGCGTGGCACACCGACATACACCGTGTAAACATTGCACCTGCGTGTCATTTAAATTTTTCCCCGTGGTAGACCCGGCATTTTCGATAGAAGATATGCCCCTGAGGGGTCTCCTGGCATTCTGGATATTGCAATGCCCTCAGCACGGGATGATCAGCCACGTATGACGGGCTTGCAGTCTCAGGGGTGTGCATAGCACCCCAACTGCCGCGAGCGGTGCGCTGTATATCTGGGACTTGTACGCTCCGCTATGGAGATGCGAGGGAAGGATGTATTAGCCGACACCAATAACATTGCGACTGTTGCGTTATTTACCGTTAAGGCGGTTTTGCGCTCTCGTCACCTGTCGCATCTCGCTCGTCATCTCCTCCTTTGGAGTCAGAAGCATCTGAGGTCCCTTGGTGCCATTTACATCCCGGGTTCGCTCAGTACAGCGGCAGACGTGCTTCCCGAGCTGCGCCCCCGGCGAATGGCGACTCCACCTCCAGACGGTCCAGCTAATTTGGAAGAAGTTCGGTTGTGCGTAGATAGATCTGTTTGCGTCGCCGGACGATACCCACTGTCGCCTATTTTATTCACTAACCGAGGGCAGCCTCGGCGTGGATGCGTTGGCACACAGCTGGCCGCGGGGGGTGCGTAAATACGCATTCCTTCCAGTGGGCTTTATTGCGCAGACACTGTGCAAAGTCAGGCAGGACGAGGAGAGCCTTTATTAATCGTCCGTACTGGACGACCAAGAATTGGTTTTTCATAGTTAATGCTCCTCGCGACAGCCCTCCCTGGCGGATCCCCCTGAGGAAGGACTTTCTTTCTCAAGGAGCGGGCACATTGGCACTCGCGCCCGACCTGTGCGATCTCCATGTATGGTCGTTGAGCGCGCGCAAGGTTTAGGTGATTTATCGCAAGCGGTATCTAACACCATCGACGCGGTTCGAGCACCGTCCACAAGACGGGCTTACGCGCTTAATGAAACCTTTTTCGTCACCCGGTGCTCTTCGCAACGCGAGGACCCCAGAGAATGCCCATTAACATTGTGCTTTTATGTCTTTAACATAGGTTAGATGGTAGGCTGTCCCTCCGCCATTAAAGTTGATATCGCCGCTATTTCTGCTCATCACTCTCTTATCTACGGCAGATCAGTTGGCCAGCATGATTTAATTATTACATTTTAAGAGGCGCTCGCAGGATAAACCCCTCGCGCCCTCCCTCTTTCCTCCTGAGACCTGTCCATGGTGCTGAAGCCTTCAGGTCTCCCTTTTGAGCCTTTGCAGTCTACGAGTCTGATGTTTTTATCAATGAAAACTCTGACCCTGATAGCATTGGCCCCCATGAAGAGAGTAGGGGATTTACATGCATTCTCTGTTGACGATTCGTGCTTTTAGTTTGGTCCTGCTGTCTCACTGAGACCCAGACCAGGCTACGTGCCCAAAGTTCCCACCACTCCCTTCAGAGATAAGGTGGTGAGCTTGCAAGCGCTGCCCCCGGAGGACGCAGACCCAACCATGGCTTTGTTGTGCCCCGTACGCGCACTGCGACTCTACGTGGTTCGCACGCAAAGCCTCAGGACCTCAGACCAGCTCTTTGTTTGTTATGGTGGCCAGCAGAAAGGGAAAGCTGTCACTAAGCAGAGGATGTCTCATTGGATAGTTGATACTATCGCCCTGGCTTATAATCTTCAGGGTATTCCTTGCCCCTTTAATTTGACAGCGCACTCCACACGGAGTGCTGCCTCATCTTGGGCTTTAGCTCGTGGTTCCTCGCTAACAGACATCTGCAGAGCTGCTGGTTGGGCGACACCTAATACGTTCATTAGATTTTACAGTGTTCGTATCGAGCCTGTATCCTCTCGTGTTCTTTCCTCACCAGGGAGGGCACGGAGAGCAGACTCGCAGGTCGGCTTGCAGCCTCCAACTGATGCTTCATAACTGTGTCAGTATGGAAGGCCTTCAGAACAAAAATGCGTAATGGTTTGAATTGTTCTTCCTCCGCTGCCTTGGCAGCCTATGTTGCGGAGCATTGGCTGTCAGCCTTCACTAGCTGTATCCTCGCGAACCTACGTGTTGGCTCGGGCTCCACATTGTGTCCCACCGGGTTCCTTTGTGAGTATTATTCCGTGGGGTTAATCCTACCAACCCACGTTTCCCTTAGCAGAGCACTGCTTTGCTTACACAGCCACGGCTGTCATTTTTACCTCAACTATGGTTGACTTTCGCCCACCATTAGCCCTTAAGAGGGGCGGTGGCTTCCGCAGCGTTCCTATCCCGCTCAGGTAGGGCGCTTCCCAGTCGCTGGCACTTCTGTGGGGTTAAAGGAACATCTAGTGCCCGGCCTTCTGCCTTAAAACCTATCTCCTCCTCCTTAAGTGGAACCGGAGGGCTTTACGCAGACACTGGAAGAGGTCAGCCCCTAGTGGCGTTTTGGTAGGGATTCCCAATTCGTCGGTCACGACGTGACGTCGTAGTGACCGACTGAAAGGGAACGTCTCGGTTACGGATGTAACCCTCGTTCCCTGAAGGAGGGAACGGAGACGTCACGTCCCGTCGCCACAGGGCTGCTCCTTGCTGTTTATCGACCGGTCACTTTCTCCCGGCTTTCTCAGCGAAAAGAAGCTAATTTCCCTATTTGCACCTGCTGCTTATAAAGGCACCTGGCGGGGCGGCGCCAGCATTATGCAAATATCTCAATGCCAAGTTCATTGGCGTTTTAGTAGTAAACGAAGCAGATTGGTCTCTCTAAGCGAGTTCCCAATTCGTCGGTCACGACGTGACATCTCCGTTCCCTCCTTCAGGGAACGAGGGTTACATCCGTAACCGAGACGTTTTCCCTAATAGCCGAAATTTTGTTAGAAAAGAAGTTCATGAAGTCGTTACTATTGTGTTGAAGTTTACTATTGGTTTCTGCTTTAACACACCTGATTCAAATCATCAGCTCATTAGCTCACAAGATCTCCCTGAACTGAGGCCGGCAGATAAGAGAGACATACAAAATGTGCAGAGCAGTGGGCCTCCAGGATGGAGTTAAGAAACACTGATTTATATCATCCAAATTTGAAAAAGTGACTTTGAGATGGGAATCTGATATTATGCCTCTGAACTAATGTGGTGATGCCTTTGAACTAAAAAATAAAAAACTATGTCTGCCCACATGATGATTATATGGACATCACGCCAACAAAAGCAAACTATTAAAGAACACAGACCTTGCCCCATGACATGAGGTAAAGGGATTTTATCAGTCTCAATACTGATATTCCTGTTATTGATATCACTAATTATGCCATCTCCATAAATATACCACTGGAGTAACTCCGAATGTTTGCGTCAGATGACATGATTACGTTTCTGACAGATAACACCAATGAGTACAGTTTCCAAAAATAAAAATGTGTTTTCATAAACAATAAATAGGGACTACTATTCTGCCCTACAAAGCAAAAAGGCAGTAACTGATTTTGGTAAAAAAAATGTGTTATTATCATATTTATGACATTCAAGGCATCCTTTGTTATATGACAAAACATCTTATCTCAAATGTGTGTCGTTTTGGAGAAAAATGGTAGTCGTTTGTAAGTAACTACAAAATGCCCTAGTGAAACAAAGCATGAGTGCAGTAACATCCATTACTAGGGGTGTGCAGCTGAGTCAGTATTTTTATCGTTATTTGTATCTGTAATAATCTCAAAATTATTTGTATCTGAATTTGTATTCGAATGGAACCGGAAGTGGGCGGGTCTTAAACCGGAAGTTTGTCATAATACATGAAAATGGCATTTTAAATGCATTTTTGCTTTTTATTATAATTATAACTCAAATAACTGTAAATATTTATTAAAAATAATAATACAACATTTTAATCAAAAAGAAAAATAACTTGATTCTCGTTACTAATACGCATGAAAAGCAAACTTCTGATTTTTAAAGCATCATACAGCTTGTGCCTATGTGTTATGCATCATTGTATTGTAGCATTAAAATAACTAACTTGAAAGCACCTTGACAAAACTGTAGGCTACATCACCTTTAAACGTTTATTGTGTCTGTCAGCACAGTTCCATGAGAACCATTCTGTCTAAATGAGTGGGAGGTTTTCAGAAAAAATAAGTAGCCTACATTAATCCCTCATCTAGTGATTCAAATATAGTAATTCAACTTCTGAAATGGTCGTTATTTGTACGTTTTCTGAGAGTGAAATGATAAACACGACACATACATCCACATGTCTGACGTCTTGGTTTCGGTTTAAAAACATGCAGGAATTTGAAAATAAAATGCAATACTTGCTTTATGTTTAAAGAGTTATTAAGGGAGATAAAACTCAGGAAATGATTTATGTTAAAAAGTTATTAAGATCGACAAGACTCGCGCCGACTGACAGATCCGAAAAGCAAAGCAGAGACACGCAAGTTCGCACACTGATATACACAGAATAGTTCGAAAACATCTGTTTTGACAAGAATTTACAAAAGCATAATAAGCATTACAACAAACTTGCTGTGCTCATTATTATCTATGTCCAAACAGCGTTTGTGAACATAACGAATTGTTTAAAAAAAACGTTTGCATTAAAGGTAGGGTAACAGATTTGATCCTGAAACATTTTTTGTTATTCTGGTTAAAAGTCTCCTCATATCCTGATAGCAGTCACTGTGTTAAGTTGTTTAAATGTTTTTGTAGAAATGTATGTCATCTGTGAAAGGCGTAGGACCAAAAAATGTTCAGCCAATCATAGATTTCGGTCCGAATGGACGTTTCCTTTTTTGTCCCTCATACGTAAGCGTAATTTGAATGCCCACCACGCAGCGAGTCCACGCAGACACCATACGTCATCGGCGCGTTCACGTGCACTCACCTCCTGTCTGTAAACCGTGAGAATGGCAAACTTTTCTGCTGAATGGACAACCTACACAGGAGCCACAAAACGAAAGACATCTTTTATAACAACACCAGCAAAAACTGCCTGGATCAGCAAAGAGCAAAAACCTAAATTAACATCGGTAACTTTACTGCTTTACCACGAGATGCAAACAGCTGTAGGAGGCAAAGGGTCTGAAAGGGTCGTTGCATTGTTTATTTTTGGTAAGGTAGGTATGCGATATGTTTGTATTGAGATGGATTCAGATATTCTACTTTGATGAAACATTGTGTTGCTTATGAAATTTGTGTTGTTTACGGTTTAGCGTTACTAGTGACCTAGTTGATTTTCACTGAAATTTCCATATATTTGACCACTCTTTATCAGTAAAAATTATTCCACTTTCTGTCATCCATTTCTCTTTTATATAGCTTGTAGAATGTTCTTTCATATTTGTTAAACTATGCCTTTTTAAGCAATTATATTAGTGGATTCAAATTATCTTTGAGTTTCCCTTTTATTTTTTTATCATAATAACTTCGAACCTGAAGGTATCTGTAAAAATCTTGATTTTCTAGTAGGTGTTTTTGAAAACCACTGTTTTTAAGGAAACTTCACGAACCGTGCATATTGAGCTGATGGACTGTATGTACTCCCTGTTGTGAGGGAAAAATGTGCTTGTGCTATTGCTATAAAAGCAAACATAAACGTACGAGTCTGTGATTAGGCAACTTTAATGTCTGTTTTTGTGTGTGTTCGGTCGCGTTAAACGAAAAGTCTTTGACGGAGAAAATTGAAGCAGAATAAAGAAAAATCTGAACGCCATTTTGGCAGATTGCCCATACAACTCAACTTGAGAATGTAATTCCTATGTATGTCCAGTTGGTGGCAGTGTGTTGCTCAAATGACGCTCTGGTTTCTAAACGTTCTATTTTGATGTCATACACTGATTGGTCTGCGCATGGCTGCTGAAGTTAAACACTACAGGAGTGCTGCAACAAGAGGCCTGTCTAAGGTAAAGATACAAAATCTAATGACAAGAGTCTGCCTTCATGCGTTTATTACACAAGATGGTTTCAGATGAGTTTAGTTCCATTTAGATTTTTACATGTTTATTGATATTTTAATCGCAGTAGTATTTTGTTATTTGATTTGTTCATATTTGCCTGTTCAGCATAAAGCTCCGTGTTTTATTGCCTCCGCTGTCACTGTGAGAAAAAAACATTAATTCATCTGCTTCATGTGAGGGTAAAGTGATGCACATGTCTCAGTTTATCTGTTCTCTAAACAAATGAATAAACACATTTGACTAGTGCTGCCACTAACGACTTATTTTCTAACGACTAATCTTTCGACTAATTTTTCGATTAGTCGACTAATCTAAACGACTATTTAAAAAAAACAAGTGTTTGTTATTCCATTATGTCCATTTTATTTTGAACTCATTTTTTTTTAACTCATTTGAACATATTTTGTGTCATAAACAATATAAATAACTTAAATGTTACCAAATAAAAAACTACAAATGTAAACAGTATAAATAACTTAAAATGTTACAAAATAAAAAATACAAATGTAAACAATATAAATTACTTAAAATGTTACCACATAAAAATTACAAATGTAAACAACAAAAAATGATAACCTAAGTGCAGGCATGTAGTGCAAGAGAGTTACTCTTGATTCAAAATGTTGTGTTGTAGTGCAAAAATGACACGTCAACGTGGTCTGGACTTAAGCTGGCAACTAAATGCTATTTTACATATCTGTTCAGTTGTCAGAAATAAAACGAGTAGGCTTTAAAATAGTGACTAAACACGACCCATTACACCTTGTGTTTAATCAAACCTACTGTTCCTTTAATTGCCGCTAAAATCATGATTTATTAACGTGACATCGTCTGACTAAATCATTTACTAAAGCATTTACATTAAAGTCTTACTGCTGTTGCAAATGCATGTGATAGTTATTTTTATATTGCATATAGCGCAGAATTGGGTGCAAATTCAAAAATATGAGAGAATACGCTGTTGCTGTTAGAGGGAGAGGGAGGCGCGCTGAACACTTGCAAAAATGAATTATGCCGTTTTAAAAAGTAAAACAAAAATGTAAGTTAAATGGGAATCATGATAAATCTATTTGTGGCGGCCAGTGTTGATTCCGTGATGAACGGCCACAAATAATTCATAGAAAGTTATGGGAAACACTGAAATACAACATTGCAAAGTCTAAGTTGCCTTTAACATCCAAAGACAGTCATTGTACATCTCAAGAATTAATAAACAGTACAGACTAGCTCACGTTTCATTAATAATTATACTTACGTTGTCTTATTCTTCTCTTTGGGTGCGTCGTCAGTAACTCCCGTGTGTTTTCTTTTAAGATGCTCGTGCATTGTCGTCGTGCTCCCGTGGTAAGCCAGTGACGTATGGCACAGTGTACAAACCACTCTTTTGTCACAACTCGGGCTTGATTTAAAATATGTCCATACTTTGGAAGCTTTTGGTCTCGCACCTGAATCTGTAGACTCTGCGTTCGCCATTTTTCAAATCAAAACAGTGAAGGCGGGGGGTGAGAGAGAGGAGGATAGCAGATTAACCAGCAGGGCGCACAGACTGGCATGGAGGTGAATTACAGTGAGCCGTTCGAGACGAGAGACAGTGAATTACAGTGAGCCATTTGAGACGGGAGAAAAATAAATATGCGACTCCTCGACTAAAAAAATTGCCGTCGACAAATTTTCATGTTCGATTACGTCGACTATGTCGACTATTCGCGGCAGCACTACATTTGACTTGTATGCTCGTCTTGTAAGTTTATGATTAGAAATGGACATGTGAACGAAATTTAAATTATTAAAACATGAAATTACGGATAATAACTGACTGTGAAGGACTCTTTACAACGCCGTATATCAAAAAAATGACGGAGATTGAAAAAGTCTATCGCAACCTCTGTGTGTGTGTATGTGTGTGTTTGTGTGTGTGTTTGTGTGTGCGTGTGTGGGTGCGCGTGTGTGTGTGGGTGAATGATTACCTTGATATTAGTTCATTACAGATTCATAGTACATTTATTTTGTGCGTTTGATTTCAACTGTAACATTTTCAGCATTTTAGCTAAGTAGTAGCCTATACGTCTACACAACAGAAAGTGTGCTTTTACTAATAAACTAATTGTTTATGTTGGTTGTTTTGGTAATGTTATTCACTTTGTACCGCAAAGTTTTCTCACAGGTGAATGAGACATGAGATGTGACCGTCTGATTTGTGCGAGTTCATGTGTTTTTTTTAAAGAGGCGTGACTTTGGATGGCGATTTGACATGAGGGTGGGATCCTGATTTCATTGCTAGGCGGCAGAGTATGTGAGCCAGGGCCGGCGTCAAGGGGGGGCATTCGCGGGCAGTGCCCCCCCCCCCCCCAAACAGGTTGTCGTGCCCCCCCTACAAAGTTTTTTTATTAATTTAATATATATCAAGAATCAAGGTTTGTTGTTGCGTCGAGCAAAGCGCGAGCGCAGCGGAGCTCAGCTTGCGCTCACGCCGCGGTCGAAGTTCAATAGTTTTGCGCATAGTTTGTGGTCTTTTGCACTTTATACGGGAAATGAGCTGACAGTCTGTACCAGTTGTATGAGTGTGTGCTTGCACTGTATTTGTTGTTTTAATGTCTTGTTTTTGCAAGTTATTGTTGCTATTGCGTGCCCCCCTGTTGGAAGCCAAGTGCCCCCCTGTTAGTTATGGTCTTGTTGTGTATTGAGTTACGGCTTAACCGGTAGAGGGCGATGTAGTTATACAGGGTACTGGATGTTGATACAATGAAGAAGAGTAATAAAACACAAACAAGTTGAAGTTGAAGATAACTGGGTGTCCGAGTCTGTGCTTACCTGGAATATAACAAAATTGGCGACGAGGATGGCGACTGCCGGTGTGCCTCTCCCTGCGTTGTTCCTGCCATGCAGTGGACAACCCACTATCCCGTTCGATATGTGGATGAAGATGTTCGAGAATTACCTGCTCGCTATTCACGCGGAGGGGGATGACTGGCCCGATACGAGGAAGCGTGCAATTCTCCTACACTGCTTGGGCACCGAAGGCCAACGTGTATTTTATACACTCACGAACGTAGGTACAACATATGATTCGGCAGTGGCTGCACTGCGTGCACATTTCAGTCCTGCAATTAATGTTGTAGTGGAACGACACAAGTTCAGACAACGAGTACAGCGACCGCATGAAACTGTAGCCGAGTATGTGGGAGCGCTACGTGAGTTAGCTACTACGTGCGGGTTTGCGGGTAATACAGACGAAATGATACAAGACCAACTTATTGAGCACGCTAGCTGTGTTAAAATACGTGAGAGACTGTTAGTACAAACTGAGGCAGACCTCACTCTGGATACAGCAGTATAGTTGGCGTGTCAAGTGGAAGCAGCTATTGGACATGCTCAGACTTTAGCTTCGGAGTCGCATGCTTCAGTGCACGTGGTGAAGGCTAGACCGAAACGTCCGTTCAGAAACAGAGCAAAGAACATTCACTCCGCAGAGCCGGCAGCAGCACTGAAACATGATCAAAGCTGTTTTAGATGTGGGTCAGCAGCCCACATGGCAAATGCTCCAGATTGCCCTGCAAGAAAAGTGACATGCCGAAACTGCAATAAGGTAGGACACTTTGCTCGTGTATGTAAGTCCAAACAGCACACAGCCAAAGTAGGAGAAGTGGTCATTTTGGAAATGAATACGGTGCAAATGATAGAAAATGGACAACAACATGACAAAATTACATGCACAGTAGCCATAAAGGCAAAAGCAACTTCCTGTACTGTGGAGTTAGTGGTGGATACGGGATCGGCGGTGTCAATTATTCCTGAACACCTTTACAGAACGCACTTCAGTGGTGTGTCGCTTGTGGAGCCAGATAAAAGGTTAGTGACTTACACCAAAGCTGATGTCCCAGTGCTAGGTTGCATGTTAACTACAGTGCAGTATGTATGAAGGTATATTTGGTGCAAAACAACTGCACACCTGTGACAGTGGAATTTGTATTTGTAGAGATTATCCACACATGTGTATCAGTAAATTTGAAGTCACAGATGAAGAGTTGCAAACTTGTAGATTTTTTTTCTTTCCCTCAAATACAACACAACAGTTACACATTCACAAATCCTTCAGTGCAGCTGCACAAATCCCATTTTACAAATCACAGATTAAGAAACTCAAAAGCTCACGTTTTTTGCTACAATTGCTGCAGTAAATATGGTGCAAAACCTACTTGAACACCTGCATCAAAGTATGTGAAGTCACACACAAATTTTGTACATTCGCAAAATCAGTTTGTGCATCTGTGCGATGAGAGTTGCATGTGTGTAAAAAAATTTTTTCACAAATATTTTTTTATTTTTGAAATATTTTCTAGCACAAACACAAGTACATAAATACAACTGCTTGAATCTGCTTCTACGAGTTTCAAACACTCTTTTTTGTGGGCTCTCTGTTTTGCACCAAATATCTCGAGATAAATGGTGCGAAAGTAATTTGTATACCTGTAGGCTGTGCTCAGCACTGCCCACCAGGTGGCGCCTGACACTCACTGAAGCAGAGTTTATTAATTACCAGCAATGTTTCAGCAAGGTAAATCGCCTTTATCAAGGTATTATTTTCAGCAAGTGGAGAACAATATAAATGGGAGTGCTAATTATACACAGATGAAGGTAATTACATACAATATTCCAATTATTCATTAGTAAACAAAATATAAGTTCCATAAATCTCAAACCATCAATATAAGTAGATTAAAAAATACAAGCAGCAAATACACACATAGGCCTACATTTAACTAAGATACATGCTTTTTCTTCTAATATACTAATTTGGATGATTATTTCTGTCTTTTTGAATCGGGTAACTGAACAACTAAATTGTTTTTATTATTATCTAAACAGTTGTTCTGATTTCTTAACATTTACCCTGGATGCTAACCCAAATCAAATCAGCTTTTTAGACTTGTGGGTAGCTTGTAATTTTTTACATAGGGATCCGATTAAAAAACCTACAGCTCGTCATACACTATTGAGAGTGGATTCTTATTGTCATGAGCAGGGCCGTACAGAGGATTTTATAAATACCAAGGTCCATATGTATTTTTCTAGGGCATGCACCCCAGAAAAAAATTTCTTATTTCTCTGCTCTACATATATGACTTCTAACACATCAGAAAAAAAACAATCAAATAACTATAGATGTCAAACCATGTCAGTATGCACAAGACTTGTGTTGTTTATTAGTAATACATTGAAATAATTATTTTACCATCCTGGGCACATTGTTGTGTCAGTAAAGTAAACATAGGCTAACTGAATATAGGTGAATGTAATCTAGGAGATAAATTAGTTAAATCGGACCTCTCTTCTCCATCTATACCAACAGAAACCACTTTAACACTGTCATTGTTGAAAATCATATGTAGGAAAACAAATAGAGAGTATAAAACACGCATCGTGAAACATCAGAGTGCAATAATATGCAGAAATATGAACCTTCCATTAGCACTGCATTTTGTTAATCATCCTATAACTTCATTATTGTATATAGGAATTGAGAGGGTATTTTCATCTAGAAGGTGAGGTGAGTTGGACCAATTTTTACTTAGACAGGAGGCCTTTTAGGTATATTAAAGCCTATTAGGTATATGTAGGCCTATGTGTGTATTTGCTGCTTGTATTTTTTAATCTACTTATATTGATGGTTTGAGATTTATGGAACTTATATTTTGTTTACTAATGAATCATTGGAATATTGTATGTAATTACCTTCATCTGTGTATAATTAGCACTCCCATTTATATTGTTCTCCACTTGGTAAAAATAATACCTTGATAAAGGCGATTTACCTTGCTGAAACATTGCTGGTAATTAATAAACTCTGCTTCAGTGAGTGTCGGGCGCCACCTGGTGGGAAGTGCTGAACATAGCCTACAGGTATACAAATCACTTTCGCACCACTTATCTCGAGATATTTGGTGCAAAACAGAGAGCACACAAAAAAGAGTGTTTGAAACTCGTAGCAGCAGATTCAAGCAGTTGTATTTATGTACTTGTGTTTGTGCTAGAAAATATTTCAAAAATAAAAAAATATTTGTGAAAATTTTTTTTACACACATGCAACTCTCATCGCACAGATGCACAAACTGATTTTGCGAATGTACAAAATTTGTGTGTGACTTCACATACTTTGATGCAGGTGTTCAAGTAGGTTTTGCACCATATTTACTGCAGCAATTGTAGCAAAAAACGTGAGCTTGTGAGTTTCTTAATCTGTGATTTGTAAAATGGGATTTGTGCAGCTGCACTGAAGGATTTGTGAATGTGTAACTGTTGTGTTGTATTTGAGGGAAAGAAAAAAATCTACAAGTTTGCAACTCTTCATCTGTGACTTCAAATTTACTGATACACATGTGTGGATAATCTCTACAAATACAAATTCCACTGTCACAGGTGTGCAGTTGTTTTGCACCAAATATACCTTCATAAGTATGCGACCATTACAGTACCAGCCACACTGTACATCGTAAAGACAGGCACGGCCCTGCTGGGAATGGACTTATTCAAAGCACTGAGACTTTCTATTGACAACAACCGCGTGCTCTCACCTGCAGGTCCAATGACAGAGATCAGAGAGATCAAAGCCAGACCGGTGACTGGGGAGAAGCTAGGTCTTGCTAAAGGGTTCATTCACCGTGTAAAAGTCCGGGAAGATGTCCAGCCGGTTCAACAAAAATTGCGACGACTTCCACTGTCTGTTAAACAAGCTGTCTCTGCTGAATTGGAGAGATTGTTAGAAATGGATGTGATAGAGAGGATTGATGCATCCCCATGGGTATCACCCATCGTTGTCACACGAAGAAAGAACGGTGCAGTGAGAATGTGCGTGGACTTACGAGAACCAAACAAGGCGGTTATGATGGATAGTCACCCACTTCCCCATATGGATGATCTCTTCTCTGAAATGCGTGGAGCTACTGTGTTCTCCACCATTGATTTAGCAAATGCTTATCACCAGGTGTTACTGGCAGAGGAAAGCAGAGATATGACTGCATTTATAACGCACGAAGGGCTGTTCAGGTTTCGTCGGGTTCCATATGGACTGTGCTCAGCCCCAAGTGCGTTCTCCAAAATGATGTCTCTGGTGCTGAAAGGTCTCAAGGGGGTCCAGAATTATCTGGATGACGTCATAGTATTTGGCACAGGAAAAGAGGAACATGATCATAACCTGCTGATGGTGCTGGCTGCGCTAAAGGAAGCCGGCCTCCAGCTCAACAATGAAAAATGCCACTTCAACCAGACCAGCCTACGGTTCCTTGGACACACCATCTCAGCACAGGGTTTGCTGCCAGACAAAGATCACCTTAAGGCTATTACAGCTGCCCCAGCGCCTAGCGACGCCACCACGCTGCGCTCATTCTTGGGGCTCACAGCATGGTATGCAAAATTTGTGCAAAACTACGCATCTCTGGTGGAGCCCATGCGAGATTGCCTGCGTGACGACAAATCTCAGTGGACGGCGGCAGCACAGTCAAGCTTTGACATTGTCAAGACTCGCATTGTAACCAGTTCAGCGCTATCTGTCTTTGACCCCAGCCTTCCTACAATTGTGTCTACAGATGCTTCGGATTATGGTCTGGGTGCCATATTGACACAAATGCACTCTGATAACACGGAGCGCACGGTTGCTTTTGCCTCACGTTCTCTTACCTCTGCGGAACGGAAATATTCCATTGTAGAAAAGGAGGCGTTAGCCTGTGTGTGGGCTGTGGAAAAGTGGAGGACGTTTTTATGGGGGACAAGATTCACACTGCGTACAGACCACCAGGCTCTGACCACACTGCTACACACCAAAGGACTTGGACGCGCAGGAATGCGTATTGCCCGGTGGTCAGCCAGACTACTTTGCTTCACGTATGACGTAGTGTATCGTGCAGGAGCACAAAACTATGCTGCTGACTGCCTCTCCCGTCTGCCTCTACCATCAGAAGAGAATGCAGAGCCAGTGACTGAGCCCGAACTTGTAGCTTTGTTGGACACAGAACTGAAAGCTCTCTCAGTGAAAGACTTCGCTGCGGCATGTGAAACATGCCCAGAGCTTACTGCCATCAGGGCACAGATGAAAAAAGGGTGGCCTAAAACAGCAAAGTCTCTATCTGCAGTGCTCAAACCCTATTTTGCTACGAGAGATGAACTCTCAGTTCAAGATGCGATAATATACAGGGGCCCTCACCGACAGCTAGTGCCTGTAGCACTGAGAAAACAGCTGGTGGACCTGGCACATGAAACTCACCAGGGTGTTGTGCGCACCAAGCAGAGGCTGCGTGACTTATATTGGTGGCCCGGCATGGACATGTTAGTGCAGGACAGCATTAGTGCATGTGTAACCTGCCAGATGAATGATAAAAGTGCTAAGACGCATGCTGCTCCACTTCAGCCAGTTTCACTGCCTGACGGCCCATGGCAGAAAGTAGGAATTGATATCGTCGGACCGTTTGAGTCGGCGAACTGGGACTGCCGCTATGCAGTAACTCTGATTGATTATTATACAAAGTGGCCGGAGGTGGCTTTTACACATTCAATCACAACTACGGCTGTCACTACATTCCTGTCTGCTGTGTTTGCCCGTTTCAGTAACCCCACAGAGCTCATTAGTGACAATGGAACACAGTTTACCTCGAGCGAGTTCACCGAATTTCTGGCAGTGAGAGATATTACACACAGAAAAGTGTCTTTGTATTATCCACAAGCAAACGGAGCTATTGAACGCTGGAACCGTGTTCTCAAAGAAACACTACTTACTGCTGAGCAGGAGAGGAAACCGTGGAAACCGTTTATACAGGCCTTCTTGCTCACATACCGTGCAACTTCACACAGTACAACAGGAGTGTCACCATATGAACTCATGTTCAATAGGAAAATGCGCACGAAAGTGAACATCGGCCCTGCAAGCAAATCTACTATGCTGACAGAGAAGCAATTGCGCAACCGTGTCATATCTAAACAAAATGCATCAAAAGCTTACACCGATGTGAGGAGAGGTGCACAAATACCAAAGATCAAAAAGGGAAGTCTTGTAAGAGTACGGAAACCTTTCCATGTCAAGAAAGGACTGTCAAAGTTCTATAGACCTGCCAGGGTGGTACGGAGAGCTGGTGCAAAGTCGTATGTGCTAGAAGATGGACGAACTTGGAAGGCTACTCATCTCTCCCTGGTTCCTGACAGGGTAAAAGATACCATTGACAGTTCTGTTCCGGTACCTGTGCTTGGACCTGCACAAATGCTGGATGCCCCAGTATCTGAGTCGGGACCGACACAGCCTTCCGGTGATGTGCGGATGCCTGCCAGGGTCAGAAAAAAACCTGCCTGGCTTAATGATTACGTACAGTAATCCTTCTAATGGCCTTTGGGGGGGAAAAGAAGAGGGAATGACATTCAAGTTAAAAAAAAATAATAATAAGTTGAATGCTGTTTTGAATGCTGTTTTGCTTGTGAATTTGTTGTTTAATTCAGCTTAAGTTTAGCACTTCTGTTATAAGTGTAGGCAACATAAGGTTGCATGTTATACTGTTGAATTGTTGCAATGATTGAACAGAAACAGAAGGCTAATGTTTAGTATAAGTAAGGAAACGTTTAAGTTTGCATTATATTACAGCCGTGGTCTAAGTGAGTTAAGAGATGGCGTATTAATTTTACTTTACCTGGTTGACTTCTTTAACAAGAGGGGAAATATGTTGTGTATTGAGTTACGGCTTAACCGGTAGAGGGCGATGTAGTTATACAGGGTACTGGATGTTGATACAATGAAGAAGAGTAATAAAACACAAACAAGTTGAAGTTGAAGATAACTGGGTGTCCGAGTCTGTGCTTACCTGGAATATAACAGGTCTGGTGCCGACTCTGATGTGGGAGCGGAGCGGAGCGAGGAGTGGAGTGTTGTGATTTTGCCAGGAGCGAGGAGCGGATTGTTTGAATGTTGTTGAAAAAGCTCCACTATCGCTCAGTCACAAGCAAGAACCAAAAACACTGTGAGACAAGGGAGGGGCACTGAAAATGTTTCTAAACATATATTTTGGCCGCAATTGCATTTGTTTTGTATTGTTTAATTACACAAACATTAATATAATATCATGTTATTTATTATTTTTTTTAATAATATTTTACTGACCCCCTCGCGATTTCTGCCTTTGCATTATATGATGGACGAATTCATAAGTTATTAATAAGCACAGTTAAAGAAAGACAAAAATAAAGAGTTTCTGAAATACTACAGTGCAAGGGGGGAAAATATAAATGTATTTTAAAAGTTAATGATGACAAAGATGAACGCGAGTGCGGGGAGGTCATTACAACATCAAAAGATTCCTTGTGTAATCTTAAAAGGCATGTGTCAAGAAAACACAAGTTTTTTGCTTACACTTGGAAAGAAAATCTAAAGGTCGTTATTATTGAATTGAATTGAATTGATTTGAGTTATAAATACAGCTTTAAAGGGGCAAGAAGTAGGATTTTAAGTGTTTTATTAATCAAAATCAATGTCTTTATTCATAAATATGTCCTCGTTGGTGTCAAATGACCTTTGCCAGTGATCTGACTTTTATTTGTAAGCTTAGAATTTCTTCTCTTTACTTACATTGAACGGGTAAGTCCAAGGAGGCATCCATATCGTTCCGCCGTATTGATAAAGTATAATAGCAGACAGGGACAAAAAGCACTTGCCTACCAACGCGTTTCCACAACACGTTTTCATTCAGAACACATGAACCAGCTGCAACTGACAAGGAGATCAGCGATTACATAATGGCTACCATAGTTGCAACACGCATTTGGAAAGGCGAGGAGCTAGTAAGCACTGTTCGTTTGAATGCAAAATACAATTCCACCACTAGATGGGGGTAGATCCTACTGATTGCCCCTTTAACAACCTAAACCACCAACACAGAAAAAAAGAAAAAGCCTTTTAAATTTGTAAATAATTTGCGGCATTTACCTTGCTACAGCGCGGTCCGTGACACACTTATGCCACATGCTTTTTTAGAATTGAACAATAAATTGCGCATTCTGCTACAGAGCTGCAATGGACTCTGACATTTTTGAAAATCCGTCTGGCTTAGTTCAAAACAAGCAACATGATTTTAAACAATAAGGTAATTAGAAAGATTTAATTCAAATGTTTCAGTTGTTATTTTACTTACTTTATTTTATGTTAATTGCAATTCATGTCATAGTAATCTTCAGTTTAAATTTTGCTTTTAAAATGATACATTTTTATATTTGTATCTATTTACTTATTTATTTTATATTCACCTAGATTGACAATAAAGCTTGCTTCAACTAAAAGTAATTTAAAGATCATCTGTGGCCGGAGTCACACGGAGACACAGAGTTATTAACGAATATTTTATTATCAGAGTGCAGTATTTTATCAAGCTTTTCTGGTCTTGTGTATTTAAATAAAACTGAAAAAAAAAAACACCCGAAAAGGGTCATTTTCACAGCTGGGTTAAAAGAAGTTTGATATTAGCAGTGTTTTTAAGATTTTAAACTAATTGCAAAACAGCTCGCGTTTCTTGAATAAGGGACACGCAGAAAATGTCTTTCATGTCATTTTATAGATTGCACTCATTCACTTCACACACACATTATTTGTGCTTTAAGGGGGTTATAATTTAGCGCTGTCCCAGCAAACACGTGATTATGTCTGACCGAATATTTTTTCTGTTATTCGGATGAATGCGTTATTCGTTTTAAAGCTATTATCCGTGCCCTTCCGAATAACGTATTTGGCTTCTGGCACATCCCTATCCATTACTCTATTCTTGCTTTGTTTTACCGAACAAAAAATAAACGTGTTGCTGCGCAGTGAAGTTACTATTTCCATGGTGAACACACACAGCTGATTTCGCGGTTTTAATATTTGCATTTGAGGTCCATTCCAATAGCATTATGCTAACAGGCAATGTTTTAAATAGCTTTGCTTACCTGCCCCTGATCCTCCCTGCTCCTAGCTGTAACTTTATCCTCTGTAACTTCACATCATCAACAATGCCATGTCATCATTTTGTTGTTCATGTTACAAAGTTATAATCCAACCAGCGATGGAAAAATAGTCAATAACTAGAAAAGCACTTGGAGAGCACCAACCTCTGTCAACCTGGACCTAATTGAAGTTATGAAATATAATGATGTTCAGACATCAATAATACATATATTGATCAGAGTGAAGATGTTGTCCTGTAAGTCTTTTTTATAATAATAATAATAATAATTTGTTGCAGTACACAGATATGGATTTACATTCATGACACTAATTTTCTCTCTTTTTAATTTAAGATACACGAGTAGGTATTCCATCAAAGAGGCAGCAAGTCCTGCCCCCACTGAAAAAGTGGAGTGGACCGTCCTGGACACTTTACTGGATACCACCGGTGTGGATAGCTTACACAATAACACTACAGACCTAGATTATGTCCCAACCAGTGTAAATGTGGACATCTGTGATGTGTGAAGTTTTCCTCCATGATGTCTGGATGTCCCAGGAGTGTGAGAGCTAAGCACATGAGCTGACTTTCTGAAGCATTCATCAATACTGGTCAGATAAAAGCCAGAAGCTTTCACAACTTCATTGACTGTAAATGGATGCAACATGTTGAATCAATTCTATATACTAAAATGTCTGATGCTGGCCCCAATGTCAATCTGTTGTAGTCTATTATTTCCATCATCATGACTATTATGTGTATTGACAGTGACTCAATACACATACACAGAGGGTTTTGCAATTGATCTGTGCTGTGTTCTGTGCTACGTCGTGTCCATTAAAATGAGACATGATCTCACAGCTATCCAGAGTTAAAAAAATTCTGTCATAAACTGTTCTCATAATAAAAAGTCATGATATATTGTACCTCCTTATAAACGTTTAAAATTCAAGATTTTAATTTTTCCTTTGTACATTTGTTTAAACTCACAAACTTACCAGAGATAAGTTGGCAGAACTCAAAAAATCAACTGATTGCCTTCACTTTGTTTTGACATGCTGGGAAAATAAGTATTTGACACATCAGCATTTTTATCAGTGAAGGGATTTCTAAGTGGGCTATTGACACCTAATTTCCAGCAGATGTAGCCATCAAGCCAAATATTGAATTCATACAAAGAAATCAGAACATTTAACTATACAAGTTAAGTCATAATAAATAAAGTGAAATGACACAGGGAATAAGTATTGAACACACTTTATTTAATACTTTGTAGAAAGCCTTCTTTCTGTAGAAAGCTGTTGGTGATTACAGCTTCTAGACGTCTCTTGTATGGAGAGACCAGTCATCTGCATTGCTCAGGAGTGATTCTGGCCCATTCTTCCAAACAAATGGTCTTTAAATCTTGAAGGTTCCTTGGGCCTCTTTTAAAAAATGTCTCCATTCACCCTGCCTTCAATAATATGAAGTCTGCCAGTACCCCTTGCTGAAAATCAGCCCCCAAACTTAACTGTTGATATGGTTTTCTTGGGGTGGTGGGCAGTGCCATTTCTTTTCCAAACATGGTGTGTAGAATGACTGCCAAAAAGTAAACTTTTGCTTTCATCTAAGGATACTATAGTCTCTAGGGATGTAACAGTACTTCACAGTTTGATACTTTGCGATACTAAAAATGCCATGATGTGCATCGTAGCATGATGGGGATATTTATACTATGCCGTTCTTTTAATTTTATTTGTTGACCGGTCAACCTACAGTCACACAGACATCGCTTGAATCACCTGCAGCTTGAACTGAAGGTCAGCAACATGACTTCAGAAGAAACAGAAATTGATATAGATGACGCCCCTGTCATCTCTTAAGTCTGACGTCTGGCAGCATTTTGTTTTCATCTCACTCGACGGGAATCTTAATAAGTCGCAGGGTTACCCTTACGAAAATTAACCATGGTTTTATTGTGGTAAAAGTGTAGTAACCATGGTTTTTTGGTTAATTGATTACTATGAGCAAAACCATGGTTTTACTAAACTAACCATGGTTTAAGTATGGTATTTGAAAACCATGGTTGTCAAAACCATGGTTATTTGGTGGTAACCATGGTTTTACTATAGTAACCATGGTTTTTTGGTCTTAACTGTAGTAAAACCATGGTTAATTTTCATAAGGGTAGGGTTAGGGTTAGGTGGTGTGCACGCACAACCCTTACGAAAATTAACCATGGTTTTACTACAGTTAGCACCAAAGAACCATGGTTACTGTAGTAAAACCATGATAACCACAAAGTAACCATTATTTTGACAACCATGGATTTCAAAAACCATAGTTAAACCATGGTTAGTGTAGTAAAACTAAAGTTTCTAAATAATAATCAGAATCTTATTTAGACTCGATCATTATTGGCTCCTGTAGATGGACATCAGAAATGTTTTGTGCAAAGCAGGGGAAGGGAAGCAGAAATGTGAGCTGATAAGTTTAAGGGAGTTTAATCCTCACCCAGTTAGGTCTCAAACATTAGAGGAAAAAATCTTAACTAAACCTCCGTCAAGTCTATAGAATTGCATTTTTGCTGAAAAAAATCAACACATGTATGTCATATACTGTTCTGTATTTTCAGATATGACATTAATATTTAGTTCACTAGCTGTATGACACAGTTGGCAGTAATTTTGACTGACATTATTTTAGTTTAGCAGTCATAAAATGACTGTGTTGAAGTGAAGTGAAAATGAAGTGTTATTGTAAAAATATTCTTGTAAAAAAAAGTTATTAATTATTGTTATAATTGTATGTAAAATGCATAGTTTACTTATAGTTAGTTATAGTTTTCTTAGAAACAACAGAACTTGCTGATGCAAGGTACCTGCCCGAGTGGTTCTTGGCTCATGGAGAACTCTCCTGATTATTCTTTGGACTCCTCGGACAGGGATCTTACTTGGAGCACCTGATCGTGGCCGACTTATATTGAAGTGATGCTCTTTCCATTTCCAGATAATGGCCCCCACAGTGCTCACATGAACATTCAGCATTCTGGAAATGCACCTATAACCATTCCCATCAAAATGCTTTTCAATGATAAGTTTAATTCAAGTCAATTTTTTAAATTGTATTTATATAGCGCTTTTCACAATTAGTAATGGTTTCAAAGCAGCTTTACATAATAGAAGCAGGGGAAACACAGAAAAATCTATAGGCAACATAAGTTGCAAAATATAGCAGCTGAGATTAAACTGAACAAGCAAGCATAGTAATATGTATCGTGTAGAAGGGGGTGCTAGGTTAAGCCAAAGCCCGCTGACTCCCAGGTGTGGAAAAAAACCCTAGGAGAAAAACCCAATGGGAAAAGTCCTAGGAGGAAAAAAAACATATATCTTCCAATGGTTTTTGGAATTCACAATAGGTAATTGTATCAAAGCAGCTTTACATTAATAGAAGCAGGGGGAAAAATCGACAGACAACTTAAGTAGCAAAATACAACGGCTATGAATAAACTTTATTTGCGAGCGTGTTGATGATGTAACATATAGAAGAGGGTGCTAATTTAAGCCAATGTTTGCAGACTCCCCGGGGTTGAAAAAACCCCTAGGAGAAAAAACACCCGCATAACCCTGCAGATATATATGACCTGACTCCCCCTGTCGCTACATACGATCCCCCATTGGTCACGTTCAGGCGCAACCTGCGCACACTCTCTCCCTCCCGCTTATCCTCTGCGATTGTTTCCACGCTGCTCGCTCCCAGCCAACTCTCTCTGTTAGATACTGACAATGCCACTGACACACTTTGTTCCACTCTTACATCCTGCTTAGACACATTATGCCCTCTGACATCTGGACCGGCCCGGGTCACACCTTCTGCTCCTTGGCTAACTGAGGTTCTCCGTGAGCATCGCTCCACACTCAGGGCTACAGAGAGGAAGTGGCGCAGATCGAATGATCCTTCTGATCTCTGCCTCTATCAGTCTCTTCTTGCCTCCTTCTCCAAGGATGTCTCCTCTGCAAAGACCCTATACTACCATTCAAAGATTAACAACTCACCTGACTCTCACACTCTCTTCAAGACCTTCTCTACCCTTGTTTGTCCCCCTGCCCCTCCACCTTCATCCGACCTAACGGCTGATGATTTTGCTTCCTTCTTTGTGAAGAAAACGAAAACTATTAGCAGTCAGTTCTCCGAGCCGCCGCTTCTTGCGCATTCTCAAATCCCTGAGACATGCTCCCTTCCCTCCTTCTCTCTCCTATCCGAAGCAGATGTTTCCAAGGTCTTGGCTTCTAATCATCCGACTACCTGCCCGCTAGATCCCATACCCACCCATCTCCTCCAGGCCATCTCTCCGTCTGTTATCCCTGCTCTCACTCACATTATCAATTCATCCCTTTCCACTGGCACCTTCCCTGTAGCATTTAAAGAGGCCCGGATAACCCCGTTGCTGAAGAAACCCACTCTCAATCCTGCTATGCTAGAGAACTACAGACCCGTTTCTCTTCTTCCCTTCATTTCCAAGACTCTTGAACGCATTGTGTTCAACCAGCTCTCCACTTTCTTCACACAAAATAACCTCCTGGATAGCAATCAGTCTGGATTCAAAAGTGGTCACTCCACTGAGACTGCGCTGCTATCAGTCATTGAGGCCCTAAGGCAGGCAAGGGCAGCCTCCAAATCATCTGTGCTGATCTTACTGGATCTATCTGCAGCTTTTGACACCGTCAATCACCGCATCCTCCTGTCGACTCTCATGTCTATGGGTGTCACTGACACAGCGCTTTTATGGTTCAAGTCGTACCTCTCAGATAGGTCATTTCGGGTATCCTGGAGAGGTGACGTCTCCGAACCCCAATGTCTAGATACCGGGGTCCCTCAAGGCTCTGTGCTTGGACCGCTGCTCTTTTCGATATACATGACATCCCTGGGCTCTGTCATTCGGAAACATGGCTTTTCCTACCACTGCTATGCAGACGACACTCAACTCCACTTGTCGTTCCACCCTGATGATCCTACAGTTTCTGCCCGCATCTCGGCATGCCTGAGGGACATCTCACTCTGGATGAAGGATCACCATCTCCAGCTTAACCTTGCGAAGACAGAACTGCTTGTCATATCATCCGAACCAAAGATTCAGCACAACTTTTCCATTCAGCTAGGTTCCTCGACCATCACGCCTTCCAAGACGGCCAAAAACCTGGGAGTGGTCATTGATGATCGGCTTAGCTTCACGGAGCATGTTGCCAGCACCGCTCGCTCTTGTAGATTCATCCTCTACAATATTTGGAAAATTAGACCTTTCCTAGATGAGCATGCTACGCAGGTCCTGGTCCAAGCTCTTGTCCTGTCCAGGCTGGACTACTGCAATGCGCTACTGGCAGGACTTCCAGCCTGCACGACCAAACCCTTACAGATGATTCAGAACGCAGCGGCAAGAGTGGTCTTCAATGAGCCAAAGAGGGCGCACGTCACTCCTCTCTTTGTCAAGTTACACTGGCTTCCTATAGCAGCCCGCATCAAATTTAAGGCTCTGCTCCTGGCCTTTAAAACCACCACTGGGTCAGCACCCCCTTACCTTTGCTTGCTTATAGAGCCTTATGTACCCTCTCGATCACTGCGCTCTGCCACCGAGCGACGACTTGTGGTACCATCTCAAAAAGGGAAGAAAACACTAACGCGTACCTTCTCAGGAACTGTCCCACAACTGTGGAATGATCTGCCGGTCGTGACACGATCAGCTGACACTGTAGCTGTCTTTAAGACTCGGCTAAAAACCCATCTCTTCCACCATTACCTAACTTCCTAATTACAGATTTACTATCTTTATTTAGTTACCCTTCTCTTTATCTCTTTCTCTATCTACCTTCCTCTTTATCTAAAAAAAAAACTTAAAAAAAAAAAAAAAAAAAAAAAACTACTAACATACCCTTGGCTATGTATATTGTGTTGGACTTGATGAGACTATTTCCAGTGCACTTATGTATTGCTGTCTTATGTTGCCATAATTGCTTCTATTGTTTACCTCACTTGTAAGTCGCTTTGGACAAAAGCGTCTGCTAAATGACTAAATGTAAATGTAAATGTAAATGTGACCCGTCACGGAAACCAGGGACACAAGTCGGCAGCACAAGTTTCGAGAAAATGAGAAACAAAGTTTTTTTAAATTTTAAATTTGTGATTTTCGTTTTGTTGCAGAATCTGTTAGTTGAGATCACGAAGAAGCCTCTCCATGTTTGAGATAGCAGTTTTTGTATATTTAAAAGCGTACATTTTGCGTTTGAAATAGGCTTGTTTTTCCGGAGATTCTAGCGTGCAGCGGGGGGCGTCATTGTCTGTGTGCATATTTACATACTGTATAAGCTTTTGTTTTCGCCTCCGCCCCCAAAGGGAACAGCGTGACTACTAAATAAGGATAGTTCGCCCAAAAATGAAAATAATGTAATTAATGACTCACCCTTATGTCGTTCTAAACTCGAAAGACCTCCGTTCATCTTCGGAACACAGTTTAAGATGTTTTATCGTTAGATTTAGTCCGAGAGCTTTCTATCCCCTTCATTGAAAATCTATGTATGGTTTCCATGTCTAGAAAGGTAATAAAACATCATCAAAGTAGTCCATGTGACATCAGTGGGTCAGTAAGATTGTGTTGATGCATCGAAAATACAGTTTGGTCCAAAAATAGCAGAATTACGACTTTATTCAGGATTGTCTTCTCTTCCGGCTCGAGCGTGAAGTCACTTGACTGTAGTGACGCGGCTGCCCTGTTCCTCAGACATGTTTGCTAAGTTTATTTTTTTCAAACTTATAGCGTGCGTCTCCCCAGACTGTAAACGAAGCTCGGACGCACAAAACAAAAGAAAAATAAAAGAAGCTGAGGCGGAACAAATAACAGTCAGCCGCATCTTACGTCAGCCACGTCACTGACTTCATGCGGCACCGCAGTCGGATGACGTCAAAGTACTGCGAGAGCTCTTCAAGAAATCTTGGGGAGTAGTTTAATTTCGACTCGCTCTCGCTGTACTTTGACGTCATCTCTATGTCAGTTCTTGCAGCGCAGCATGAGTCCAAACACACAGAAGTTACACAGATATCGTTGTATTCTTCATATAATTGGCTACATGTTTTGTCTATCACTATTTTCCATGAAGTCATTGGCTGATGGAGGAACGAGCGAGCCATTGGTAACATCTCTAAAGGATGTCACGTTTTCAACGGCGCTGTTTGGATGATCTATTATACTACTTCCCTATTTTAAATACAAACTTTGAAGGCGGGTTCATGTGTTTAACGGAGTGTAAGCTCATATACCCTTACATGTTACGATTTAAATAGTCTTCAGATTGTATATTATATTGTATTACCAGACATTCATGCGAAATCTGATGTAAACAATCTATATTTCACGGATTATACGCATTTGTGGACAAAAATGGTCATTGGATAATCTGAAACAGACTGGATTCGACTTGTGATCCCCACAAAGGTAAAAAGAGTCATGTTTATTTTTGCATGTTGTCATTTGGTCATAAAATACTACATATGATGCTAGAACATCTCAAAACGGCTTTACAGGGGGTATGGCTTAGCTAAATGAGATGTAAATGAGCCCTATTGTCTCCCCCAGCTGGAAAGAAGAGTCCCTTTCGTCTCGATTTTCTCGGTTTGAGTATTTCTGAGATCCTATATTCAAATGGCCACAACTTCTCCAAATCTTATCAGATTTCCATGTGTTACACATCGTTGGAAAGCTTAGAAACTGCACTTTCAGAATCTGTGAATAACTCAAAATGCCCAGATCCGACTTGTGTCCCTACTTTCCGTGACTGGTCACATATATATTAGGGCAGTCAAATTAACGTGTTAATTTCGATTAATTCATTTGAGAAAAATAACACATTAAAAAATTTACGCAGATTAATCCATCCCGTATTGACCTGGAAACGTTCTAGCCACCATTCAACTGTAAAATGAAGGAGGGAGACGAGAATGTGCTGGCTGTGACTGGATCATTGGGGCTGTTTACACTTGGGTGGACAAGAGAGACACATTACTTTTACACCTGGTATTTAAATCTGTCTCTTTTGTCCACTTTCGACCGCTTCTGTCCTGAAAACTGTGAGGGGGTGGTCTGTCGAGACAGTGGGCAATCTCTCCGCTGTCATTTAAACATGAGCGGGAGTAATGATGAGTTTATATGGATGCCAACTAATATTATGTCGGAGTCGGCTGCTTGTGTTTAAGAAAAACATACTGCACAGTGTTTTTTTACATGTATATCTATGAGCTTTCTCTGAATTTTCAGTTTAAATGATGAAATCGGATTGCGCAACTTTCACACACTTGCAAAATGAAACTACACGGAGATCAGCTGCTTTAGTTTTATCAATGAAAGGCTAAAAATAGCACTGTTCACCGGGTGTTCGCGCCAGATGTCAGAAAAGACGTAAAATATTGTGCTCAGTACCTCAGATTAGATAAATGGGTGGAGAGAAGGCGGTGTCCTGTGGCTGTTCAAACACATTTAATGATGATAAAAATAAAGTTGTCTGCAATGTCTGCAGCAAGGAATTTGCATATTACTCTGTAGTTCGTCCACTCTAAAGTACCACATCAATGCAAATCATCCAAGAACGTCCCATAATACCAAAGGTAAAGGGGCTGCTTTTTTATTTAAGGTTTATGTTCAATTGCACAAAAAGCCCTGCAATTGATATTGCACTCTTAAATTTTTGGTAAATAATCTTCCTAAAGCACTTTTGAATTTATTTCCTTAGCATATTACTGTAGGTCATTTTGTTGATTTGTTGTGGCCATTATTTGAACAGTGAAAATACTGTAATAATAAAAGAGTTTTTGAACTTGTCACTAATGCTGATTATTCATTGATTCATTTAAATTGAAATATTTAGGGTTAGGTTATAGGCATAAATACGAAGAGTGGGTTAGGGTTAGGTATAAGGGGTAAATGCAGGATCAGTCAAATGACTGATCCTCAAATATCTCTTGATAGGAAGGTCGTAGAGACTTCAAACCAGGTTCAAAGTGTTCCCTTTTTGATTGCGCTTCTTTTGGTACCACCCTCGACTTCCTGTGATAACAGGAAGTCTGTGTAAAACCGGAAATAAACATTAAAATGCTTATATCTCGAGAACGGAAGGTCGTAGAGACACGGGGACAAGTCTGGCGTGTTCCTCGTGGTCGAATTATGTCAGACGGTTAGGGTTAGGGTTAGGGTTAGGTTAGAGTTAGGCCAAAGCCAGACCCAAGGTCCAACTTGGAAGCACTGGCCATCGTTCAACTGGCCGCCTCAGGTAAGTTCCCATTATCACACCAACAGCCCAAAATAGTATGCACAAGCACTCACAATATCCTACTTTTTGGAAAATAAATCCACCTTGGTGGTTAGTGAGCTTAGGGCTGCTTTTTGCAGGTTTTGTGACGTTGGGGTTAGGGTTTGTGTTCAGGTGAGAGGATCTAAATGGATCTACTTCAATCACCATCCACAATAAAGGTTTCCAGATGATGTTATGCTGGTGTTCGAGAGAAGACTTGGTCTGTAAGCCTGTATCACGCGACGTTTCGACAGCTTTTCGTGTCTTCTTCAGGCGAGGCTTGATTTTTGGAATTATTAAAGAGGACTCAACACCGTTCTTCTTGTGGAGACTGACTCAAATTGGGCCCAACACTATTCCAAAATTTTCAGAAGGACATTCAACATCGTCCAATGACAGAGACTAATACCAGAACGGTTTTCTACACTGTGTTCCTGACATAAGACCATAACACACCGTCCCAAAGTGTGCCTCCATCCTATTTTAGACGTGAGATCTCCCTTAAAAATCCATCCTATACTCACTTTCCCTATTTTGGGCCGATAGGAGATTTTTAGGTGGGTCTTTAATGTCTCTTTTTCAGTGGAAACCAGTTCTAAAACGAGTGCTCCATGTCATTCTTCGTGTTGAGCAACGTTCTTACTAATTTTGATCCCAGTGGAGACTGCTCTGAATGAGTTCTCAACACTTCTTATATGGTGGAGTTTAAATAACACACATAAATATTTTTTTATTGTGTGTCTAGAATTTTAATTTTAGATGAAAAACCTCTTTAATAATTTTACACGCTCAACACACTGTGTTTGGTGGAGCTAATAATTTTCCTCTGTCTCAGTGTCCATCTGTGTGGGTCTTTATATATCTGAGAAGGGCGTGGCTTCTCTCTTTCTATTTTCCAACGTCAAATAAAATTTTAAGAAGCATATTTTTGCATTTTACTTGTAATACTATAATGAAACCATTAGCACAACAATGCAAACCACACTTTTCAAGGTCCAGAGAGCGAGGCACTCGCTAGGTTAGGTTAGAGTTAGGCCAAAGCCAGACCCAAGGTCCAACTTGGAAGCACTGGCCATCGTTCAACTGGCCGCCTCAGGTAAGTTCCCATTATCACACCAACAGCCCAAAATAGTATGCACAAGCACTCACAATATCCTACTTTTTGGAAAATAAATCCACCTTGGTGGTTAGTGAGCTTAGGGCTGCTTTTTGCAGGTTTTGTGACGTTGGGGTTAGGGTTTGTGTTCAGGTGAGAGGATCTAAATGGATGGGTTAGGGTTAGGTTAGGTTAGGGGAATGAAGGCCTTTTCAGGCAGCACTGGCACAGGTATACTTAAAAACATTCACTCTGGGAAAATTAAAATAATGTGTCAAAGGTAGTTCAGTCTAAAGTTATAAAGTTCTTTCAATGTGTGTAATAAAAAATGAAAAAACAATCTAAAATCAGGAGAGGATGTTATTTAAATAAAAAAAGGTTTTTAACAGAGAAACACAGAAAACGGAATTGCCAATAATACACATTTTAGAATTGGGTTCAGAATAAAAAGTGGAAAGGAGAATTAAGGTTTATAATAATAAATATGTAAAATGAACAAAGACAATTAAGAAAGGAAAGAAAAAACCTGGGTTTTGGAAATACTAGGGTTACTAAAATTGGGGTTAGGGAAAGGGGCAGATGAGGGGGATATTTTAATATAATAAGGAATAGGTTTAAAAGAATAAAAAGAAGAAAGGGTTTGAAATCCCAGGGTTACTGACATTGGGGTTAGGGAAGGGGGCAGGGGAGGGGATTATCATATTAATACAATGATGTAAAGACCATTGACAAGCATGTATTTAAAAGACTTTTTTATGTGTAGGGGGCAACCGACACTGACACTAGTACAGCCTGGAACAAGAGGTAGGTTAGGAGTTAGGTTAGTCCAGAGCCCAGACAAGTCCAGACCCGGTTGTGCATGGGCCATCAAGCTCTGACCACTCCAGGCAATCCAAGGGACACCCCAGGAACCAGAAAAGCCCCCCGCTCCCCATCATACAAAATTATGTAATATTCACACATCAACAGATCTCTGAATGGGCAATAAGAAAGAAGAAAGTCCATCCTTTGGTGTAATCTGTACGTGGAGAGAGTGAGAGACCATGACCAATCCACCACTGTGTACCTAGAACAGCCTCCAGGACCTCTGTGTTTAGATTATGTGTCTGAAGAAGGGAATTTTTATTTTATTCAGTGTGTTCAGATGATCTTTTATTGTGTAAAGGAAATATAATGTCAAAATGAATTTTTAAAGGAGTACTGCATCCCAGTATAAGTCAATGGTGCCCCAGATACAAAGTGTGTTAAAATCAGTATATGGGGTTCTAATCTCTAATGCTGTGGATTTTAGGTGTATAGTGTATGTCAGACACAGTGTATCACACCATAAGGGTTGTATTCATATAGTGTTTGATATATATAGAGAGGGCTGGTGCACTTGGGTTAAACGTTCAGGCCCCTGTGATGTTGGGGTTAGAAAAGGGAGAGGTTCAGGGTTCTAATGAACTTGGTGTAAAGACTCTCATAGGGGTGGTGTAATTGGGGTTAGTGCCCAGACTCCTGTGATGTTGGGGTTAGAAAAGGGAGGGGTTTGGGGTTCTAATGAATTAGTGTAAAAACTCCCATAGGGGTGGTGTAATTGGGGTTAGTGCCCAGGCCCCTGTGATGTTGGGGTTTGAGAAAGGGTAGGGTTAGGGTTAGGTTAGGTATAAGGGGTAAATGCAGGATCAGTCAAATGACTGATCCTCAAATATCTCTTGATAGGAAGGTCGTAGAGACTTCAAACCAGGTTCAAAGTGTTCCCTTTTTGATTGCGCTTCTTTTGGTACCACCCTCGACTTCCTGTGATAACAGGAAGTCTGTGTAAAACCGGAAATAAACATTAAAATGCTTATATCTCGAGAACGGAAGGTCGTAGAGACACGGGGACAAGTCTGGCGTGTTCCTCGTGGTCGAATTATGTCAGACGGTTAGGGTTAGGGTTAGGGTTAGGTTAGAGTTAGGCCAAAGCCAGACCCAAGGTCCAACTTGGAAGCACTGGCCATCGTTCAACTGGCCGCCTCAGGTAAGTTCCCATTATCACACCAACAGCCCAAAATAGTATGCACAAGCACTCACAATATCCTACTTTTTGGAAAATAAATCCACCTTGGTGGTTAGTGAGCTTAGGGCTGCTTTTTGCAGGTTTTGTGACGTTGGGGTTAGGGTTTGTGTTCAGGTGAGAGGATCTAAATGGATCTACTTCAATCACCATCCACAATAAAGGTTTCCAGATGATGTTATGCTGGTGTTCGAGAGAAGACTTGGTCTGTAAGCCTGTATCACGCGACGTTTCGACAGCTTTTCGTGTCTTCTTCAGGCGAGGCTTGATTTTTGGAATTATTAAAGAGGACTCAACACCGTTCTTCTTGTGGAGACTGACTCAAATTGGGCCCAACACTATTCCAAAATTTTCAGAAGGACATTCAACATCGTCCAATGACAGAGACTAATACCAGAACGGTTTTCTACACTGTGTTCCTGACATAAGACCATAACACACCGTCCCAAAGTGTGCCTCCATCCTATTTTAGACGTGAGATCTCCCTTAAAAATCCATCCTATACTCACTTTCCCTATTTTGGGCCGATAGGAGATTTTTAGGTGGGTCTTTAATGTCTCTTTTTCAGTGGAAACCAGTTCTAAAACGAGTGCTCCATGTCATTCTTCGTGTTGAGCAACGTTCTTACTAATTTTGATCCCAGTGGAGACTGCTCTGAATGAGTTCTCAACACTTCTTATATGGTGGAGTTTAAATAACACACATAAATATTTTTTTATTGTGTGTCTAGAATTTTAATTTTAGATGAAAAACCTCTTTAATAATTTTACACGCTCAACACACTGTGTTTGGTGGAGCTAATAATTTTCCTCTGTCTCAGTGTCCATCTGTGTGGGTCTTTATATATCTGAGAAGGGCGTGGCTTCTCTCTTTCTATTTTCCAACGTCAAATAAAATTTTAAGAAGCATATTTTTGCATTTTACTTGTAATACTATAATGAAACCATTAGCACAACAATGCAAACCACACTTTTCAAGGTCCAGAGAGCGAGGCACTCGCTAGGTTAGGTTAGAGTTAGGCCAAAGCCAGACCCAAGGTCCAACTTGGAAGCACTGGCCATCGTTCAACTGGCCGCCTCAGGTAAGTTCCCATTATCACACCAACAGCCCAAAATAGTATGCACAAGCACTCACAATATCCTACTTTTTGGAAAATAAATCCACCTTGGTGGTTAGTGAGCTTAGGGCTGCTTTTTGCAGGTTTTGTGACGTTGGGGTTAGGGTTTGTGTTCAGGTGAGAGGATCTAAATGGATGGGTTAGGGTTAGGTTAGGTTAGGGGAATGAAGGCCTTTTCAGGCAGCACTGGCACAGGTATACTTAAAAACATTCACTCTGGGAAAATTAAAATAATGTGTCAAAGGTAGTTCAGTCTAAAGTTATAAAGTTCTTTCAATGTGTGTAATAAAAAATGAAAAAACAATCTAAAATCAGGAGAGGATGTTATTTAAATAAAAAAAGGTTTTTAACAGAGAAACACAGAAAACGGAATTGCCAATAATACACATTTTAGAATTGGGTTCAGAATAAAAAGTGGAAAGGAGAATTAAGGTTTATAATAATAAATATGTAAAATGAACAAAGACAATTAAGAAAGGAAAGAAAAAACCTGGGTTTTGGAAATACTAGGGTTACTAAAATTGGGGTTAGGGAAAGGGGCAGATGAGGGGGATATTTTAATATAATAAGGAATAGGTTTAAAAGAATAAAAAGAAGAAAGGGTTTGAAATCCCAGGGTTACTGACATTGGGGTTAGGGAAGGGGGCAGGGGAGGGGATTATCATATTAATACAATGATGTAAAGACCATTGACAAGCATGTATTTAAAAGACTTTTTTATGTGTAGGGGGCAACCGACACTGACACTAGTACAGCCTGGAACAAGAGGTAGGTTAGGAGTTAGGTTAGTCCAGAGCCCAGACAAGTCCAGACCCGGTTGTGCATGGGCCATCAAGCTCTGACCACTCCAGGCAATCCAAGGGACACCCCAGGAACCAGAAAAGCCCCCCGCTCCCCATCATACAAAATTATGTAATATTCACACATCAACAGATCTCTGAATGGGCAATAAGAAAGAAGAAAGTCCATCCTTTGGTGTAATCTGTACGTGGAGAGAGTGAGAGACCATGACCAATCCACCACTGTGTACCTAGAACAGCCTCCAGGACCTCTGTGTTTAGATTATGTGTCTGAAGAAGGGAATTTTTATTTTATTCAGTGTGTTCAGATGATCTTTTATTGTGTAAAGGAAATATAATGTCAAAATGAATTTTTAAAGGAGTACTGCATCCCAGTATAAGTCAATGGTGCCCCAGATACAAAGTGTGTTAAAATCAGTATATGGGGTTCTAATCTCTAATGCTGTGGATTTTAGGTGTATAGTGTATGTCAGACACAGTGTATCACACCATAAGGGTTGTATTCATATAGTGTTTGATATATATAGAGAGGGCTGGTGCACTTGGGTTAAACGTTCAGGCCCCTGTGATGTTGGGGTTAGAAAAGGGAGAGGTTCAGGGTTCTAATGAACTTGGTGTAAAGACTCTCATAGGGGTGGTGTAATTGGGGTTAGTGCCCAGACTCCTGTGATGTTGGGGTTAGAAAAGGGAGGGGTTTGGGGTTCTAATGAATTAGTGTAAAAACTCCCATAGGGGTGGTGTAATTGGGGTTAGTGCCCAGGCCCCTGTGATGTTGGGGTTTGAGAAAGGGTAGGGTTAGGGTTAGGTTAGGTATAAGGGGTAAATGCAGGATCAGTCAAATGACTGATCCTCAAATATCTCTTGATAGGAAGGTCGTAGAGACTTCAAACCAGGTTCAAAGTGTTCCCTTTTTGATTGCGCTTCTTTTGGTACCACCCTCGACTTCCTGTGATAACAGGAAGTCTGTGTAAAACCGGAAATAAACATTAAAATGCTTATATCTCGAGAACGGAAGGTCGTAGAGACACGGGGACAAGTCTGGCGTGTTCCTCGTGGTCGAATTATGTCAGACGGTTAGGGTTAGGGTTAGGGTTAGGTTAGAGTTAGGCCAAAGCCAGACCCAAGGTCCAACTTGGAAGCACTGGCCATCGTTCAACTGGCCGCCTCAGGTAAGTTCCCATTATCACACCAACAGCCCAAAATAGTATGCACAAGCACTCACAATATCCTACTTTTTGGAAAATAAATCCACCTTGGTGGTTAGTGAGCTTAGGGCTGCTTTTTGCAGGTTTTGTGACGTTGGGGTTAGGGTTTGTGTTCAGGTGAGAGGATCTAAATGGATCTACTTCAATCACCATCCACAATAAAGGTTTCCAGATGATGTTATGCTGGTGTTCGAGAGAAGACTTGGTCTGTAAGCCTGTATCACGCGACGTTTCGACAGCTTTTCGTGTCTTCTTCAGGCGAGGCTTGATTTTTGGAATTATTAAAGAGGACTCAACACCGTTCTTCTTGTGGAGACTGACTCAAATTGGGCCCAACACTATTCCAAAATTTTCAGAAGGACATTCAACATCGTCCAATGACAGAGACTAATACCAGAACGGTTTTCTACACTGTGTTCCTGACATAAGACCATAACACACCGTCCCAAAGTGTGCCTCCATCCTATTTTAGACGTGAGATCTCCCTTAAAAATCCATCCTATACTCACTTTCCCTATTTTGGGCCGATAGGAGATTTTTAGGTGGGTCTTTAATGTCTCTTTTTCAGTGGAAACCAGTTCTAAAACGAGTGCTCCATGTCATTCTTCGTGTTGAGCAACGTTCTTACTAATTTTGATCCCAGTGGAGACTGCTCTGAATGAGTTCTCAACACTTCTTATATGGTGGAGTTTAAATAACACACATAAATATTTTTTTATTGTGTGTCTAGAATTTTAATTTTAGATGAAAAACCTCTTTAATAATTTTACACGCTCAACACACTGTGTTTGGTGGAGCTAATAATTTTCCTCTGTCTCAGTGTCCATCTGTGTGGGTCTTTATATATCTGAGAAGGGCGTGGCTTCTCTCTTTCTATTTTCCAACGTCAAATAAAATTTTAAGAAGCATATTTTTGCATTTTACTTGTAATACTATAATGAAACCATTAGCACAACAATGCAAACCACACTTTTCAAGGTCCAGAGAGCGAGGCACTCGCTAGGTTAGGTTAGAGTTAGGCCAAAGCCAGACCCAAGGTCCAACTTGGAAGCACTGGCCATCGTTCAACTGGCCGCCTCAGGTAAGTTCCCATTATCACACCAACAGCCCAAAATAGTATGCACAAGCACTCACAATATCCTACTTTTTGGAAAATAAATCCACCTTGGTGGTTAGTGAGCTTAGGGCTGCTTTTTGCAGGTTTTGTGACGTTGGGGTTAGGGTTTGTGTTCAGGTGAGAGGATCTAAATGGATGGGTTAGGGTTAGGTTAGGTTAGGGGAATGAAGGCCTTTTCAGGCAGCACTGGCACAGGTATACTTAAAAACATTCACTCTGGGAAAATTAAAATAATGTGTCAAAGGTAGTTCAGTCTAAAGTTATAAAGTTCTTTCAATGTGTGTAATAAAAAATGAAAAAACAATCTAAAATCAGGAGAGGATGTTATTTAAATAAAAAAAGGTTTTTAACAGAGAAACACAGAAAACGGAATTGCCAATAATACACATTTTAGAATTGGGTTCAGAATAAAAAGTGGAAAGGAGAATTAAGGTTTATAATAATAAATATGTAAAATGAACAAAGACAATTAAGAAAGGAAAGAAAAAACCTGGGTTTTGGAAATACTAGGGTTACTAAAATTGGGGTTAGGGAAAGGGGCAGATGAGGGGGATATTTTAATATAATAAGGAATAGGTTTAAAAGAATAAAAAGAAGAAAGGGTTTGAAATCCCAGGGTTACTGACATTGGGGTTAGGGAAGGGGGCAGGGGAGGGGATTATCATATTAATACAATGATGTAAAGACCATTGACAAGCATGTATTTAAAAGACTTTTTTATGTGTAGGGGGCAACCGACACTGACACTAGTACAGCCTGGAACAAGAGGTAGGTTAGGAGTTAGGTTAGTCCAGAGCCCAGACAAGTCCAGACCCGGTTGTGCATGGGCCATCAAGCTCTGACCACTCCAGGCAATCCAAGGGACACCCCAGGAACCAGAAAAGCCCCCCGCTCCCCATCATACAAAATTATGTAATATTCACACATCAACAGATCTCTGAATGGGCAATAAGAAAGAAGAAAGTCCATCCTTTGGTGTAATCTGTACGTGGAGAGAGTGAGAGACCATGACCAATCCACCACTGTGTACCTAGAACAGCCTCCAGGACCTCTGTGTTTAGATTATGTGTCTGAAGAAGGGAATTTTTATTTTATTCAGTGTGTTCAGATGATCTTTTATTGTGTAAAGGAAATATAATGTCAAAATGAATTTTTAAAGGAGTACTGCATCCCAGTATAAGTCAATGGTGCCCCAGATACAAAGTGTGTTAAAATCAGTATATGGGGTTCTAATCTCTAATGCTGTGGATTTTAGGTGTATAGTGTATGTCAGACACAGTGTATCACACCATAAGGGTTGTATTCATATAGTGTTTGATATATATAGAGAGGGCTGGTGCACTTGGGTTAAACGTTCAGGCCCCTGTGATGTTGGGGTTAGAAAAGGGAGAGGTTCAGGGTTCTAATGAACTTGGTGTAAAGACTCTCATAGGGGTGGTGTAATTGGGGTTAGTGCCCAGACTCCTGTGATGTTGGGGTTAGAAAAGGGAGGGGTTTGGGGTTCTAATGAATTAGTGTAAAAACTCCCATAGGGGTGGTGTAATTGGGGTTAGTGCCCAGGCCCCTGTGATGTTGGGGTTTGAGAAAGGGTAGGGTTAGGGTTAGGTTAGGTATAAGGGGTAAATGCAGGATCAGTCAAATGACTGATCCTCAAATATCTCTTGATAGGAAGGTCGTAGAGACTTCAAACCAGGTTCAAAGTGTTCCCTTTTTGATTGCGCTTCTTTTGGTACCACCCTCGACTTCCTGTGATAACAGGAAGTCTGTGTAAAACCGGAAGGGTTAGGGTTAGGTTAGGGTTAGGTTAGGGTTAGGTTAGGGTTAGGTTAGGGTTAGGTTAGGGTTAGGTTAGGTTATAGGCATAAATACGAAGAGTGCACCCCCTGGAAGTGCACCCCCTGAGATTTCTTTCTTGTATATCTCTAATCTGGTCTGTAGTAGAGAGCTAAAACTTGGTATATATACTAATTGGAGGACGCCCGATCGATTGGGCGTGGTTTGAAGTCTATAGCGCCACCACCTGCTTAGATACGGTACTGCAAAGTTTTTTTTTTTTTTTTTTTCAAGACTTGGGTACAAATTTTATATGTATATATACTATTTCGAGGGTGCCAAACACGATGGCGGTGTTTTTGAGTCGATCGGAGCTTCCGTTCTCGAATGCACCCCCACTTGAAGTAGTGCACCCCAAAAAAATTTTATTCTATATAGAAATTTAATATGTATATATACTATTTCGAGTGTGCCAAACACGATGGCGGTGTTTTTGAGTCGATTGGAGCTTTCGTTCTCGAATGCACCCCCACTTGAAGTAGTGCACCCCAAAAAAATTTTATTCTATATAGAAATTTAATATGTATATATACTATTTCAAGGGTGACAAACACGATGGCGTTGTTTTTGAGTCGATCGGAGCTTCCGTTCTAGAATGCACCCACCTTTAAATAGTGCACTCTATAAAATTTCTGTTTTATATAAAAATGTTATATGTATTTATACTATTTTGAGGGTGCTGAACACAATGTTCGTGTTTTTGAGTCGACCCGAGCTTCAGTTCTCGATTGCACCTCTAGTGGAGATTGTGCACCAACAATTATTAATGATGTAAATTTAAAATCTACATTTGTATTTATTATTTATTATTTGTAGAACACACTGGTGGTTTTTTTGAGGCAATGTTAGCTTTTATTTTTGATTGCACACCTATTTAAACTTTGTATATAGATTCGTTTTATTTTATTATCTTTGATCGCTCTCATGCCTTTTCCCCAAAGACCTTGGGGTTTGAGTAGGGGTTGGTTGGGGGACAAAATGTGTTAAAAATAGTGAAATGTTCTTTGAAAATTGTTAGGGTTAGGGTTAGGGTTAGGGTTAGGTTAGGGTTAGGGTTAGGGTTAGGGTTAGGTTAGGGTTAGGGTTAGGGTTAGGGTTAGGGTTAGGTTAGGGTTAGGTTATAGGCATAAATACGAAGAGTGCACCCCCTGGAAGTGCACCCCCTGAGATTTCTTTCTTGTATATCTCTAATCTGGTCTGTAGTAGAGAGCTAAAACTTGGTATATATACTAATTGGAGGACGCCCGATCGATTGGGCGTGGTTTGAAGTCTATAGCGCCACCACCTGCTTAGATACGGTACTGCAAAGTTTTTTTTTTTTTTTTTTCAAGACTTGGGTACAAATTTTATATGTATATATACTATTTCGAGGGTGCCAAACACGATGGCGGTGTTTTTGAGTCGATCGGAGCTTCCGTTCTCGAATGCACCCCCACTTGAAGTAGTGCACCCCAAAAAAATTTTATTCTATATAGAAATTTAATATGTATATATACTATTTCGAGTGTGCCAAACACGATGGCGGTGTTTTTGAGTCGATTGGAGCTTTCGTTCTCGAATGCACCCCCACTTGAAGTAGTGCACCCCAAAAAAATTTTATTCTATATAGAAATTTAATATGTATATATACTATTTCAAGGGTGACAAACACGATGGCGTTGTTTTTGAGTCGATCGGAGCTTCCGTTCTAGAATGCACCCACCTTTAAATAGTGCACTCTATAAAATTTCTGTTTTATATAAAAATGTTATATGTATTTATACTATTTTGAGGGTGCTGAACACAATGTTCGTGTTTTTGAGTCGACCCGAGCTTCAGTTCTCGATTGCACCTCTAGTGGAGATTGTGCACCAACAATTATTAATGATGTAAATTTAAAATCTACATTTGTATTTATTATTTATTATTTGTAGAACACACTGGTGGTTTTTTTGAGGCAATGTTAGCTTTTATTTTTGATTGCACACCTATTTAAACTTTGTATATAGATTCGTTTTATTTTATTATCTTTGATCGCTCTCATGCCTTTTCCCCAAAGACCTTGGGGTTTGAGTAGGGGTTGGTTGGGGGACAAAATGTGTTAAAAATAGTGAAATGTTCTTTGAAAATTGTCTGCTATATCTCGTGGCAGGAAGGTCATAGAGACTTGGGGATTAATTCACATTAAAGGTCTTGAACAGACCTTTCCAACGAGCCATTGGTTAGGGTTAGGGTTAGGGTTAGGTTAGGTTAGGGTTAGGTTAGGGTTAGGTTATAGGCATAAATACGAAGAGTGCACCCCCTGGAAGTGCACCCCCTGAGATTTCTTTCTTGTATATCTCTAATCTGGTCTGTAGTAGAGAGCTAAAACTTGGTATATATACTAATTGGAGGACGTTAGGGTTAGGGTTAGGGTTAGGTTAGGGTTAGGGTTAGGTTAGGGTTAGGTTAGGTTAGGGTTAGGTTAGGGTTAGGGTTAGGTTAGGTTAGGGTTAGGGTTAGGTTATAGGCATAAATACGAAGAGTGCACCCCCTGGAAGTGCACCCCCTGAGATTTCTTTCTTGTATATCTCTAATCTGGTCTGTAGTAGAGAGCTAAAACTTGGTATATATACTAATTGGAGGACGCCCGATCGATTGGGCGTGGTTTGAAGTCTATAGCGCCACCACCTGCTTAGATACGGTACTGCAAAGTTTTTTTTTTTTTTTTTTCAAGACTTGGGTACAAATTTTATATGTATATATACTATTTCGAGGGTGCCAAACACGATGGCGGTGTTTTTGAGTCGATCGGAGCTTCCGTTCTCGAATGCACCCCCACTTGAAGTAGTGCACCCCAAAAAAATTTTATTCTATATAGAAATTTAATATGTATATATACTATTTCGAGTGTGCCAAACACGATGGCGGTGTTTTTGAGTCGATTGGAGCTTTCGTTCTCGAATGCACCCCCACTTGAAGTAGTGCACCCCAAAAAAATTTTATTCTATATAGAAATTTAATATGTATATATACTATTTCAAGGGTGACAAACACGATGGCGTTGTTTTTGAGTCGATCGGAGCTTCCGTTCTAGAATGCACCCACCTTTAAATAGTGCACTCTATAAAATTTCTGTTTTATATAAAAATGTTATATGTATTTATACTATTTTGAGGGTGCTGAACACAATGTTCGTGTTTTTGAGTCGACCCGAGCTTCAGTTCTCGATTGCACCTCTAGTGGAGATTGTGCACCAACAATTATTAATGATGTAAATTTAAAATCTACATTTGTATTTATTATTTATTATTTGTAGAACACACTGGTGGTTTTTTTGAGGCAATGTTAGCTTTTATTTTTGATTGCACACCTATTTAAACTTTGTATATAGATTCGTTTTATTTTATTATCTTTGATCGCTCTCATGCCTTTTCCCCAAAGACCTTGGGGTTTGAGTAGGGGTTGGTTGGGGGACAAAATGTGTTAAAAATAGTGAAATGTTCTTTGAAAATTGTCTGCTATATCTCGTGGCAGGAAGGTCATAGAGACTTGGGGATTAATTCACATTAAAGGTCTTGAACAGACCTTTCCAACGAGCCATTGGTTAGGGTTAGGGTTAGGGTTAGGTTAGGTTAGGGTTAGGTTAGGGTTAGGTTATAGGCATAAATACGAAGAGTGCACCCCCTGGAAGTGCACCCCCTGAGATTTCTTTCTTGTATATCTCTAATCTGGTCTGTAGTAGAGAGCTAAAACTTGGTATATATACTAATTGGAGGACGTTAGGGTTAGGGTTAGGGTTAGGTTAGGGTTAGGGTTAGGTTAGGGTTAGGTTAGGTTAGGGTTAGGTTAGGTTAGGTTAGGGTTAGGTATAAGGGGTAAATGCAGGATCAGTCAAATGACTGATCCTCAAATATCTCTTGATAGGAAGGTCGTAGAGACTTCAAACCAGGTTCAAAGTGTTCCCTTTTTGATTGCGCTTCTTTTGGTACCACCCTCGACTTCCTGTGATAACAGGAAGTCTGTGTAAAACCGGAAATAAACATTAAAATGCTTATATCTCGAGAACGGAAGGTCGTAGAGACACGGGGACAAGTCTGGCGTGTTCCTCGTGGTCGAATTATGTCAGACGGTTAGGGTTAGGGTTAGGGTTAGGTTAGAGTTAGGCCAAAGCCAGACCCAAGGTCCAACTTGGAAGCACTGGCCATCGTTCAACTGGCCGCCTCAGGTAAGTTCCCATTATCACACCAACAGCCCAAAATAGTATGCACAAGCACTCACAATATCCTACTTTTTGGAAAATAAATCCACCTTGGTGGTTAGTGAGCTTAGGGCTGCTTTTTGCAGGTTTTGTGACGTTGGGGTTAGGGTTTGTGTTCAGGTGAGAGGATCTAAATGGATCTACTTCAATCACCATCCACAATAAAGGTTTCCAGATGATGTTATGCTGGTGTTCGAGAGAAGACTTGGTCTGTAAGCCTGTATCACGCGACGTTTCGACAGCTTTTCGTGTCTTCTTCAGGCGAGGCTTGATTTTTGGAATTATTAAAGAGGACTCAACACCGTTCTTCTTGTGGAGACTGACTCAAATTGGGCCCAACACTATTCCAAAATTTTCAGAAGGACATTCAACATCGTCCAATGACAGAGACTAATACCAGAACGGTTTTCTACACTGTGTTCCTGACATAAGACCATAACACACCGTCCCAAAGTGTGCCTCCATCCTATTTTAGACGTGAGATCTCCCTTAAAAATCCATCCTATACTCACTTTCCCTATTTTGGGCCGATAGGAGATTTTTAGGTGGGTCTTTAATGTCTCTTTTTCAGTGGAAACCAGTTCTAAAACGAGTGCTCCATGTCATTCTTCGTGTTGAGCAACGTTCTTACTAATTTTGATCCCAGTGGAGACTGCTCTGAATGAGTTCTCAACACTTCTTATATGGTGGAGTTTAAATAACACACATAAATATTTTTTTATTGTGTGTCTAGAATTTTAATTTTAGATGAAAAACCTCTTTAATAATTTTACACGCTCAACACACTGTGTTTGGTGGAGCTAATAATTTTCCTCTGTCTCAGTGTCCATCTGTGTGGGTCTTTATATATCTGAGAAGGGCGTGGCTTCTCTCTTTCTATTTTCCAACGTCAAATAAAATTTTAAGAAGCATATTTTTGCATTTTACTTGTAATACTATAATGAAACCATTAGCACAACAATGCAAACCACACTTTTCAAGGTCCAGAGAGCGAGGCACTCGCTAGGTTAGGTTAGAGTTAGGCCAAAGCCAGACCCAAGGTCCAACTTGGAAGCACTGGCCATCGTTCAACTGGCCGCCTCAGGTAAGTTCCCATTATCACACCAACAGCCCAAAATAGTATGCACAAGCACTCACAATATCCTACTTTTTGGAAAATAAATCCACCTTGGTGGTTAGTGAGCTTAGGGCTGCTTTTTGCAGGTTTTGTGACGTTGGGGTTAGGGTTTGTGTTCAGGTGAGAGGATCTAAATGGATGGGTTAGGGTTAGGTTAGGTTAGGGGAATGAAGGCCTTTTCAGGCAGCACTGGCACAGGTATACTTAAAAACATTCACTCTGGGAAAATTAAAATAATGTGTCAAAGGTAGTTCAGTCTAAAGTTATAAAGTTCTTTCAATGTGTGTAATAAAAAATGAAAAAACAATCTAAAATCAGGAGAGGATGTTATTTAAATAAAAAAAGGTTTTTAACAGAGAAACACAGAAAACGGAATTGCCAATAATACACATTTTAGAATTGGGTTCAGAATAAAAAGTGGAAAGGAGAATTAAGGTTTATAATAATAAATATGTAAAATGAACAAAGACAATTAAGAAAGGAAAGAAAAAACCTGGGTTTTGGAAATACTAGGGTTACTAAAATTGGGGTT